>NC_134387.1:2960507-3280298 GCF_035582795.1 Mycteria americana
GTCCCCGTCCCCCCCCCCGCCGCGACGCCCGTGGTCACCGTGGCTGGGGTGCCCCCCGCCATCGCTGTCCCTGCGGTGTCCCCTGTCCCGTGACGCCGTGTGCCCTGCGGATGGTCCCCGCCATGTCCCTCTGCGCCGTCCCCAAGACACTGGCGTGTCCCTGCCCCTGCGGTGCCCGTGAGCCGGGTCCCCAGGGTCCCCTGTGCCCCGTCCCCGTCGTCCTGTGAGCCCTGTCCCCAACGTCCCCTGTGTCCCATCCCCATGGTGCCCGTGCGCCCCGTCCCCGTGCTCCTGCACGCCTTGTCCCCATGGCGCCCGCGTCCCCTGTCCCCACGGTCCCATGTCCCCCATCCCCATGGTCCCATGCACCTTGTCCCCATGGCGCCCGTGTCTCCCGTCCCCGAGTCCCCATGTCCCCATGTCCCCATGTCCCCACAGTCCCATGTGCCCTGTCCCCATGGTGCCCGTGTCCCCCGTCCCCAAGGCCCCATGTGCCCTGTCCCCATGGTCCCACGTGCCCTGTCCCCAAGGTCCCATGCACCTTGTCCCCATGGCGCCCGTGTCCCCCGTCCCCACAGCCCCATGTGCCCTGTCCCCATGGTCCCATGTGCCCTGTCCCCATGGCACCTGTGTCCCCCGTCCCCACAGTCCCATGTGCCCTGTCCCCATGGCGCCCGTGTCCCCTGTCCCCGAGGTCCCATGTGCCCTGTCCCCATGGTCCCATGCACCTTGTCCCCATGGCACCCGTGTCTCCCGTCCCTGAGTCCCCATGTCCCCATGTCCCCTGTCCCCACAGTCCCATGTGCCCTGTCCCCATGGTGCCCGTGTCCCCCGTCCCCGAGGCCCCATGTCCCCTGTCCCCATGGTCCCATGCACCTTGTCCCCATGGCGCCCGTGTCCCCTGTCCCCGATGCCCCATGTGCCCTGTCCCCATGGCGCCTGTGTCCCCCGTCCCCACAGCCCCATGTCCCCTGTCCCCGAGGCCCCACGTGCCCTGTCCCCATGGCACCTGTGTCCCCCGTCCCCACAGTCCCACGTGCCCCGTCCCCGCCGTGCCGTGCCAGGCCGTGCCGTGCGGTGCCGGTGGCAGTTGGGGTGTGCCGGGCGGGAGGCGTCCGCCGCCACCGAATCCGGGAAGGGGCCGAACCCGGGAGGCGCCCGGCTACGGGGCAGCCCCGCCGGCTGCGTCACCCCCCTTGGGGACGTCCCATCTCCGTCCCTAACGAGCCGGTGGCGCAACACCGGCCGTCCCGCGGCGGTGACGCAGGCGCTGGGGGCCACCGCTCGCCCTGCCCTGCCCCGTCCCCTCCTCCTCGCTGCCACCCACGCCACGGGACCAAGGTGTCCTAAGCATCTTTATTGCCAGGGGATGTCACCGTCCCCAGTGCGGGATGTCACCGTCCCAGGGGTGAGGATGTCACCGTCCCAGGGGGATGTCACCGTCCCCAGTGCGGGATGTCACCGTCCCTGGAGTGAGGATGTCACTGTCCTGGGGGGGGTGTCACCGTCCCTGGGGTAAGGACGTCACTGTTCCCAGGGGGATGTCACCGTCTCAGGGGGGGTGTCACTGTCCTGGGGGGGTGTCACCGTCCCTGGGGTGAGGACGTCACTGTTCCCAGGGGGATGTCACCATCCTGGGGGGATGTCACCGTCTCAGGGGGGTGTCACCGTCCCTGGGGTGAGGATGTCACCGTTCCCAGGGGGATGTCACCGTCTCAGGGGGGGTGTCACCGTCCCTGGGGTGAGGATGTCACCATCCCCGGGGGGGATGTCACCGTCCCTGGGGGGGTGTCACTGTCCCTGGGGTGAGGATGTCACCGTTCCCAGGGGGATGTCACCGTCTCAGGGGGGGTGTCACCGTCCCTGGGGTGAGGATGTCACCGTTCCCAGGGGGATGTCACCGTCCTGGGGGGGTGTCACCATCCCTGGGGTGAGGACATCACCGTCTCAGGGGGGTGTCACCGTCCCTGGGGCGAGGACGTCACTGTTCCCAGGGGGATGTCACCCTCCCGGGAGGGATATCGCCATCCCTGGGGCGAGGACGTCACCGTCCCCGGGGGGGACGTCACCGTCCCCAGCGCGGGACGTCACCATCCGCGGGGACGGGGGGGGGGTCAGCAGAGCTGGAAGTAGAAGTCGAGGAGGTGGGTGGCGTCGGGGTGCCGGGAGAGCCCCAGGGGCTGGTGGCCGCGAGCCGAGGTGCAGAGGAACCAGCCGGGGTTGGCGGCCGACTCGAAGCGCCACAGCCCGTCCTTGTAGGAGCGGAAGAAGGTGAAGGCGGCCGAGGCCACCCCGGCCCGGGGCAGCTCCCTGATGTCGGCGCGCTGCGGCGGGACCCGCGCCCCGACGTCACCGCAGGCGGCCGCGCCGCCCGGATCTGCGGTGGTCGCCAGCCCTGCGGTAGCCCCGGCCCTGCGGTGTCCCCAGCCCCGTGGTGTCCCCAGCCCCGTGGTGTCCCCAGCCCTGCAGTGTCCCCATCCCCACGGTGTCCCCAGCCCCGTGGTGTCCCAGCCCCACAATGCCCCGGCCCTGTGATCCCAGTGTCCCCAGCCCCATGGTGTCCCCAGCCCCACGGTGTCCCCAGCCCTGTGGTGTCCCCAGCCCTGTGGTGTCCCCAGCCCCATGGTGTCCCCAGCTCTGCAGTGTCCCCAGCCCCACAGTGTCCCCATCCCCACAGTGTCCCCATCCCTGCGGTGTCCCCATCCCCGTGGTGTCCCCATCCCCACGGTGTCCCCATCCCCACAGTGTCCCCAGCCCCACAGTGTCTCCAGCCCCGTGGTGTCCCCATCCCTGCATTGTCCCCAGCCCCATGGTGTCCCCAGCCCCACAGTGTCCCCATCCCCGCGGTGTCCCCAGCCCCGTGGCGTCCCCATCCCCACGGTGTCCCCAGCCCCATGGTGTCCCCAGCCCCACAGTGTCCCCATCCCCATGGTGTCCCCATCCCCACGGTGTCCCCAGCCCCATGGTGTCCCCATCCCCACAGTGTCCCCAGCCCCATGGTGTCCCCATCCCCGCGGTGTCCCCATCCCCACAGTGTCCCCAGCCCCACGTTGTCCCCATCCCCGCAGTGTCCCCAGCCCTGCAGTGTCCCCAGCCCCGTGGTGTCCCCAGCCCCGTGGTGTCCCCAGCCCCACAATGCCCCAGCCCTGTGATCCCAGTGTCCCCACCCCTGCGGTGGCCCTGTCCCTAAGCGCCCCCTCCCCATGGTGTCCCCACCCCTGTGATGCCCCAGCCCCATGATCCCCGGGAGCTCTGTCCCCGCGGTGGCCCCAACCCAGTGGCGTCCCCGTCCCCATGATGTCCCCATCCCCATGATGTCCCCATGCCCATGACATCCCCATGTGCTCCCTCACCATGGTGTCCCCGTTCCCATGGTGTCTCCGTCCCCATGGTGTCCCTGTCCCCATGGTGTCCCCGTCCCTGTGACCCCTCCCCATGGTGTCCCCATCCCTGTGGTGTCCTTGTCCTTGTGACATCCCCATCCCTGTGGCATCCCCCTCCCCACCGCGTCCCCATCCCCATGGTGTCCTTGTCCCCACAGTGTCCCCATCCCTGTGGCATCCCCCTCCCCACAGTGTCCCCGTCCCCATGGTGTCCTTGTCCCCACGGCATCCCCACCCCTTTGGTCACCCCGTCCCCGTGGCGTCCCCATCCCAACGGCATCCCTGTCCCCACAGTGTCCCCATCCCTGTGGCATCCCCCTCCCCACCGCGTTCCCGTCCCCATGGTGTCCTTGTCCCCATGGTGTCCTTGTCCCCACGGCATCCCCACCCCTTTGGTCACCCCGTCCCCGTGGCGTCCCCATCCCAACGGCATCCCTGTCCCCACAGCGTCCCCATCCCTGTGGCATCCCCATCCCCGCAGCGTCCCCGTCCCCACGGCATCCCCGTGGCATCCCCATCCCTTCGGTGTCCCCATCCCTTCGGTGTCCCCGCGGTGTCCCCTGACCTGCAGCTGCAGGGTGGGCTGGCTGGCGGGGGGGCTGGCCAGGCAGCGGGTGCCATTCTGGATGCCCAGGATGACGGGCAGACGGGCGGGCTCGAAGGCACGGTTGGGGACCCAAAACACCTTCTCTGCAGGGGACACGCGCACCCCCGGGGCCATCAGGGCGTGCCCGCCGCGTCCCCCCCGCCGTGTCCCCGTGTCCCCAGCTCACCCTCGAGGGCGGCGTTGGCCCCTTGCAGGTGCCCGGCCACCAGCTGGTCGTTGCGCAGGTAAAGCGACTTCTGGTTGACGTCCCAAATCCTGCCGGGGACAGCGGCGCCAGCGGTGCCCACCCCGCCACCCTGACCCCCCCTCCCCTCCCCGAGGTGTCACCCGTGGGTGTTGCCCCCACCCCGCTTACCGATACTGGAAGACTTTGGTCTGCAGGGCGGGCGTGTTGCAGAGGGCTAAGCCTTCGGCCTCTGCGCAGAGGAAGAGGAGGGCGAGGGTGAGCGCGGGCTGGCACGCCATGGCACCCCGACGCCCGACGCCCGTGCCCCCCCCTCGCCTTTATAACCCCTCCCAAAATTTCCAGCCTGCGGAGGCGGGGGGCTGCCGGTGGCGCAATCGTCCCCGAGGTTCCGCTTCCCCTCCCGTCTCGCCGGGGCCCTTCCCCGGGGGGTCCCCGGTCACCCGCTCACCCATGGGACCCCCCACCCCGGCCAAGCCCTGGGACAGCAGCTGGGAGGAAGGAAGGAAGGAAGCTAGGAGGTTGGCGGTGGTGTTGCCACACTACTGGTGGGGTTGGCTCCGCCCCGCCGGAGGGCTCGGCACGGCCGGGGGTGGCAACCGAAGCCGGTCGCCGCGGGGGGGGCACACCGGGACACACCCGGGGATCACCGGCCCCCTCGGGGCTGGCCCAGGCGGGGCTCGAACCGGCAACCTCGGCACTGGGGGGGCGGCGCCCTCCCTGCTGCGCCACCGGGCGGGGCGCGCTGCGCATGCGCCTGTCACTGTGGCGGAGGCGCACGCGCGGTGAAGCGCCGCGGGCCGCCGCCGGCGGGAACCCAGCGGGCACCCGTAGGTGCATCGTGGGGACCAGTGAGTGGCCGTCGGTGGGTGGCGCATGCGCGGTGTGCGCGCAGAGGCAGCGGCACATGCGCAGTGTGTGTGGGGAGAGGGCGGCGCATACGCAGTGTGTGTGTGGGGGAGAGGGCGGCGCATGCGCAGTGTGGCCCCCGCGGGGCGGGGCGGGGGGACGCGGGCCATGGCGGGCGGCGGGGCGGCGCTGCGGGCGGCGGTTGCCGCCGTGGTGCTGGCGGCCTGGAGCGCCCACGGCCTCTACTTCCACATCGGCGAGACCGAGAAGCGCTGCTTCATCGAGGAAATCCCGGATGAGACCATGGTCATCGGTGCGGGGCGCGGGAGGGGCCGGCGGGGGCCGGGGGCGGGCGGGACCACCGGGTACTTGGGGGGGGGGGTGGGGGCGGGCGGGTGAGGAGACCACCGGGGACCGGGGGGGCAACGGGAGAGACCACCGGGTGCGTAGGGGGGGCGGGCGGGCGAGGAGGCGACCGGGGGGGCAACGGGAGGGACCACCGGGCATGGCGGGGGCCAACGGGAGGGACCACCGGGGACCGGGGGGGCAACGGGAGGGACCACCAGGGACGGGGGGGGGGGGGCAACGGAAGGGACCACCGGGCACCGCGGGGAGCAACGGGAGCGACCACCGGGCAGCGGGAGGGACCAGGAGGCAACGGGGAGCCCCCCTAGGAATGATGGGGTGGGGAGGGGCAGGAGAGACCCATAGGAACCGGGAGGGGTGGGGGGGTAACGGGACGGGGCCTGGCTGGGGGTGCTGGGCCTGCTCCGACCCGCCGCCCCCCCAGGGAACTACCGGACGCAGCTGTGGGACAAGCAGTCGGAGTCGTTCCTGCCCTCCACCCCGGGGCTGGGCATGCACGTGGAGGTGAAGGACCCCGACGGCAAGGTGGGTGTCCCGGGGGGGGGGGGGGAGGGGGGCTCGAGCACCCTCTGGCCCGGGTGTGGGGTCCCTGGGACGTGTGGGGTGCCCACCAGCTGGGGCAGGGGATCTTGGGGTGCGTGGGGTGCATGCCGAGGAGGGCAGGGGGTCCCTACGGTCATGGGGTGCCCACCAGCCTGGGTGTGGGGTCCCTGGGGTGCCTGCTGGCTGGGTTGGGGGGGTTCCTGGGGTGCCTTCCAGGTAGGGTGTCCCTGGAGCACATGGGGTGCCCACCAGCCATGGCAGGGGGTCCCTGGGGTGCGTGGGGTGCATGCCAAGGAGGGCAGGGGGTCCCTACGGTCATGGGGTGCCCACCAGCCTGGGTGTGGGGTCCCTGGGGCATGTGGGGTGCCCACCAGGTGGGGCAGGGGGTCCTGGGGTGCGTGGGGTCCCTGCCAGCCTGGGAGTGGGGTCCCTGGAGCACATGGGGTGCCCGCCAGCATGGGCATGGGATGTGTGGGGTGCATGCCAAGGAGGGCAGGGGGTCCCTACGGTCATGGGGTGCCCACCAGCCTGGGAGTGGGGTCCCTGGGGTGCCTGCTGGCTGGGTTGGGGGGGTTCCTGGTAGGGTAGGGTGTTCTTGGGGTGCACGGGGTGCCTGCTATCCTGGGTGTGGGGTCCCTGGGGCATACAGGGTGCCCTCCAGCTGGGGCAGGGGGTCCCTGGGGTGCACGGGGCACCCGCCAGCCTGGGCGTGGGGTCCCTGGGGCGCACGGTGTACCCCCCCCAACAAGGGCAGGGGGTCCCTGGGGTGTATGGGGCACCCACCAGCCTGGGCATGGGGTCCCTGGGGCGCACAGCGTACCCCCCCAACAAGGGCAGGGGGTCCCTGGGGTGCACGGGGCACCCGCCAGCCTGGGCATGGGGTCCCTGGGGTGCACGGCGTACCCCCCCCCAACAAGGGCAGGGGGTCCCTGGGGTGCACGGGGTGCCTCACCAGCCGGGACAGGGGGTCTGTGGGACAGGCAGAGGCTGTCCCGGTGCCCCCCCCAAAGGTGGGCGCCGGGTGATGGTGGCGGTGTCCCGGCGCAGGTGGTGCTGTCCCGGCAGTACGGCTCCGAAGGACGCTTCACCTTCACCTCCCACACGCCGGGCGAGCACCAGATCTGCCTCCACTCCAACTCCACCCGCATGGCGCTCTTCGCCGGCGGCAAACTGGTAATGGGGGCGGGGGACGGGGACACCCAAACCCGGGGAGAGGGTGCGGGCAGCGGTGGGGATCCCCTGACCTTCCTCCCCTCGCCTTTTCCCCCGCAGCGGGTGCACCTGGACATCCAGGTGGGCGAACACACCAACAACTACCCCGAAATCGCCGCCAAGGACAAGCTGACGGAGCTGCAGCTCCGCGCCCGCCAGCTCCTCGACCAGGTCGAGCAGATCCAGAAGGAGCAGAACTACCAACGGGTGAGGAGGGGGCTCCGGGGGGGGAACACCCCCTTCCCCCCCCTCCCCACCCCCCTTTATTTTTATTTTTCTTTTGGCTGACAGTACCAGGAGGTGAACACCCCCCTTTCCCCCCCCCCCCCCACTTTATTTTTTATTTTCCCTTTGATCCGACAGTACCGGGAGGAGCGTTTCCGCATGACGAGCGAGAGCACCAACCAGCGGGTGCTGTGGTGGTCCATCGCCCAGACCATCATCCTCATCCTCACCGGCATCTGGCAGATGAGGCACCTCAAGAGCTTCTTCGAGGCCAAGAAGCTGGTGTAGCCCCCCCCGCACCCACCCACCCACCCCGGGGGGGGAACCCTTGCTGCCTGGGGGTGGGGGCCGGCCCCCACGGTGACGTTTTGTGGGAAAATAAAAGGTTTTTGGGGTCCGATGAGGCTCGCTGCTGCTTTTTTAGGGTGCTGGGGGGCGGGGGTGGCTCTGGCGCTGCCCCAAGCCGGGCTGGGGGCTCAGGCATCCGGCTACCTGTCCCCGGGGGGTGCGTGCCCTCACCCCGTCCCCCCAGGGACCGGCGACGGGGGGACCCAGGCGACCGGTCCCCGAGGAGCCGAGGGTGCTGCTCGGTCCTCCACCGCCAGGGGGCGGTGGCTGCCTGGCTCTCCTGGAGGCCGCTCTGGGCGCGCGGCGGAAGTGCCTGTGGGAAGGGGGGGAGCGCGCAGGCGCAGTCGGCGGCGGGCAGGCAGCATGGCGGCGGCAGCGCCGGGCTTCGAGCAGATGGGGCTGGACGGGCGGCTGCTGCGGGTGCGCGGGGCGGCTGGGGGGGTCACGGTGGCTACGGGCACCGGGGGGGGGCTCGGCCGTTGGTGGGGGAGGCTCACGGTGGGTGAGGGGGAGGCCTTGAGGGGCCCGGAGGCCGGGGTCCCTTGGTGGGGGTGGAGGCCCTGAGGGGGCCGGGACTCTGGGGTCCCTCGGTGGGGAGGGGGCCGGGACACCGGGGCCCTTCTGGGGGTGAGGGGGGGGCATGGAGGGCCCGGACACCGGGGTCCCTCGGTGGGGAGGGGGCCGGGACACCGGGGCCCTTCTGGGGGTGAGGGGGGGGCATGGAGGGCCCGGACACCGGGGTCCCTCGGTGGGGAGGGGGCGGCCCTGAGGAGCCGGGAAGCCGGGGTCCCTCGGGGTGGGGCTGCTTCGCAGGCCTGGGGTCCCCCCGCCGCGGGGAGGGGGGTGGCGGTGGGTACCCCCCTGTGGCGGGGGGGGCACTGGGCAGCCCAGCCGGCTGGGCCCCCCGGGTGACGGCTCCCGCAGGCCGTGGCGGAGCTGGGCTGGGCCACCCCCACGGCCATCCAGGCCGAGGCCATTCCCCTGGCGCTGGAGGGCCGCGACCTCCTGGCCCGGGCCAGGACCGGCTCCGGGAAGACGGGGGCGTACGGGCTGCCCCTGCTCCAGCACCTCCTGCGCGTCAAGGCCGTGAGTGGGGCGGCGGGGGGCACGGGTGGGCACGGGGGGTGTGGGGTCAGGTGGGGTGGGTGGGCACCGTGGGGCACATGGGGTGGGCGCTGGGGGGTAGGTGGGCTCTGGGGGGTATTGGGCATGGGGGGGGCACCGTGGGGTACCAGGCGCGGGTGGGGATGGGGGCACCGTGGGGTATCTAGGGAGGATTGGGCACTGTGGGGCAGGTGGGCACCGTGGGGCAGGCAGGCAGGGGTGGGTGCCGTGGGGCACAGGGGCTCTGTGGGGTGTTGGGCACGGGTGGGCACTGTGGGGCAGGTGGGGCAGGCAGGCAGGGGTGGGCGCCGTGGGGCACAGGGGCTCTGTGGGGTGTTGGGCACGGGTGGGCACCGTGGGGCAGGTGGGGTAGGCAGGCAGGGGTGGGCGCCGTGGGGCGCAGGGGTGGGCGCCGTGGGGCACAGGGGCTCTGTGGGGTGTTGGGCACGGGTGGGCACCGTGGGGCAGGTGGGGCAGACAGGCAGGGGTGGGCGCCGTGGGGCACAGGGGCTCTGTGGGGTGTTGGGCACGGGTGGGCACCGTGGGGCAGGTGGGGCAGACAGGCAGGGGTGGGCGCCGTGGGGCACAGGGGCTCTGTGGGGTGTTGGGCACGGGTGGGCACCGTGGGGCAGGTGGGGCAGACAGGCAGGGGTGGGCGCCGTGGGGCACAGGGGCTCTGTGGGGTGTTGGGCACGGGTGGGCACCGTGGGGCAGGTGGGGCAGACAGGCAGGGGTGGGCGCCGTGGGGCACAGGGGCTCTGTGGGGTGTTGGGCACGGGTGGGCACCGTGGGGCAGGTGGGGCAGACAGGCAGGGGTGGGCGCCGTGGGGCACAGGGGCTCTGTGGGGTGTTGGGCACGGGTGGGCACCGTGGGGCAGGTGGGGCAGACAGGCAGGGGTGGGCGCCGTGGGGCACAGGGGCTCTGTGCGGTGTTGGGCACGGGTGGGCACCGTGGGGCAGGTGGGGCAGACAGGCAGGGGTGGGCGCCGTGGGGCACAGGGGCTCTGTGGGGTGTTGGGCACGGGTGGGCACCGTGGGGCACGTGGGTGCTGTAGCCGGGCACCGTGGGGCAGGGCTGGGCCCTGCGGGGTGCTGAGCGGGGGGGGGGGGACACGCTGTGGGACACGTGGGCACCGTGGGGTACGCGGCCACGGCCGGGCTCTGTGGGGCACGCGGCGGGCTGTGCGGGGTGCCGGGCCGGCTCTCCCGTGCCCGCGCGCCGGCGGTGACGGCGAGCGGGGGCGCGGGCGGGCGCAGGCACCCTCGGCGGTGGCGCAGGCGGTGCGGGCGCTGGTGCTGGTGCCCTCCAAGGAGCTGGGGCAGCAGGTGGTGCGCAGCCTGCGGCAGCTGGCGGCTTTCTGCGCCCGCGACCTGCGCGTGGCCGATCTCTGCGCCCAGACCGACCTCGCCGCCCAGCGGTAAGCTCGCACCCCCCCCCCAAACCCCCCCCCCCGGACGCCTGGGTCCGTCCGTCCCCCTCCGCCGCGGCAGGCGGGGGTTGACGGCAGAGGCGGGTGACGCGGCGTGTCGGCAGGCCGGTGCTGATGGAGAAGCCAGACGTGGTGGTGGGCACGCCGGGGCGGGTGCTGGCACACCTCGGCGCCCGCAGCCTGAGCCTGCGGCACTCGCTGGAGCTGCTGGTGCTGGACGAGGCCGACCTGCTGCTCTCCTTCGGCTTCGGCGAGGACATCAAGTCCCTGCTGTGGTGAGGGGCACCCCGGGGAGCGGGGACGGGGACCTGTGGGGCGCTGCCAGGGCTGGGGGAGCACTGCTGGGGCTGGAGCATGGGGGGGGCACGGCTGGGGATTTGGGGGGCATTGCCAGGGCTATGGGGCATTGCTGGGGCTGGAGGATGTGGGGGGCACGGCCAGGGGTTTGGGGGATGCTGAGGGTTTGGGGGGCGTTGCCTGGGGTTTGGGGGTACTGGGATTTGGGTGCTGGGGCTGGGGGGCACAGCCAGGGGTTTGGGGGGCACTGAGGGTTTGGGGGGTGTTGCCTGGGGTTTGGGGGTACTGGGATTTGGGTACTGGGATTTTTTGGGGATTTGGGGATTTTTTGGGGATTTGGGGGTACTGGGATTTGGGTACTGGGATTTTTGGGTACTGGGATCTGGGGGGCATTGCCGGGGCTGGGGGGCGCTGCTGGGGTTGGAGGATGTGGGGGGCACAGCCAAGGTTTTGGGGGACAGTGCCAGGGCTGGGGGGGGCACTGGGGATTTTGGGGGACAGTGCCAGGGCTGTGGGGCACTGCTGGGGCTGGAGGATGTGGGGGGTACAGCCAGGGTTTTGGGGGACAGTGCCAGGACTGGGGGGCACTGGTAGGGCTGGGGGGGGCACTGGGGATTTTGGGGGACAGTGCCAGGGCTGTGGGGCACTGCTGGGGCTGGAGGATGTGGGGGGCACAGCCTGGGGTTTGGGGGGCACAGCCTGGGGTTTGGGGGTACTGCCGGGGCTGTGGGGCACAGTGGGGCTAGCGGACATGGGGGGCACAGCCTGGGGTTTGGGGGGCACAGCCGGGGCAGGACGACACGGGGGCACTTGCAGAGCCGGGGGGGGGGGCGGGGGCCGTTTGGGGCGCATTGCCAAGGGTGGGGGGCACAGCGGGGCTCAAGAAGGGGGGGACCCGGGCGTGGCCGGGTCTGGTGCCGAGGGCCCCGTCACCCCCCGCCGCGGGGGCTGGCGCTGAGCCCCCCCCCGCCCCCCCAGCCACCTCCCCAAGATCTACCAGGCGCTGCTCATGTCGGCCACCTTCAGCCCCGACGTGGAGGCCCTGAAGGAGCTGGTGCTGCACAACCCCGTGAGTGGGCACGGGGGGGGGGGCGCGGGGAGGGGTCCGGGGGGGGCGCAGGGGTCGGTTTGGGGGGTCCGGAGCGCGCGCAGACGCCGGGACGTGGGAACGCGGCGCCCGCAGGGGCAAGTTTTGGGGGGACGTATGGGGTACGGTGGACGCTGGGGTGCGCCGGGAGGCGGGGGGGGGGGGGGCACGACAGCCCCGTGCCCGCGTCCCCCCAACCTCGCGCCGGCGGGTGCAGGTGACGGTGCGCCCGCCCGAGCCCCGGCTGCCGGGCGGCTCCCAGCTGCAGCAATTCGCGGTGCGCTGCGGCACGGAGGAGGACAAGTTCCTGCTGCTCTGCGCCCTGCTGAAGCTGAGGCTGCTGCGGGGCCGGGCCCTGCTCTTCGTGGGCACCCTCGCCCGCTGCTACCGCCTCAAGCTCTTCCTCGAGCAGTTCGGCATCCCCGCCTGCGCCCTCAACTCCGAGCTGCCCGCCCGCTCCCGGTAACCCCCGAGGGGGACGGTGGGGTGCCCGGCTGGGTCGGGGTACCCCCGGGGTGGCGCGGAAGAGGGAAAATGGGGCGTTCGGGGGTGCCCATCAAGGGCCTGGGGGGTGACGGGGTGCCCCGGGGAGGAAGGTGACTGGTGGGGGCTTGTGGAAGAAGACGAGGGGCAGCCCCGGGTCAGGGGAAAGCGGGGTGCTCCTTGGGGACGAGGGGGGTGTCCCCGGTGAGCTCAGGGGTGCCCAGGGAAACGGGGTGCCCTCGGGGTGCCAGGGGAAATGCGCATGGGGGGCTCCCAGCTGGGGTGCCCGTGGGGGGGAAAGGACACCCTGGGGGGTCCCGGGAGGGTGCAGGGGGGGCCGAGGAGGAAGGGCCAGGGGTACCTGGGGGGTGGGGGGGACGCACAGCAAAGAGGGGTGCCCACGGCAGGGACGCCGATGGGCACCCGCCTTGTCCCCAGGTGCCACGTCATCACCCAGTTCAACCGGGGCATCTACGACTACATCGTGGCCACCGACGAGGAGGCGCCGGCCGTGCCCGTGGAGCAGCCCCCACGCAAGAAGCGCAAGGGTGCTGCCCAGAGGTGAGTCCCGCCAGTGCCACCGAGGCCCCGCCGGTGCCACCGGTGTCCCGCGGGTGCCACCGTGTCACCGGGGCAACGTCCTGCTTGCGGCCAGGGGGGGCTCAGGCCACGGAAGGTGACCCAGAGCTGCGGGGGTGCTTCTGCCCCAGGTGTCCTTGTCCCCACCGGGGTCCCGTGCCCAGGGGATGTCCCTGTCCCCAGGGGGTTCCCCGTGCCCACCGTGTCCCCAAGGCTGGGGGGGGGGGGTTCTCTTGCCTGGGGGATTTTACGCCGCGTCCCTGCGTGGGCCTGGGTGCCCAGGGAGGTCCCTGTGCCAGCGTGTCCCCTTCTTTGTGGGGGTCTCCTTGCCCTGTCCCCGTGGCTCTGGGGTCATCGTGCCCAAGGCGTCCCCGTGCCCGCGTGGGTGTCGGTGCCCAGCGTGTCCCCACGCTCAGCGTGTCCTCGTACCCACGGGGATCCCTTTTCCCAGTGTCCCCGTGCCCACGTGACTGTCTGTGTCCCAGATGTCCCCTTGCCTGGGGGGTCCCCATGTCCTTGGGGGGTCCCTGAGCCATGTCCTGGGTCCCCCCCCTCCCCAGCAAGGGCAAGGACCCGGAGTACGGCGTCGCGCGGGGCATTGACTTCCAAAACGTGGCCGCCGTCATCAACTTCGACGTGCCGCCGACGGTCGAGTCCTACATCCACCGCGTGGGCAGGTACGTGGGGACGCGGGGGTGCCTACGGTGCCCGGTGGCCCCCTCGGGTGGGCGTCCCACCGCCCCCTCCCCTCCGTGCCCGCAGGACGGCCCGCGCCGACAACCCCGGCACGGCGCTCACCTTCGCGCTGCCCGAGGACCAGGACGGCCTGGCCCGGATCGAGGACGCGCTCGCCGGAGGTCAGGGGGACCCTGTGTCACTTGGAGGGGGGCGGGGGGGGGGCGGCGGGTGCCAAGGGACATCGGGGGGGTGCGGGGTGTCGGGAGCAAGGGTGGGGGTGACCCCACGCGTCCCCGTGTGTCCCCAGAGAACGGCGAGTCGATGCTGCAGCCCTACAAGTTCTCCACGGAGGAGATCGAGGCCCTGCGCTACCGCTGCCGGGTAGGTGGGCGGTGGGCAACGCCGGGGGGGTGCCGGTGGCACCGGATGGGGGGGTGCCAGGCTCTGACACCCCGCCCGTGCGTCCCCAGGACGCCATGCGCTCCGTCACCAAGCAGGCGGTGAAGGAGGCCCGGCTGCGGGAGATCAAGGATGAGCTGCTCAACTCGGAGAAGCTCAAGGTAACCCCCCTGGTTCCCGGCGGGCTCGGGGCTGCCTGAGGGGCAGAGGGCGGCGTTTTGGGGGTCCACGGGCAGCGCGGGGTGGGTCCCGGGCGCTGCCAGCCCCCCCCCCCCGCCCCGTTCTCCGCACCCAGGCGTACTTCGAGGACAACCCCCGCGACCTGCACGTCCTGCGCCACGACAAGCCCCTGCACCCCGCCATCGTCAAACCTCACCTCCGCAACGTGCCCGAGTACCTGGGTACGTCCCCGCGCCCGCCGGCCCCGGCGTCGGGGTGCGGAAAAGGGGTGGGGACGGCGACCCTGGGACGTGACGGCGACGTAGAGGCCAAACGGAGCCTGGGGGTGACGTTGTGGGGGGAACGGGGACGTCCCTGGGGCCACCGGCACCCTCTTACCCGCTGTTCTCTGCCCGCAGTCCCCCCCAGCCTCCGCGGCATCGCCAAACCCAACCTCAAGAAGCGCAAGTGGCTGGGGCTGCCCCGCGCCGGTGCCAGCCGTCGGGGTGGCTCGACGGTGAGTGCGGGACGGGCACGGAGGGGACCCCCCCGCGTCCCCCTCGCTGCCAGGGGGTCCGACGCTGCTTCTCTTTCCCCCCTTCTCCAGTCCCGCGGCACCGGCAACCCGCTGCAGAGCTTCAAGTACGCCCGTCGCCGTGCCAAACGCCCGGCCGCGCCGCGCTCCTGAGCCCCCCGGCACCCCACGGACTGTGCCCGCCCCGGGCGGGGGGCACCGCAGCCACCTCGCGGCCCCCCCCCCTCCGCGGGACGGGGTATCTCCGTGCCGTACCCTGCGGGGCGGCTGTGCCAAATAAAGGTGTGTGCCGTCGCCTTGCCGGGCCGTGTGTGGTGCCCCCGCCGGCTACGTGACGGGGGAAGGTTGGTGACGCAGAGGCGGGAAGCGGCGTCTCCCGCTGATGCCGGGCAAAGGTGCCAGGGCGTTATCACCCCCCCCTTATCGAGGCCAAGGCTGTACAGGGGCCATAAACCGGGGCACCGACGCGGTGGGGGGCGGCACTGCCGGCTTTGGGGGCTCGGATCCCCTTGGGCGCCTCGCCGCCCCCGTGCCGACGTCGCCGGCAGCCCGGCGTGTCTCGCCGCGGGGCTGGCACTCGCTTGCTGCCCGCTCGCCCTGGCTGGGCGTGCGGTGCCTCCGGGGTGCCGGGGTCAGCCCAGCCCTGCCCCGTGGCGTGCGAGGCAGGCGTTACCCCTCGGGGTGCCCGTAATCACCCGCCGAGGCATCTTATCGGCGGTACGGCATCTTATCGGGGGGCCGCAGCTCTAGTCCAAGGCTGCCCGCCGGCCCTGAACCTTTCCCGGCACCGGGGCAGAGGGCTCTGGTGCCGGCACCCCTCCCGCGGGCACGGCAGCCCCGCTTCGGTAACGGCGGAGGTTTTGCAGCCGGCGCGGCACGGCGGCAGCCGGTTTCTCTTCCCCCTGGCTCCCGGCGGCCTGGTACGCGCCGCCGGCACCGCAAAGGCGCCCGTGTCCCCGGTGCCGGGCCGGCGGGATGAGTTTCCCCCGGCCGGCGCGACCGCTCCCCTTCCTTCTCCACCCGGTGAAACCCGCGACCCCGCGGGGCGTCCTGGGTGGGCGCGCGCTCCAAAACTCCCCCTTTTTCGCCTCAAAACAAGGCGCTGCCGGGGAAGCGGGGTGCCTCCTCCTGGGGCAGGGGAGCACCAGGCACCTCCCCGGCGGGCATGCGCCGGCTGGCAGCGGCGATTGATCGCGGTTAATGATCACAAGGGCTTTACAGCTCCGGCGAGGGCTGATTGGCTTCGGTGCTGTCAGGCCAGAAGACCTCACCGGCGGGCAACCGCCCCGGGGGTAAGGGGTCTTATAGGCGCCGGGCAAAGCCGGCAGCACCCTTTTGCCCAGGATGCCGGGCTCCGTCGCGCTGACGGGCGCGGTGCTCGGCGCCCTCCTGGTGCTGGTAGGTGCCTGGGGGTTGGCACGGCTGTGCCGGAGGGGTGCCGGGGGCCGGGACGTGGTGGCAAAGCCGTGGCGGTGCCCGTGGGGTGAGGCTTGGAGGGGCCGGGGTGGCAGAGCAGGGGAGATGCCAGCGCCGTGCCCGGCACGGTGCCGGTCGGGTGCCGTTTGGAGGGGCCGGGGGTGGCAGAGCCGGCGGGACGCCGGCGTGGTGGCCGCCGCGGTGCTCATCAGGTGCCGTTTGGAGGGGCTGGGTGTCATGCCCCACGGGACGACGGCGCTGCCCACCGATCCCCCCCCCGCCGTTGCCGCAGGCCGCGCCGACGTTCACTCCCACGCACCGCGCCGGTTACTGTGCCTTCTACGACGAATGCGGTCGCAACCCGGAGGTGAACGTCTCGCTGGTGCCCTCCAAAGTGCCCTGCCTCTCCAACACGCCGGCGCGGGTGGCCACGGGCGCGCTGCTGACGCTGCTCCGCGCCGTCTGCCCCGAGCTGGTGCGGGAGAACGAGACGACGCGCGTCTGCTGCTCCTTGGCGCAACTCGGAGCCCTCCAGCTCAGCGTGGCACTCTCCGGCACCGTCCTCTCCCGCTGCCCGGCGTGCGCCAGGAATTTCGCCAACCTTTACTGCAACAACATCTGCAGCCCCAACCAGAGCCTCTTCACCAACGTCACCCGCGTCGTCAACCGCACGGTGCAGGGGGTGCCCCGGGCCGCCGTCGTGGAGTACCAGTGCTTTTACCGGCAGGATTTCGCCGACGCCTCTTTCACCTCCTGCCGGGGCGTCCGGTTACCGGCTACCGGCGGTTACGCCATCGATACCATGTGCGGGCGGTACGGCGCCCGGCTCTGCACCACCCAGCGCTGGTTGGATTTCCAAGGGGATAAGAACAACGGCTTGGCGCCGCTGCAGATCGACTTCCAGCTGGTGCCCAACGGCACCCGGCCCGGCGACGGCATCGTGCCGCTGGGCGGGCGGGCCTGGCGCTGCGACCAGGCTCTCAGCGCCCAGGAGCAGCCTTGCTCTTGCCAGGACTGCGCCGAATCCTGCCCGCCGCTGGTCGCCCCCCCCGGCCCGCCGCCCCCCTTCCGCCTGGGCGACGCCGACGGCGCCTTGGTCCTCTGCGGGCTGCTCTTCGGCCTCCTCGCCCTCATCTTCGTCGTCGCCTCGCTGTGCCGGCGGTCCAAGAAGGATGCCGCGCCGCAGCCGGCACCACCGGAGCGTGCCGCCGGCTGCTCGGCGCGCCTGGGCGACGCCAGCCACCGCGTCCTGGCGAGGGCTTTCCGCCGGTGGGGCACGCTGGTGGCCGGGCACCCCGTGGTGGTGCTGGCAGCGGCGGTGGTGCTGGCCGGCGGTTTGTCGGCTGGTTTGGTTACCGTACGCCTCACCACCGATCCGGTGGAGCTGTGGTCGGCGCCAGGCAGCCGTGCCCGCCAAGAGAAAGACTTTTACGACCGACACTTCGGTCCTTTCCTCCGCACCAACCAGGTGATCGTGACGGCACCCGGCCGGCCCAGCTCCGGCTACGAGTCGGTGGTGTTGGGCGCCAAGAACTTCAGCGGGGTGCTGTCGGAGGAGGTGCTGCGGGCGCTGCTGGAGCTGCAGGAGCGGCTGGCAGCCGCCACGGCGTGGGCGCCGGCGGCGGGCAGGGAGGTGACGCTGAGTGACGTCTGCTACGCCCCCCTCAACCCCACGAACCCCGGGCTGCGGGACTGCTGCGTCAACAGCGTCACCCAGTACTTCCAGAACAACGGCACCCGCCTGGCCATGACGGCCACCCAGGCCGAGGGCAAGGTGACGGGCACCGTCGACTGGCACGACCACCTCATCTACTGCGTCAAGTGGGTGCTGCTCCCCGGGGATGGGGGGGTTGGGGGGTGCTGGGCCTGGGGCCGCGGGGTCGGTGTGATGCCCACAGGGTGATGGGCACGGCACCCATGGGGTGCTGAGCTTTGGGGCTGGGGTGCTGTCTATGGGGTGCCCGGCCCGGGGGGGTGGTGCCGGGCTTTGGGGAGTGGGTGCTGCCTGCAGGGTGCTGGGCACGGCGCGGTGCCCGCGGGGTTGGGGTGCTATGGGGCGCGCAGCGAGGCACGGTGCCCGCGGGGCGATAGGCTGTGGGGCTGGGGTGCTGTCTATGGGGCGCTGCCGGGGGGGGGGGGAGGGGGGTGTTCGGGGCGGGTGCCGGGGCGGGCGCAGCCCCCGCTCACCCGGCGCCGTGTCCCCACCAGCTCCCCGCTCTCCTTCAAGGACATCACGGCGCTGGAGCTGAGCTGCATGGCCGACTACGGCGGCCCCGTCTTCCCCTACATCGCCTTCGGCGGCTACCCCGGTAAGCGCCGGGACGGGCGGGCACGGCGGCGGGGATGTCACCCGGGGGACGTCACCCGCTTGTCCCCGCAGGCTCGGAGTACACGGAGGCCGAGGCGCTGATCGTCACCTACTCCCTCAACAACTTCCCCCACGACGATCCCCGCCACGAGTGGGTGCTGAGCTGGGAACGCCGCTTCCTCGAGGTGGTGGGCGACTTCCAGCGCGCCCACGGCCCCAACCTCTCCGTCACCTTCATGGCCGAGGTGAGGCGCCCGCCGGCTGGGTGGGGGGACACCCTAGGGTGCCCGGCACCCCCTCACCCCCCTCCTTTCCGGCAGCGCTCGCTGGAGGATGAGATCAACCGCACCACGGGGGAGGACATCCCCGTCTTCGCCACCAGCTACCTCGTGGTCTTCGCCTACATCGCCCTGGCGCTGGGCGAGTACACGGCCTGGCGCCGCGTCCTGGTGCGTGCCGGGGGGCTCGGGGCGACGCCGGCGCCCCGGGGCGGCCCGCCGGGCGCTGAGCGGGTGGCCCTTCCCCTTGCAGGTGGAGTCGAAGGTGACGCTGGCGCTGGGGGGCATCGCGGTGGTGCTGGGCGCCGTCTTCGCCTCCATGGGGTTCCTGGCGCTGCTGGGGTTGCCTTCGTCCCTCATCATCCTCGAGGTCGTGCCCTTCCTCGTCCTCGCTGTGGGCGCGGACAACATCTTCATCTTCGTGCAGGAGTACCAGGTCGGTGGGCACGGCGGCGGCGGTGGCGGGAGGGGGGGGCGGCACCGGGGGGGTTCCCACGGGGACACGGGGGGGGACGCGGGAGTCCCCACGGGGCGGGTGGGCAGCCTTGGGTGGGGGCATCCCCACGGGGCGCGGGGGCGGGGGGGCAGCAGCCCCGGGTTGGGCGGTGGGTGCCTGTGGGGGGGTCCCCGGGGGGGGGACACCCCCTCCTCACGGCCCTGGCCAGCAGCAGTCGCAGCGGGAGCCGGGCGAGACGCGGGAGCAGCACCTGGGGCGGGTGCTGGCGCGGGTGGCACCCAGCATGCTGCTCTGCAGCCTCTCCGAGGTCATCTGCTTCCTCCTGGGTGAGCGGGGCGGGGGGCGCGGGGGGGGCACAGGGACACGGGGGGGCATGGGGGGCACGGGGGGCACAGGGACATGGGGGGTCACAGGGATGTGGGGGACATGGGGGTGCAGGAGGCACAGGGACATGGGGGGCGCGGGGGGCACGGAGTGGGCACAGGGACACGGGGGGCATGGGGGGCACAGGGACACGGGGGGCACAGGGACATGGGGGGCATGGGGGGCACGGAGGGGGCACAGGGACATGGGGGGCATGAGGGACATGGGGGGCACAGGAGCACGGGGGGTCACAGGGATGTGGGGGACATGGGGGCACGGGGGGAACAGGGACACGGGGGACACAGGGGGCACAAGGGACATGGGGGGCACAGGGTGGGCACAGGGACACAGGGGGCATGGGGAGGGGACAGGGATGTGGGGGACACGGGGGGCACAGGGACATGGGGGACACGGGGGGCACAGGGACACAGGGGACACGGGGGACACAGGGGGGCACAGGGACACAGGGGACACGGGGGGCACAGGGTGGGCACAGGGACACGGGGGGCACAGGGGGCACAGGGACATGGGGGCTACTGGGGGGCTCAGGGACACGGGGGGCACGGGGGACACAGGGGACACGTGGGGCACGGGGACACGGTACACAGCCCGGGCGCGCCCGCGGGCGTTGTGCACCCAGCGGGTGCGGCGGGCGTGGGTGCGCGGGGCGGGGGGCTGACGGCGGGTGCCCGCAGGCGCCCTCTCCTCCATGCCCGCCGTCCGCACCTTCGCCCTCACGGCCGCCGTGGCCATCGCCTTCGACTTCCTCCTCCAGATGTCGGGGTTCGTCGCGCTGGTGGCGCTCGACGCCCGGCGGCAGGAGGTGGGGGCCCGGGGGGGCCCGGGGGGACCCCGCGCGGGAGGGTGGGCGCTGGGGGACCCCGGGGTGCCCGGGTGGTCCCGTGATGGGCACGGGGTGGGCGCGGGCGGGAGGGTGCCCGAAGTGAGCGTGGGGTGCCCGTGGGTTTGAGGGTGCCCAGGGTGGGCACGGGGCGGGCGTGGGGTGCTCTGGGTGGGTGTGGGGTGCCCACGGAATGAGGGTGCCCAGGGTGGGCGCGGGGTGGGCACGGGGTGCCCAGGATGGGCACGGGGTGGGTGTGGGGTGCTCTGGGTGGGTGTGGGGTGCCCGTGGGTTTGAGGGTGCCCAGGGTGGGCACGGGGTGACCATGGGCATGTGGGTGTCTGGGGTTGGCTTGGGGTGCCCGTGGACGTTAAGGACCCCAGGGTGGGCATGAGGGTGTCACGGGTGGGCACGGGGTGCCCACGGGAATGAGGGGGCACAGGGTGGGCACAGGGTGGGCATGGGCACGAGGGTGCCCAGGGTGGGCACGGGGTGGGCACGGGGTGCCCACGGGCATGAGGGTTGGCACGGGGCGACCTTGGACGCCGGGGGGCCCGGGGCGGGCGTGGGGCGCCCGTGGGTGCCTCCGCGCCTGAGGTGCCCGGGACGCACGTGGGGTGCCCAGGGTGGGCACGGGGCGGGCGTGGGGCGCCCGCGGGTGCGGGGAGGAGGCCCGGGGCGGGCAGGGGGTGCTTTGGGGGGGTCGGTGCCCGCGGCCGCGGGGGTGCCCGTGGGGGGGCCGCGCCAGGACCCCGCCAGCCCGGCGCTGCTGCCCGCAGGCCGCCCGCTTCGACCTCTGCTGCTGCTGCGGGGGGGGCCCGGGGGGGCCCGCGGGGCCGGGCGCCCGCCTGCTGCGCCCGCTGCTGCACCGCTACTACACCCCCCTGCTGCTGCACCGCTGGGCGCGCCCCGCCGTGGTGAGGGGCTGGGGGGCCGGGGGGGTCCTCGAGGGGCTGGGGGGTGTTTGGGGTGTGGAGGGGACTGGGGGTCAGGGGGGAGGTGGGGTGTGGGGGGGAGTCTGGGGGGTTTGGGGGGGCCATGGGAGTGGGGGGGGGGGTCCTCGAGGGGCTGGGGGGTGTTTGGGGGTTTTGGGGGGTCCATGGGAGTGGGGGGGTCCTTGAGGGGCTGGGGGTCCTTGGGGGTGTCAAGGGTCCTGGGGGTCGGGGGGGGATGTGGGGTGTAGGGGGAGGTCTGGGGGGGGGCCTTGGGAGTTTTGGGGGGTCCACGGGAGTAGGGGGGGGGTCCTTGAGGGGCTGGGGGGTCCTTGGGGGTTTTGGGGGGGCCATGGGAGTGGGGGGGGGTCCTCGAGGGTTTTGGGGGGGCCATGGGAGTGGGGGGTGGGTCCTCGAGGGGCTGGGGGGTGTTTGGGGTGTGGAGGGGACTGGGGGTCAGGGGGGAGGTGGGGTGTGGGGGGGAGTCTGGGGGGGCCATGGGAGTGTGGGGGGGGTGTCCTTGAGGGGCTGGGGGGTCCTTGGGGGTTTTGGGGGGGCCATGGGAGTGGGGGGTGGGTCCTCGAGGGGCTGGGGGGTGTTTGGGGTGTGGAGGGGACTGGGGGTCAGGGGGGAGGTGGGGTGTGGGGGGGAGTCTGGGGGGGCCATGGGAGTGTGGGGGGGGTGTCCTTGAGGGGCTGGGGGGTCCTTGGGGGTTTTGGGGGGGCCATGGGAGTGGGGGGTGGGTCCTCGAGGGGCTGGGGGGTGTTTGGGGTGTGGAGGGGACTGGGGGTCAGGGGGGAGGTGGGGTGTGGGGGGGAGTCTGGGGGGGCCATGGGAGTGTGGGGGGGGTGTCCTTGAGGGGCTGGGGGGTCCTTGGGGGTTTTGGGGGGGCCATGGGAGTGGGGGGTGGGTCCTCGAGGGGCTGGGGGGTGTTTGGGGTGTGGAGGGGACAGGGGGTCAGGGGGGAGGTGGGGTGTAGGGGGGAGTCTGGGGGGTTTGGGGGGGCCATGGGAGTGTGGGGGCTCCTTGAGGGGCTGGGGGGGGGGGGCATGGGGGTGTCAAGGTTCCTGGGGGGTGTCTGGGGGTCCTGGGAGGCGGGGGGGGTGGGGGGGGGACATGGGGAGCTTGGGGCGATGGGACGTGGGGGTGGGGAGACGGGAGCTGGGGGTCTCTGGGGGGCGCGGGGGGTTTGGGGGCCGTAGGGGTGCTGCGAGGGGACCTGGGGCGCGGGGTGCCCTGACGGGGGTGCCGCCGGCAGGTGCTGCTCTTCCTCTTCCTGGCCTGCGCCGGGCTCTACCTCACGCTGCAGGTGCCCGTGGGGCTGGACCAGGAGCTCGCCATGCCCAAGGTGGGGCTGGCTCCTATAGGAAGGCTTGGGGACAGTATGGCCCCATATGGGCACGGCACGGGGATGGCACGGCCCCACAGGGGGATGCACAGGGGTGGTATGGCCCCATACGGGGATGCACGGGGACAGTATGGTCCTCTATAGGGCCAGCGTGGCACCTTACAGCATGGCATGGCCCCGTATGGAGATGCACAGGGGTGTTACAGCCCCTACAGGGACAGTATGGCCCTGTATAGGGCCAGCACGGGGATGGTGCAGCCCCTTGTGGGCACAGTATAGCCCCATACGGGGTCATATGTGCACAGCATGGCCCCATATGGGGCTGACATGGCCCCGTATGGGAATGCATAGGGATGCACAGGGATGGTATGGCCCCTACAGGGACAGTATGGCCCTGTATAGGGCCAGCACGGGGATGGCGTGGCCCCGTGTGGGGATGCAAGGGATGGTATGGCCCCTATGGGGCCAGCATAGCCCTGTATGGGGCCAGCATAGCCCTGTATGGGGCCAGCACGGGGATGGCGTGGCCCCACATGGGCACAGCACGGGGATGGCGTGGCCCCGTGTGGGGATGCAAGGGATGGTATGGCCCCTATGGGGCCAGCATAGCCCCGTATGGGGCCAGCACGGGGATGGCGTGGCCCCACATGGGCACAGCACGGCCACCGTGGAGCTGACGGCCCCGTACGGAAGGCGCGGGGGCGACGCACGGGGCGGGGGTGGCGTGGGGACGGGGCGACGCCGTCCGGGGCCCACCAGGACCCTCCGGGTGCCGTGGGCGGGTGCCCGCGCCCTGGCTGAGGGGGGTGGGTGCCCCCCAGGACTCCTACATGCTGCAGTACTTCGCCGCCCTGAACCAGTACCTGGCGGTGGGGGTGCCCACCTACTTCGTCACCACCGGCGGCTACAACTTCTCCTCCCCGGCCGGCATCAACGGCATCTGCTCCAGCGCCGGCTGCGCCACCGACTCCCTCACCAACTCCATCCAGTACGCCACGCGCTTCCCCAACGTGTGAGTGGGGCGGGGGGGTGCGGGGCGGGGGCGGCGGGCAGCGTCCCGCCAGCCTCCTGCCAGCCCTGCCTCTGCCCAGGTCCTACCTCGCCATCCCCGCCACCTCCTGGGTGGACGATTTCCTGGACTGGCTCAACCCCACCGGCCGCTGCTGCCGCATTCACCAGTTCGGCAGCCTCAAAGGGGAGTTCTGTCCGTCCACCAGCAGTGAGTGGGCACCGGGGCACGGCGGGGGGGGGACGCCGTGGTGGCCGTTGGGGGCACATGAGGTCTACATCGTGGTGGCCGTTGGGCATATGTTGTGTGCCCACCACAGTGGCCATTACAGATACATGAGATCTACACCGTGGTGGCCATTGAGTGTACGTTGGGTACCCATTGGGTGCCCACCATGGTGGCCATTAGGGATACATGAGATCTACACCGTGGTGGCCGTTGGGTGCCCATTGGGTGCCCACCATGGTGGCCATTAGGGATACATGAGGTCTACACTGTGATGGCCGTTGGGTGGCCATTGAATATATGTTGGGTGTCCATCATGGTGCCCGTTGGGTGTACGTTGGGTGCCCACCATGGTGGCCGTTAGGGACACATGAGGTCTACGCTGTGGTGGCCATTGAGTGTACCTAGGGTGTCCATCATGGTGCCCGTTGGGTGTACATTGGGTGCCCACCATGGTGGCCATTAGGGACACATGAGGTCTACGCCGTGGTGGCCACTGAGTGTACGTTGGGTGTCCATCATGGTGCCCGTTGGGTGTACGTTGGGTGCCCACCATGGTGGCCATTGGGTGCACGTAAGGTCCCCGCTGTGGAGGTTGTTCCATGTATGTTGGGTGCCCATCGTGGTGCCCGTTGGGTGGACAGGGTGACGCCCACTGGGATCCCATTAGGTGTCCGTTGGGTGCCTGTGACGGTGCGCGTCACAGCCACCATGGATGCCCACCATGGGTCCCACTGGGATCCCGCTGGGATCCCGCCGAGTGCCGTTGGGTGCCTGCTGTGGGGTCCCTTGGGGGGGTCTACTGGGGGCCTGCCGTGGTGCCCGCTGGGTGCCCGCTGTGGTTCCCAGCGGGTGCGCCGGGGTGCTGAGCGCGGCCGTGCCCGCAGGTGACCTCAGCTGCCTCGGGGGACAGTGCCTCAACGCCACGCGGCGCCCGTCGGTGGAGGAGTTCGAGCGGTTCCTGCCCTGGTTCCTCCACGACCTCCCCACCCTGCAGTGCGCCAAGGGGTAGGTGCCACCCTGGGGGGCCACCAGCAATGGGGGGGGGGGGGCAACGCACGTGCTCTGGGTGCCCCCCCTCACCCCTCGCCCCCTCCCCGCAGCGGTCTGGGCGCCTACGACACGGCAGTCAGCATGGACACCAACGGCACCATCCTGGGTGAGCGCAGGGTGGGTGGCGCGGGGTAGGGGAGCACCCTAGGGTGCCCGGCTGACCCCTCCCCGCCCCACCCATCTCCGGCAGCCTCCCGCTTCATGGCGTACCAGCGCCCGCTGCGCACCTCGCAGGAGTACACGGCGGCGCTGCGGGCTGCCCGCGCCCTGGCCGAGGAGATCACCGCCACCCTGCGCCGGGTGCCCGGCACCCACCCCGACTTCCGAGTCTTCCCCTACACGTAAGCGCCCGCCGCGGGTCGGGGTGCTCGGCCGTGGGAGGACGGGGTGCCCGGGGAGGGGTGCCCAGCCCGGGGTGCCCCAGCGGTCGGGGAGCTGAGCACGGGCGCCCGGTGCCCGCGCCGGGGTGCCAGCGCGGCGGTGACGTTCCCCGGCAGGGTGACCTACGTCTACTACGAGCAGTACCTGACGGTGGTGGCCGAGGGCGTCGTCACGCTGGCGCTGTGTCTGGTGCCCACCTTCGTCGTCTCCTTCCTGCTGCTGGGCATGGACCTGCGCTCCAGCGCTGCCACCCTCCTCACCATCGCCATGATCCTGGTGGACACCGTGGGCGCCATGGCCCTCTGGGACATCCCCTACAACGCCGTGGCCCTCATCAACCTCGTGGCGGTGCGGGGCGTGCAGGGTGGCACGGGGACTTGGGGCGTGTGGGGTGGCTTGGGGGTGGCAGAAGGACACGGGGTGCAGAGGGTGACGTGGGGACAGAGCGGGCTGGGGCGTGCAGGGTGGCACAGGGGACCGGGACACGTAGGATGGCAGAGGGGCACGTGGGGTGGCACAGGGACAGGCGGGTTGGCACGGGGGCTTGCAAGGGGGCACGGGGACCTGGGGCACGGGGGGTGGCACAGGGATTCGGGGCACGTGGGTGGCACATGGGGTGGCTTCGGGGGTCCAGGAGGCGGCAGAAGGACCTGGGACAGGCGGGGCGGCACAGGGGCACGGGGCAGGCAGGGTGCAGGGCACGGGGTGGGCACGCCGCCGTGCCGGCCCGGAGGAGCACCCGTGGGTGCCCCCGGGTGACAGCCCGTCCCCGCAGGCCGTGGGCATCTCGGTGGAGTTCGTGTCCCACCTCACCTGCGCCTTCGCCCACAGCACCGAGCCCAGCCGCGTGGAACGGGCCGCCGAGGCCGCCGTCAACATGGGCAGCAAGGTGGGCACGGGACGGGGGGCGACGGCCGCGTGGACCCCGTCCCCGCCCCGGGGAGCGGAGGGACGGGGTGACCCGGCTGCCACTGACCCCGTCCTGGGCGCAGGTGGTGGCCGGGGTGGCCATGACCAACCTGCCCGGCATCGTGGTGCTGGCCTTCGCCAAGGCCCAGCTCATCCAGATCTTCTTCTTCCGCCTCAACCTCATCATCACCCTGGTGGGGCTGGCCCACGGCCTCGTCTTCCTCCCCGTCCTCCTCAGCTACGTGGGTAAGGCCCCCCTGTCCCCGCCTGGGGACGGAGCCCCGTCCCCAGTGTCCTCCCCAGCGAGGACGGTGACAGCCTGGCGCCGTCCCCTGTCGTCCCCGCAGGACCCGGCCCGCGGATGCCGGCGGGGGACGCGGGAGGGGACACGGTGGCCGGCGCAGAGCAGGGTGCGGGGCTGGCCCTCAGCAACCCCTGCTTCGAGGACAAGGACAAGGACAAGGACAAGGCCACGGTCCCCGGGCAGGGCTGAGCCCCGCTGCCCCTCACCGCCCCCTCCCGCCGCTGCTTTTTCTACTGCTGTCGTATTTAAACTGGTTTTCTCACATTCGGGACTGGGTTTAACTGGGATGGGCAGGGGGGGCTGGGGCACCTTATACAGAAACTGCACCTTGGCTCTGAAGCGTGGCGAGGTCTGTGCGGGACGGGGACAGGGGGACAGGGGGACAGGGTGTGGGGCACGCGGGCACCACGGGGCCGGGGCCACATGGGGCACAGGGGACGGTGGGGACAGAGCCCTGTGGGGCACATGAGCGTCACAGGGACAGGGACGTGTGGGGCACAGAGGCATCGTGGGGACAGGGACGTGTGGGGCACATGGGATGGGGCATAGAGGGACAGGGCCACATAGGGCACGAGGACACCGTGGGGACAAGCCAAAGGGCATCGTGGGGACGGGGCCACGTGGGGCACGTGGGCATCGTGGGGACAGGGACACGCGAGGAACACAGGCGTCACGGGGACGGGGCACACGGACACCGTGGGGACAGGGATACGTGGGGCACGTGGGCATCGCGGGGACGGCACCATGTGGGGCACTGGAACATCACGGGGACAGGGCAGGGGACAGCGGGGGGACAGGGCCATGGGGGGCACAAGGGCACTGTGGGGACAGGGATGTGTGGGGCACATGGGCACCACAAAGATGGGGCTGCGCAGGGCACAGGGGCATCGTGGTGACGAGGACGTGTGGGGCACGAGGGCGAGGCAGGGGTGGGGCACACGGGGACAGGGCCACGTGGGGCACAGGGGCATCACGGGGACAGGGCCATGTGGGGTGCAGGGGCATCACGAGGACAGGGCCGTCATGGGGACAGGGATGTGTGGGGCACACGGGCACTGTGGGGACCAGGGCTGTGTGGGGCACACAGGCATTGTGGGGACAGGGCCGTGTGGGGCACACGGGCATCTCTGGGATGGGGCATACAGGGACAGGGCCCCGTGGGGCACACGGGCACCCAAAGCCGGGGCCGCGCGGGGCACGGGGCCGTGGCGGTGACAAGGACGCGTGGGGCGCGAGGGCGCCCGGGGCACGGGGGCGCCGCGGGGCCCCCCCCAAAGCCTCCGCGACCCACGGGCGGGGCAGAGCGGGCACGAAGCCCCTTTATTCCCCGCCGTGGGGCGGGGCCGGGCGCTAGAGGTACTTGTAGGGCACCTTGGCGGGCAGCGTCTGCAGCTCCAGGCGCACGGGGCACTTGTAGAAGCGGGCGAGCAGGGTCTCGGCGTAGCCCAGCAGGAAGTAGAGCTTGGCGGGCGCCAGGCCCCGCGCCAGCACGGCACAGACCACCAGCAGGTTGGCGCGGCGCTTCAGCACGGGCTCGTCGGCCAGCACGCCGGGGAAGGTGCCGTAGAGGAAGCGGCGCAGGAAGGCGTCCTCCACCGCCCGCTCCGCCGCGCCCGGCTCCCCGTCCAGGTTCCCTGCGGGCGCAGAGAGGGTCGGCACCGGCACCGGCACCGGCACCGGCACCGCCGCGCCCGCCCCCGTCCCCGCGCTGCCCCGCGGCCCGTTCCTGCGGTGCCCTTGTGCCCCACGTGTCCCCGGCCCCGTGCGCCCCGCCCCTGCGACGCCCGTGTGCCCCACGTCCCTGTCCCTGCGTGTCCCCTCCCCACCGTGCCCGTGTGCCCCACGTGTCCCTGTCCCCAGTCCTGTGCCCCACATAGTCCTGCCCCCACGATGCCCGTGTGCCCCACATGGCCCCGTCCCTGCAATGTCCACGTGTCCCCTCCCCACAACGTCCACGTGTCCCACGTGTCCCCTCCCCACCGTGCCCATGTGCCCCATCCCCATGATGCCCGTGTGCCCCACGTGTCCCTGTCCCCACAGTGTCCTGTGCCCCACATAGTCCTGCCCCCACGATGCCCGTGTGCCCCCCACGTCCCCGTCCCCACCACGCCCTATAGCCCGTCCCCGTGACGCCCTCCTGCCCCATACATCCCCATCCCCGCACCCCCCACCCCCGCGACGCCCACGGGTGCCCCGTGCCCCACACCCCCCGTCCCCGCCGCGGCATCACGGTCCCCCCCGGCCCCGGGGGCACGTGGGGTGACCCACCGGTGTGCAGGGAGAGCCAGCCCTTGCGGTGGGCGATGTAGTGGGGGGCGTGCGCCTTCTCGTAGGTCACCGGCTTGTCCCCTTTGCCCACGCGCACCCGCGCCGCCCGCGTCTGTGGGGACAGTGGCATCAGGGGGGGGGGACACCCCACGGGGGGGGGGGGGGGGGGGGGGGGGGCACCCCCGGGGCTCACCTTGAGGCAGGCGGGGGTGGTGTGGAGGTGCCGGGTGGCATCGGGGCCGGGGCGGACGCGGGGCACTGCCTGCGAGGTGACGGGGGTGAGGGACAGCGGGGGGGGCTGGCCCTGCCTGGTCCCCCGTGCCCCCCGCGGGCAGCGTCCCCCGGGCACGCCACGCCTGCAGCCCCCCCGCCCTGTGACCCCCTGCCCGCTGTCCCCAGAGCGGAGCCACCGCTGCTGGAGCCCCCACACGGGGTGTCCCCGGGGCCTCCGCCACCCGTGGGCCCCACGCCCGCTGTCCCCTATGTCCCCCATACTCGGTCCCCCATACCTATGTCCCCATACCCATGTCCCCATACCCTCCTGCGACCCTGGTGTCCCCTGTACCCGGTGTCCCCCATGTTCCCCATACCCGGTGTCCCCTATAGCCGGTGTCCCCAGAGCCCCCCCTGCCCACATCCCCCCACAGCCCACACACCCCCAGGCCTGGAGCCCCTGGTGCCCCCCATGCCCGGTGTCCCCTACACGCAGTGTCCCCCATACCCAGTGTCCCCACACCCGGTGTCCCCCATATCCGGTGTCCCCACACCCAGTGTCCCCAGAGTCCCCCATGCCCACAGCCCCCCCCCCCCCCCAGGCCTGGAGCCCCTGGTGCCCCCCAAACCCAGTGTCCCTCATGCCCCCCACAGCCAGTGTCCCCACGCCCGGTGTCCCACACCCGGTGTCCCCGGTGTCCCCACACCCGGTGTCCCCACACCCGGTGTCCCACACCCGGTGTCCCACACCCGGTGTCCCCACGCCCGCTGTCCCCGCTCCCCGTCCCCTCCCTCACCCGCAGCGCCCGGGCAGCCGCGGGCGCCGCCATCTTGGCACGGGGGGGCGGGGCGGGGCGGGGCGGCGCCCCCTGGCGGCTGGAGGCCGCGGGGGAGGAATGGGGGGGGACGGGGGGACTGGGGGGTACTGGGGGGACTGGGAGCACTGGGGATAATGGGGGTAAGGGGGGTAACGGGGGGTACTGGGGGTACTGGGAGTAACAGGGGGTACTGGGGGTAATGGGGGTAACGGGAGTACTAGGGGTAATGGGGGGTAACGGGTGTCACTGGGGGTACTGGGGGTAACGGGGGGTACTGGGAGCACTGGGGGTAATGGGGGTACTGGGAGCACTGGGGGATACTGGGGGTAACGGGGGTTACTGGGGTACTGGGAGCACTGGGGGTTACTGGGGGTAATGGGGGGTACTGGGGGTTACTGGGAGCACTGGGGGTAATGGGGGTAACGGGGGGTACAGGGGGATACTGGGGATACTGGGAGTACTGGGTTTAATGGGGGTACCGGGAGCACTGGAGGTACTGGGAGGTACTGGGGGGCACACGGGGTAATGGGGGACACTGGAGGTTACTGAGCGCACTGGGGGATACTGGGGGTAATAGGGGGGGATACTGGGAGCACTGGGGGATACTGGGGGCTATTGGGGGCACTGGGGGTAGTAGGGGTAATGGTGGGTAATGGGGGGTACTGGGGGATACTGGGGAGACTGGGGGTACTGGGCTTAATGAGGGTACTGGGAGCACTGGGGATACTGGGAGATACTGGGAATTACTGGGGGGCACAGGGGATAATGTGGGACACTGGGAGTTACTGGGGGCACTGGAGGATACTGGGGTTATAGGGGCACTAGGGGATACTGGGGGTACTGGGAATAATGGGGGGTACTGGGGGATACTGGGGAAACTGGGGGTACTGGGATCACTGGGGGTATTGGGAGTAATGGGGGGTACTGGGGAAACTGAGGGTGATACTGGTACTGGGAGCACCGAGGGTACTGGGGGTAATGGGGGGTACCAGGGAAACTGAGGGTAGTAGAGGTACTGGGGGTACTGGGAGCACTGGGGGGTAATGGGGGGTGCTGGGAGCTACTGGAGGGCACTGGGGGTAATGGGGGACACGGGAGGGTACTGGGAGGTACTGGAGGTTTCTGGGTGGTAATGGGGCACACTCGGGGGCACTGGGGGTAATGGGGGACACTGGGGGATACTGAGGGATACTGGGGGGTACTGGAGGGCACTGGGCAGGCAGCCATGGGGGACCGGGCCGGCACTGGGAGGGCACTGCGGGGGCACCCATAGAGGCACCGGGATGGCACTGGGGGCACGGGGCTGGCACTGGGGGGCACTGGTGAGCACGGGGCTGGCACTGGGGGGCACGGGGCTGGCACTGGTGAGCACCGGGATGGCACTGGGGGCACGGGGCTGGCACTGGGGGGCACTGGTGAGCACTGGGATGGCACTGGGGGGCACGGGGCTGGCACTGGTGAGCACGGGGCTGGCACTGGGGGGCACGGGGCTGGCACTGGGGGGCACTGGTGAGCACGGGGCTGGCACTGGGGGCACGGGGCTGGCACTGGGGGGCACTGGTGAGCACTGGGATGGCACTGGGGGCACGGGGCTGGCACTGGTGAGCACTGGGATGGCACTGGGGGCACTGGGGGTGGGCGGGTGCTGAGGCGCTCGGGGACATCGTGGTCACCCCAAGGGCCAGGTGAGGGGCTGGGGCGCGGTGCCCTCGTGCCAGGGCCTCGGGCGAGGCGCCTGGGCAGGGCTGCGTCCCCGTGCGAGGCCGTGTCCCCGTGCGAGACGATGTTCCTCGTGTGAGGTGATGTCCCCGTGCGAGGCTGTGTCCCCGTGCGAGGCCACGTCCCTTGTGTGAGGCGATGTCCCTTGTGTGAGGCCATGTCCCCGTGCAAGGCAATGTCCCCGTGCGAGGCTGTGTCCCTCATGTGAGGCGACGTCCCCGTGCGAGGCCATGTCCCCCTGTGAGGTGATGTCCCCATGCGAGGCCACGTCCCTTGTGTGAGGTGATGTCCCTCGTGCGAGGCTGTGTCCCTCATGTGAGGCCATGTCCCCGTGCAAGGCAATGTCCCCGTGTGAGGCGATGTCCCTCATGTGAGGCGACGTCCCCGTGCGAGGCCATGTCCCCCTGTGAGGTGATGTCCCCGTGCGAGGCCACGTCCCTTGTGTGAGGCCATGTCCCCCTGTGAGGTGATGTCCCCGTGCGAGGCCACGTCCCTTGTGTGAGGTGATGTCCCTCGTGCGAGGCCATGTCCCTCATGTGAGGCCATGTCCCCGTGCAAGGCAATGTCCCCGTGTGAGGCGATGTCCCTCATGTGAGGCGACGTCCCCGTGCGAGGCCGTGTCCCCCCGTGAGGCCCCGTCCCCGTGCGAGGCCCCTTGTGCCGAGCCCCTCACCCAAGACCCCCGCACGCCCCCTTGCACGCAGCCCCTGCCAGGCGCGGTGTCACGCGTCGTGGGGGCTCGGGGGGGCCCGGCCGGGGGGCCCGGGGCCGTGGGGGCAGCGGCCGGGCCAGGGGCGCAGGGCGGGGCCCGGGCAGGCCAAGCTCCGGCTTTGGGAGCCGCTCCCCTCGCAAGGGTGCGGGGCGCGGCCGGCGGGGCCGGGGCTGGCCTGGCCCGGGGCTCAGCCCCACCCCCCCCCCCCCCCAATTCACCCCCCCGTGGGGCTACCGCGTCCCGCAGCCGCGCCCCTGCCGCCCCGTCCCCCGCCGCGCCGGGGCTGCTCCCGGGGAAGGGCCCCCAGCCCCGCCGTGCCCCGGGCCGGACGGGGGCTCCCGCTGCTGCCGGGGGTCCTCAGCGCCGGGACGAGGCTGCCCCGGGTGGGCGATGGCTCGGCGGGGACGGGTGGGGGGCGAAGAGCAGACCCCCCCCTGCCCCGGGAAGGGTGCCTGGGTGCGGGGGCCGGCGCTATCGGGACCGGCGGCGCTATCGGGACCGGCGCTATCGGGACCGGCGGCGCTAACGGGGCAAGGAGCCCCGCTGCCGGGGCGGGTCCCCCCACAGCCGAGCCCCATCGGGGGCCTGGGCAGGGCCCACTCCCGGGGCCTCTTAAACCCCCGTGGGAGCTGCTGGGAGCTACTGGGGGCTACTGGGAGCCTGCGGGGGTCCTGCCCCGAGCGGGTGCTGGGTGCTGCCGGGGAGAGCGGCTCGGGGCTGGGGGGCGCGGGGCCTTGCCAGTGCCCTGGGTCCCCAGGGCTGGGGGGCCGCGTCCCCACGCTGCTGGGAGCAGGGGGTGCCCCCCAGCTCCGGGGGGGGGTGCCCCTGCCCGGGGCTGGACCCCCGGGCCCCGGCTGGGTGCCGCTCCCCGGGTGCCCCCCGCCCTGGCCGCAGCCCCCACGCGTGGTGCCGGGGCAGGGGCTGCCCTTGGTGCGAGCCCCCCCTGCCCGGTTGGGGGGGGGGGGGGTCCCGGGGCGTAGCCCCCCCCTTCCCTGCCCCGTGCCGGGCGCGGGGAGGCTCCGGACACGCGGGGAGCGGGATTTTATTGAGTGGGTGGCGGAGAAGCAGAGCCGTGTGGCCGGCGACCGTCTCTGTCCCTGGGGTGGCCGCCCCGGGGCTGTGCCCCCCGCGCCGTTGGGGGGCTCAGGGGAAGGTGATGGTGGTGAGCGGGGTGAGCTCCAGGGCTGGCTCCATGGTGGCGGGGGGCTGGTGGTCGGGGCTGGTGGCCGGCTGGCGGCTGCCGTGGTGGCCGTACTGGAACTTGATGCGCAGTTCCCCGATGTGCGAGTGGGGCAGGATGTTGGGGATCCACTCGATGATGAAGGGGGTGGGCTCCTTCTGGGTGGGGGAGGTATTTCCTGGGGGGAGAGAGGGACACAGTGGGCGCAGGGCCTCCCCCCGGCCGTGCCCTCCAGCCCCGGGCTGGTTCGTGTGTGTCGGGACCCCCTAGTGCTGTGTGATTTATTTTTTTTAATGTATTTGGTGGGGTTTTTTTTGTTTTTTAGGTGCCTGGAGCAGCAGTGCAAGAGGGTGGGCTGGTGGGGTGAGCTCCTTCTGGGTGGGGGCTGGAGAGGGCGGCAGGGCTATCCCAGATGTTTGAGATTTTTTTTTTTGGGGTGAGGGGTGGGCGTCTGCATCTGAGCTGTGGGGGGCCCTGGGAGGGTGGGACCCCTCCTCTGGGCGGGGGCCTCCCTGTGGGTGCAGGGGGGTCTGAGGGGGGGGGGCCCTTTAGGCTTCAGGGCTCCCCTGGGTGGGGGTAGGAACAAGGGGGGGGCCCTTGTTCGTGGGGACCCCCTTAGCCCTGGGGACCGCCGGCAGGCCCCTTGCTCCTGGGGACTGGCCTCTGGGGGGGGAAGGAGGGGGGGCCCTTCTTGCTGGGACCCCCCCTTCCAGCACTTGGAAGAACTGCTGCTGGGAGAGAGGAGGGGGTCAGGGGTGGCCCCGGCCCCCCCTGCTCTGCAGCCCTCGCAGGTGCCTCGCTCCGGGCCTCTGGCAGGAGGCTGGGGCTGTGGCTCCCGCGCTCCGGAGGGTCTGCCGAGGTGGGGTGAGCTCTCCCGGCCTCCCCCAGACCCCTGGGTCCCTGGAGCTCCTTGGCCGGGGCAGCAGAGGCTGCGGGGGGGTCGCTCCCCCCTCAGGTCACTCACCCACTTTGAGGAAGGTCTTGAGCTCCAGGGGCCGGATGGCTGGTTGCTTCTCCAAGTGCCCGTAGGCCTCAGCGATGCTTTCCACCTCCACCTTGGGGCACCTGAAGAGCTCGTAGGTCCCATCCCGGTTCTGGATGAAGCTGCGCGTGATCTCCAGGGGCAGCTGCCGGCAAGCACAGCAGCAGCCGGGTGAGGGGCTGGGTTAAGGGGCAGCGGCGGGGCCGGGGGGCTGCCTTCCCACCTACCTCAGGCGTATCGAAGATCTGCTTGACCTGCAGGATGTTGGTGATGTGCCACGTGTACTTGGAGAAGGTGCCCAGGGGAAGGGCGTCCTTGCGGACAAAAGCTGCGGGGAGGGAAAGGGCAGTGAGGGGTGGGGGGCTGTGGCTCGCTGTGAAACTGGGGGTGCTCTTCTTCCGTTTCTTCTCCCCCTTTCTCTGTGGTTTTCTCTGCGGTTGCCTCAGCTCTCAGCTTGCAGCTACCTGCCTCGTCCGGGAGGCAGCCCCGGCGCCCGAGTAGTGGGCTCTGCCCTTGCCCGCGGGCTCTGCCCTTGCCCGGGGGCTCTGCCCTTGCCCGCGGGCTCTGCCCTTGCCCGTGGGCTCTCCTCCAGGGCTCTGTTAACCCAGAGCCGCTACTAAAGCCAGTCTTAACTGGCACCGGGCTCGGGAGAGCTGCTTCGCCTCCGCTCGCCCTGATGTTCAGCTAAGGGTGGAGGGGGCACGAAGGGAGGCGGCGCTGGTGCGGCGGAGGCAGAGACTCGCGCTCCCACGGCGCTGACGTGACGCGTTTCACTTTGCGGAGAGCCCTGAGCGCGTGCTTAAGCCTGGCTTTACGCTCCACGCTAGCGTAGGAGAGAGGGTGCAAAGCAGCGGGGACGCTCGCCAGCAGCGAGGGCTGTGAACTTCCCCACGGCTCAAAGGCAGCGAGCGCTCGGGCAGAGCTGGGCGGGGGTGATGGGGAATTAAATCTCAGCTTTAAGCCTTGGTGGATGGAGCCGGGTTTATTCCTGCAGCCCAGGCTTGCGCTGCTGAGAGAGCTGGTGCCTGCCGTCGGGCACTGAGCCTGCAGGCAGGCTGGGCTTAAGTGGGAGCTGACAGCAACCCCTGCGTAGCAGAGGCCGTCTGTCCCACTTAGCTCGTGTCCTCTGCCCTGAGGCACGCTCACGCAGCTGTAGCGTTTCTCACTTAGCGGCAGTGAGGGGAAAAGCTGCTGGAACGAGCTGAGGAATCTATTTCTTGTTGCTTCTGCTGGCTTTTTTTGTTCCAAAAAAATGCCTTAATCATATTCACAGTGTTCCCCATGTGCGAGTGTGTTTATCTTACCTGTAGTGGAGTTGGGCAGCCTCTTCTTCGTGCTCCCGCTGGAGATCCTCTGCTGCAGAGCATCGAAGAAAGCCTGAGGGATGTGGAACACCAGCGGCTCGGGCTTGCCTGCACGGGCACGAACAAGAAGACACGGGGTGAGGGCAAGGGAGAGGCAGCCCTGGGCGGGGGCTTGGGGGGAAGGGGGTGTGGGGGGCTGTGCTGCTCAAGCACACCCCCCTCCTGCTCAAGTTTTGATTAGCTCTGCAACTGGAGACTCTGCCAAGAGCACTGCCAGTGTTTGACCACCTTCACAGTAAACTGTTTTCTTGCGTTCTGAGTCTGGTGCCTCACTTCGTGGCCTTTGTCTCTTGTCCTGGCTGTGGGCAGTGCTGAGCAGAGCCTGAGCCTGCCGGCTTTACCCCCCCCAGCCAGAGAGAGCAAACCAGCAACATCTAGTCCTGTGAGTCCATCTTAAGATGATATTTATGATATTTCCTAGGATATTTCTATGCAGTGACTCCCCCTTGAGCCGTTTGTGCTCCAGGTGACAGCCCTGACTCTCTGCTAGAGCCTCCAGCCCCTCTGTGGCCCTGTGCCGGACTTGTCCCTGGGCGTCCCTCTCTGCCCCATCCTGTGGAGTGCAGCGGGGGGGCTGTGCCCCTTTTGGTCACGCTGTTTGCTAAGCTGGGGCGATGCTGCTGAAGGGGCCGGGCAGCGGCAATGTAACCGTCTGTAAGCACCACAGAATCACTTAGGTTGGAAAAGACCCTTAAGACCATCGTGTCCAACCAGGAACCGAGCACAACAGACGGCGGCCCTCAGCTGTCGGCGCCGGCAGCGTGCCAGAGGCCGGCGTACTTGCACGCTTCCTGCGCTTAATGACATGTCGCAGGGACAGCGGCTGGATAGCAGGATGTGCGCGCGTGTCTTATGTGACAAACTGACAGGGCTCTCGTGTTGCTTGGAAAGAGCTGCTCCCTTTCAGGCATTTTTTGGGGTTCTTCTCTTTAGATGAGCCCGGCTGCTCTGCAGCACCTGCCAGCCAGGCACAGCTCTCCCAGCAGCCAAGAGACTTAGAAAGTCCATCGCCAGTAAGGAATTTTACAGACCTAACACAAGCTGCTGCCTCCGTCTGGAGGATGGGCCAGAGGCGTGCCCCGCTGCCTGCACAAGCCCCGTGCTGCTCGCTCGCTCGCTGGGGCAGCGGAGCGGTGCAGGTGACGGTAGCCTAGAACCAGGTATCACAGCCACAAGCCACGGCCCGGAGCTGTACGTGCACGGGGAGCAGCGCAGCCCCGCACCGAGCAGAGCGGAGCCCTGCCTTCGGGGCGTGGGGGGGGGGGCCGAGGAGGATGGCGGAGCGCTCCAGCCAGCCGCAGGAGGAAAAGCGGATCACCAGCGTTTCTGAGACTTAACGCCGCGTGAGGCGTCTCGCCTTACTTTACCTCACCTCTTCTGCGCAGCCCCAGGCAGTTTGAATTCGAGCATCAACAACCTCTTGGGGAATTTCTGCCTTCCCTGGCACGAACGGCAGCACCAGGCTGCTGACGAGCATCAAGCCCATGTTCAGGGAAGGAATCAAAGCCGATAGAAACTTCCCAGGGGAACAGAACATTTGCTCCAAGCTGGGCAAAGCGCTCGCCTCCCTTGGGGCTGACAGTTATTTAATGCTGCCGGGAGCTTAACGACAGAGGTAGTGCACACAGCGGAGTAGAGTGGAGTCGAGTCCAAAGGCGGTCCCCAAAGCCTTACCCTCAAACTGGTAATGCATGGTTTGATGGATGCGTTCGGTGACGCTGGCCAGCCAGTCCTGGAAGGAGAGGGTCACCTGCGACTCGTCCAGCAGCTGGTTACAGCCTGCAAGGGGAAGGGAAGGGAAATCAGAAACCGCATTGGCACACGAGCGCCGAGCCAGACGGGCAGGAGAAATAACCGAGCCCGAGCCACACCGGCTGCCCCACAGGCGCAGCTCCTCTGCGGCCAGCTCCAGTCCAGTATTCCCCATTTTACCCGCACAAGTTTCCCCAGCAGCGCAGACACGACTACCTGTGTTAAACAGAGCTCAGAAAGGCAGCAGGACGACAACCAAAACTGTCTTTCCATCAGCTCGATGGATGAGACGATGCTGCCTCGGGCGCCTCACTCCCAGGGCTGGGAAACACGGGACTGCTTTAACAGTAGCAATCTGCTTTTAAACCCCCCCGCCTGCTCTCAGCAAGAGCTGCACCCTCGGCGCCGTGCCGGTACAATCGTACGGCACCGGTGCAATCACACCGACTCACTGGGGAGCAGCTTTCACAGCGTCCATCCCCGGGAGCGGGACCCGACACGTCCTCACCCCCCTCCAGAGCACTGACGCTCCCCGGGGCGCGTGTGGGCATCTGCGGGAGCAAAACTATCTCGGGTGGGGGGGGAAGGGGAACTAGAAGAGATTTATACCACTTTCTAGACCAAAACTAAAGCTAAGAGGAAAAAAAGCATTACACCAAGGCTCCTATCTAGGCCCAGGCCATAACCCGCAAGGAGAGCGGCTTTCTCTAAAGGGCTCTGAGTCGCTGGGAAAACCCACAGGTTTCCTGGCGTTGGACCGACCCTTCCCCCTCCGACCATCATATATAAACACATATAAACACACAGCCGCCTGCCCAGAGACAACAGTTATTACATATGTGCCCACGACAACCTCCCCGAGGTGGCCGGGGTTACCCGAGTTCCCGTCTCCTTTACAGCTGGCACGCTCCCCACGCTCGGCCGGACCCCGGACGGTGCTTCGGAGCAAGAATCTGCCACTAGAAACCACAGCTACTCTGGCCACAAGTCCTCCCCCCAGCAGCTCTGGACATTAAGCGATGCTGCAAACACCGGCGGAGGCAAAAAAGCAATGGAAACCAGCTCACAACTTTGCCTGAGACGATTCGCCTATCCATTTTATCCAGGAGGGCACTTAGGAGACATTAATGTAACGCCTACCCGCTGACGACAGCACTGGCTCCACCACAAGCCAACTTCTTGAAGCTTGCTGCACCAAGAAATCCACCAAAGAGGGAGGACACCGGCATCGTCCTTCTCTAACAACCACGCTTGCAGCCAGCCAGAGCTAGGCGAGCTGCACACAGCTACCAGCGACGCCGGGGAAGCAGGGGGGTGCCCGAGCCCAATTTCACCTCCTCAAACGAGCGACGGACGGAGAGGACTCGGCCGTCCCCTCCGCAGGAGCTACAGCGGCACGAACCAAACGTCCGCGGGCGTCCCCGAGCGCTCCCGACCGCCGGTGGGACGCGTGGCCGAGGTTTACCTTGTCTTTTCAGCGAGGAGGCGACGGCCGGCTTCTTCAGGCTGCTTCTCCTGGGGTTGCTGTGAGCTGGGTCTTGAGCCAGGAGAGGGCTGGTTGCCTGTGTCCCTGAGGGAACGTTTCAAAGAGCGTCAGCGCACAAGTCCTGGGGGGGCCGCGGGCACCCCATGCCACAGGCGGGGCGGGTGGGATGGAGAAGTCGCCTGTCTCCTCAGAGCGGGCTGTCACCGCAGCTCTTTCCACCGTAACACCACTAATGATCACTAAAAGACCCACTCGGGCTCAGGGCAGGAGCGTGCCCAACACCCAGAGCCTCTCCGAAAGCTCCCAGCCGGCACCGGACACGGCACGTGGCCGGCTACAAGTCCGTCAGATCACGGCGGGACTGCCCCTCCGGCGGTCGTGACAGCCGGGCAACGGCTTTCGGCTTCAGACCACGTCCGCCCCGTCCCACAGAGCCTGCAGCGGACACTCACCAGGCGTTACGTCCTTTTTCCTCTTCTTGGGCTTGGCACCAGCCGCCTCCCCAGCCTGCCCCGTGGATTCGGGGCTGCCGACCAATTGCGGGACCACGATCCCTTTCAGACCTAGGAGAAACAAGACTCCGTCCTTAAAAGCATCTCAACCACCTGCAGCAGTACTGTGGGGATGCAGGGTCTCACGTACTCCCGCCCCACGACAGCACTGAGCCCTCTCAGCACACCCCAACCGCCCTCAGAGAAACCCCAAAGTCCTCCCGGCCCTACGGACACGCTTCTTGGGGGGGAACATGGAGGCGAGCGGTGATTTTAATGCACTCACATCACCCAGGTCGCTCTGCTCGGGGCGGATTTTCACCTTTGGGTGCCTAACGACAGGGTAGGATTATCCGGGCGCACCTATCGGAGCGCGCAACCCCCCGGGGGGACTGAACCCCAGAGGCGGCTGCCGCTGCGGGAGGGGGGTTTGCAACGAGCTGGGCTTCTCCCAGCGCTGCGCTGGCCCAGAGGGAAGAGGACAGAAGAGGAACCCGACTGGCCCCGAGCTCCCATCGCAGCAAAGCTCGGCAGGATCTGCTCCCCCACCCCCAGCTCCTGGGGGAGCGCAGGGAGCCCCCCGCTCTGCTCCGCTCCCACGGGGAGCCAGGAGCAAGCTGCAGCCCAGGAGGAATCGCTCCCCACAAAGCTGACTGCAGGAGGGAGCAGGAAACGAAGCCCCAGCTAACGAAGCACCGATAAGGAGCCGATGCGAGGGCAGCTCTCGCCCCGCAGCCCAGGCAAAGCGAGGCAGCTGCCAGGGAGGGGAGCGGGCGGCATCAGCCCGACACGGCCCCTCGACGCCCCCCCCCCGCCCCCCGAAATCCTCCGTGCGTCGCCGCCCCGCACCTACCGCCGGAGTCGTAGGCGAGGAAGTCGGCGAACTCCTGCGCCAGGCTCTCGTCGCTGGCGAAGGCGCAGATGCAGGCGAAGAAGTGGATGCAGCGCGGCGGCGGCGCCTCCTCCTCGGCCGGGCCGCCCTTGCCGGGCTTCAGAGCCTGGCAGGAGCAGGAGAACCTGTGGTCCGCAAGCGTCTTCGCGCTCATCTTCTGGGCAAAGGAGGCGTGCAGGTAGCCGAGGCTGTGCTTCTGGCTGGCCTTGCACTTCACCACCAGGATGTTCTTGGTGATCCGCTGCACCAGCGGCCCCGTGGGCTCGGTCGCCAGCTGCCATATGGTTTGTTTGGTTTCGGGCGAAGCCTGCATGGAGTTGAGCACCGAGCTTTTCAGGGTGAGCGGGGTGGCCTCGGTCTGGCAGTTCAAGGCCAGTTTGACGTGCTGGCACTGGTTCTCCACCACGCCTTGCGCGGCCGCTTTCAGACACGACGGCACGTAGCAGCGGCCGGAGCTGAGCTGTGTGATGATGGTCCCGTCCACCGTCTGGATGGCCGTCTCCGAGACCCCCAGCTCCACGAAGCACCGGTAATCCGGTCCCCGATCCCTCTGCCGCACCGAATAAACCTGTAAGTCGGAGCCGGTGATGATCTTGACGGCGTCGACGCTGGGCTGCTTGCGCGTGCCGTAGCGGAAGACGGTCCCGCAGTTCTTGTTCTTGCAGCTCAGGCCTCGGGTGCCGTTGTAAGTACCGCAGCGGGGACATTTCCGGATGCCCCGGAGCGTGGCCTTCCCCAGGTCGGACAGGAAGGAGGGGACTTTGGTCCTCACCGACGCCGGCTCCATCCTCTGGGGAACCTGGAAGGGCAGAGATGGGGGGCGGGGGGGGTGAGTCCCACTGAGGGACAGCGGGGACGCAGCCATAGGTGACACCTACAGGTCCCTCCGCAGGAGGCGGTGGCCACCCTCGGTCCCCAGAGACGGAGAGCAGAAAGAGGGAGAGGGGGAAGCGACTGGCTGCCTGGTCCCGGCAGGACAGGCAAGGGTCCCTGCCGGTCACTGTGCCACCCTGCCACAGTCCCACGCCGGCTACTTCAGCTCCTTCCTTGCGACCGAGGCCTGAAGCGACACCCGGGTGTGACACGACGCACCCCGGCGGCGTGCCTCTCTTCACGGAGCGACAAAATGCCAACCCTGAGAAGCACGGGACCCCGACACCTCCACCCCAGCGCCCACCCCCTGCTATTTCCCACTCTCGGCCGCGCGGGAGGAAAACGAGGCTAAAAAAAGAGCTTTTGGCACGTGCGCGCTCGTGGGCCATGCCACGGGTTCACCCCCCGGGGGTAAATAAAATTAAATAAAGGATGCGGGACGTAAATAAAGCCGGGCGGCCTGCCCACCATCGCCAGGGGACGCGCGGGCGAGGGGACGGACAGAGCCCCCGAGCGCTGGCTGAGCACGTCAGAGCTGCTCCGAGGGATGCCAAAGCAGGAACGACGGTCCAAGGCAGCGACGACGGGGAGAAAACCCCGGGCAAATGGGACGGAAACGGGGCGATTCCCTCCTGATCCACCCACGTCAGGTTTTTGCACCAGGTTGGCGGCCGAGGAGCAAGATGGCGACTCTCAGCGAGCCACCCTGGTGCTTGGAGGAGCCGCCGGCCCCGTGCCTCTCCTGCCCGCCGCTTCAAGCATTTCTCCCCTGCCCACCGCATTGTCCCCTTCCCCTGCCCACGCTCGCACAGCGCCCTGTCCCCGTCACGCCGGGACACGAGGCGGGCTGGGAGGGCTGCCCGGCTCCCCTCCAACCCCCGGCTGAGCCCTCCGCTCGCCCCTGCCTCTGCCTGGTGCTCCCCGCCACAGCCAAAACCCCCCTTTCCGGGGCAAAACCAGGCACCGCGCGAAGGGCCGAAGACAGCCGAGACTTCAAGCCGGGCTTCGCGCCCAGCGAGGGCAGCAGGCGAGAGAGGGAGACACCGGGCAGAGGCGAAAGGGACGTCCGCAACGTCTCGCGGAGCCATCGGCACCGAGCACCTTACGGTGGATGTGACGAGACGCGTGGGATGCCGAAAAGCGGCTCCCGGTGCTCCCGTGGTGATTTAAGCCGGTCCCGAGCCCTCAGCGGTTATTTGCGTGGGATAAACTCTGCCAGTGCCGGGCGGTACGAGCTGCCGAGGGCAGGGCACAGCTCAGGGAACCGGGGGCCTGCGCCAGGCGTTCCCCGGGGTGAAGGGCAGGCCCCGAGGAGCGGCCGAGGAGCCCAGGCAGCGCAAGGGCAGAGCCGCGGGGACCACGGGCAGGACCCGTGTCACAGCGCCCGGGGACCAGCGCGAAGGACCGGGCCGGGCCGAGGCCGCCGGGTGCGGTGGGACCGGGGCCGGGTACCCGGAGCGGGGCCTTCCCTCAGCCCGGGTCACCTCACGACCAGGCCCCGGCTCTCCTCAGGAGCAGGCCCGGGGCCGCCCCCGCCGTCTCCGGGCGGCCTCAACGACAAGGCCTCGCCCAACCCCGACCCCGCGGGCGTGCGCTGCAGCTGACGTCACTGCCGTGGCGTCGCCGTGACGTCGCACCCCGCCGACGGGGCGGGAACGCGGGGGTCACCCCCCCACCTTGATGTCACTTCCTGTCCCGCGAGCGCGTGCCCCCCTCCCCTCCCCCTCTCCCCCCCCCCCCGCCCGCTTTACCTGGGCGGCGGCGCGCGCCCCCCGCTCCTGCCCGGACCACCGCGAGGGCGCTCAGGGCCCCGCCTCCGCCTCGGCGCCCGCCCCCTCGCTCCTATTGGTCCGCCGACGCCACGTGAGGCGCCGCGGGGGTGGCTGGGAGGTGTAGTCCGCGGAGGCGCCGCAGCGCGCATGCGCGCTGCGGCGCCTCCGCGGACTACACCTCCCAGCCACCCCCGCGCAGCCAGGCTTGACCGATTTCGGCTTTTTTCCCCCCAAATTCCCCGAGCAGCCGCTGCCCTCCCGCCCCCTTCGGCCCAGGGAGAGCGAGAGCCGGCCGCGGGGCCACGGAATAAGAAAAGAGAGCACACAACGACCTTCAGTTTTGTGGTTTTTTTTTTTTTTTTTCCTTTTTTCCCTTTTTTTTTTGCGGTTTTTTTTTTTTTTTTTTTTTTCTGAAGGCTGGTCAAGAGGTAGGACAGAAAAAGTCGTGGTTTTTTTTTTTTGGCCTCCGAACGTTGCAAAAGACCAGGTTTGCAGAGCTCCGGTCTTGCACTTCCACTAGTCGGGTGAAACGCAGTCACAGGACGAGCCCGGGCTATCGGGGGGAATTTGATCCAATTATTTAAAAACCAAGAGATGAATTTGGCGTTCCAAGAAGACCAGAGAGTCTGTTTGATATCCGCATGCAGAAAAAAATTAAGAAAAAAAAAAAAAAAATTTGAGGCGTAACTCAGCTCAAAGGACTCGGCCTCCTACCTTTAAATAAGGAAACGTACAAAGGCGGTTAACGGTTGTGCAAAATTATTAATTTGCGAAGATATTTTACATAATCGGTACGTGGCAAGGTAGAAATCGGTAAAAAAAACAAAAAAAAAAGAGGAGAAAAAAAAAAAAAAGGGGATTTGTCACATTTTAGTCACAGGATTTTCGCTGTCCCAGGGTTGGAATCCTCGCTGACGGGCGGGGGCCGGGCGCCGTCCCCCTCTCCCCATCGTAAGGCAAAGACGACCCTGAAAAAGACGCCGAGATACAAAACCGCTGTAAACGAATAATTTATCCTCGGAAAAAAAGAGAAAAAAAAAAAACACCCAACCCCCCCGGTGTAACAAAAGCGGAGAGACGGCGGCTCTTTTAAAACAGACGGTGCAAAGGCCGAAGAGGCGGCGGCTTCAGGATTGACACGCTTTTGGCTTCTGGTTTTCGTTGTACAACGGTTTATAATACTTTTTTTTTTTTTTTTAAATCGTTCGGAATGCAAACTAGAACGGCGCGTTACTTCCGAGGAAAGGAAAGGAAAGAGGGGGGGGGGGGGGGGAATTAAAAAAAAAAAAAAAAAAAAAGGTCGACGTTGTGCAATTTGCTGCCCCGATTTTCAGCGGCAGTAGTCCCTGCATTGGCTGTGTTTCTAAAAACGTGGATCCTTGAGAAACACAGAAAGGAGGAAAAAAAAAAAAGAAGGCAGAAGTTGGCAGGCATCCAGCATCACGTGGCGCGGGGTTTGGGCGGTCGGGTTTGGTTTTGTTCTTTTTTTTTTTTTTTTTTAATACAATGCGGATGACAAATTTCATGATTAAAAACGCTTTTTTTTGTTGTGTGTTTTCTCTCTCTCTCTCTCCCTCTCTCTCCCTCTTAAATAAATACATCGTATCTGACGCTCGAGGTGATAAATCCTGTGGATTTATCCGGTGGATAATCCAGTGGATCGAGGCTCCGCGACGTTCCCGGCGGTTCCCCCGACTCCTCTCCTGCTCAGGGCGTCTCGAAGCCCGCCACGCGGTATCCCGTCTGGTTGGTTATCACGCTCCCGTTCTGCCCCTGCGGCGGCTGCACGCCGTAGTTGGCGCCCATCCACGCCGCCGAAGACTGCGTCTGACTGGCGGGGTGAGGGGCGGGGGGAAACAAAACCAAACACTTCGTTAGGCAAATGTGTCGGGAACGAGGGAGAGCTTAACGAGGGTCGCTCTCCAAGCGGGGCCCGTCCTGCGTTCCTCGTCCCAAGTCTCCGAGGAACGACGGGCCAGAACGCCTCGGCAGCTTTTACGCTGCTACCGACTCGGATTGTCACCTCCCTTGGGGGGGGAAACGGGATGAAAAAGCTCAAAATACTCACTTAAAGCCCTGCTGATTCCACGCTTGCCCGTACATCCCGTAGGCGGGGACCTGCCAGCCGTTGGGGACGTACTGACCGATCTGGGCGTTGCCGTACCACTGGCCCCACTGCCCGTACGCCGGCGGGTAGCCGATCTGGTTCTGCAAGGGCAAACACCCGGGTGTTCAGCGGCGCCCGAGAGAGCGGCCATTTACGTCGGACTCCGACGGGGGCTTACGACTGCGCTCGCCAAAAAAAACCGGCACTGAAACGGCCAGGCAGGCGCTCAGCCGGGCACCCCTTTGGAGTTAGCGAGCGTTTAATTACTAGAGCGCCCCGTCGCAGCCCCCCACCCCAATCAGCAGCGCGGTCACCGCCTCAAATATCCGCAGAGATGCGGGGAACAGGCGCGGCAGCTCCGGCCGCCCTCGTGCCAGAGGAGACACGCCACGGGCCGGATGGTGTTCTGCGAGCTTTCTCCATCGCGTGTTTTTCCGTAACGGGAGTCCGCACGCTCCACGGGATTTAAGACCTTTGATTGTGAGTTCGGAGAGCTACGCTCTGACGAAACAAGCCGTAACGTAGGCGACGCGTGCTGCGCCACGTCTCTAACCGGCACGCGCACGGGCTTTACGGCCGCTTAACGGCAAAGCCTAACGAGCAAAGCCGTCGTCTTTAGCAGAGGAGAAGTTCTGACCTGCTGGACCGGACTGATCATGTCCGGCGTCTCCTTGCCCCAGTAGCACTTCACCACGTGTCCTTCTATAGTTGTTCCGTTGACGGAAACGATCGCATGCGCGGCACTCTCGTGAGAATTAAACCTGTCGAAATAGAAGTCGTGCCAATATAAACAAGTCACTCGGTGAGGAACAGCCAGAAGTGACCCCCCGAGAGTCCCCGCTAGCTCAGCACGGAGCTGGGCTCCGTCACAACACCAGCCCCACCGCAGACACGTCCTCCTGTCGCCCCCACAGCTAGGCTACGGTCGCTTTGCCTGTCTCGGTGTCGTAACTCTCCCTAAATGAATCGGAAAATTCAGCAGCAAGGAAAGCAAGTCAATTTATAATTATTTCTCGTTATCTGGAGCCTCGTCCACAGAGAGATGAGGACGCTTCTGGAAACAACCCAGCAACCCGACTGTCTGCCTCTCTAACTCTGCCTGTGTGATCACACAGGAGGAACAGACCGAGATCGCTTACGATGAAGGGCACCGCACCAGTTTAGACCAGCAAGGGGTTTTTCCTACTTGTGCCAAGAGCGCTACGAGCCGCGACTCGCTCCCCGGAGCAGGCTGCTGTCGGAGAGGGCTGCTGTAAAGTTTGGCATACACCCACCCCTGCCCCGCTGACAGCCAAAGCACGCGACCCCATAATTCGTATTAAATTCCTCAACACGCAAACCGCAGGACGGCCTACCGTACAAAGGAGTAGCCTTTATCTGGGAAGACTCGAATTTCCATTATCTGCCCGAAGGGAGAAAAGGTCTGGCGCATTAGCTGTTCTGGAGCAGGGAGAAAGAGAGGTCAAAATGAGGCGACCGCCGTCGTTACTCAGAGACATTCAACGCGACGGAGGCTTGAAGCCACGGTACCTGTCAGTCCCGAAGTAACACCTCCGCAGTACACAGTGCAGTTGCTCGGGCTGGACTGATTGACCACATCGTCGTAAGAGAGTTGTTTGGCGTTCGCTTAAAGAGATTTTTACAGAGCTTTTCAGTGGCTCAGACACACGTTACGTAGACATTCTAATCCCGACTGGCACGAGGTGTCGAGCACAAACTGCAGACACCTATCAAGTAGGTCCGATATACCTAATTTAAAATCTCTCCACTGGAAACGCTCTCTTTGACACAGTCCCGCTTTGTATCACAAGAGAAAGCCCTAAAAGCGAGGGAGCAAGGTTAAAAAGCCAGAGTCGTCCCGGCTGTCTAGAGAGAAAGCAAGCTTCCAACCCGAGCGTGCAGCAGCCAAAGGAATCCCCCCCGCAGCGGTCGTACAGTCGCCGTAGCGCAGGAAGCTGCTTTACCGAGGAGGTCTGAAACTGTTCGAGAGCGCCTTCGCTTTTAGGACCCGCTTTCCCTCCTCCCACAATCTCCACGGCTTGCAGCTCGCCCTTTTCTCTTCCTCCTTACGGGCGTGGCGAGCGGTTTGCAAAGACGCAAAGAATTGAGAACCTACATTCGTATGTACTCTTTGGAGCCGGAGGTTTTCTCGTCGCCCAGTTCGTTCTGATTTGCCTTCCACCGAGCCACTGACCGCCCATCTGCTGAATAGCATTCTCTGCATCCTGTCCACGAGAGAGGGAGAGAAGAAAAACCCACCGTCGGCATCTCTTCCTTCTGCGACAGAGCCAAACGAACGACATCGCCGCGCGCCCGCCCTGCCCGACGCTCGCAACGTGCCGGAAGAAATCCTACTTCAAGAGAAGTGGTTTTAGGCAGGACGAAGGACACTGTCAGGCCTCGCTGAGCGCAGCCGAGACCCTCACGATCTACAACAGACGTACCGTCGCTCTCTGTCGTTTCTACGCATCGCTCCTTTGGATGTCGCTCGCCACGTGCTTTAGAAATGCTAAAGCAGCGGCAGAGCGTCCCAACAAAGAGAGAGAAAAGCTTCCCCCTCGACAGGCAGGGAAGGCAACGCCGGAGAGAGATGGGGACCGACAGTACTCCTTCCCCGCAGCGGCCGCTGAAAATCATCGTCCGCTTTCCAGGGGCGCTCGAGACCGTGCCGCAGCTTACCCATTTATTGAAGAAGGAAACGAAGCCGTATCCTTTAGATTTTCCCGTCGCCATGTCCTTAACCACACGTGCGTCTCTAAAAAGCAGAAACGAGAGCCAGTTCAGCGCCTTCAAAAGACCGCCTTACTAAAACGACAACTCGAGTCACACGTACAGCTTATTTTCATGTTTCACCTTTACTAACGTCAACTGTTTATTGCACCAGCAACACAGTCAAAGCAAAAGGCTTCTTTTCTAAACAGAACTTTACTAATGCTTTGCCAGGTAGTAGCAAAATTAAACTTAATTGTGTAAACATGCAAATCAATAGCTTCTCTAACAAACGTATGTACTTTACGACAGTTGGCTCCCGCTTCAAAATGCTTTTACAGACTGTTAAGACACAAAGCATGGTCAAAGCAGCTATTCAAAAGAATCACTTAAGGCACGTAGCTGACTAACATTAGCTGAATGGCTCTCTTTAACCGTGCAATTTTTAAACTCGCTAGTTGCCAACACATTCTACCTACTCATTCAAAATATTAAATAGAAAAAATGAAAAAAGATAGGAATTAAAAGGCATACGTCGCCTGTTAACCGAATTCTTTAATTTTCTCGGGTCAATTCGTTACCCCCTTTTTGGACTGTGGGCAGCTGTAAATTTTGAGAGATTGACATTTTCAGAAATTATTGAAGAAAATAAAACACCGAAACATTCACGTCTTAAACTACATATTACACATCATTTAAACTGCATTTGTACAACAGCAATCATACAGGACCGATTGGAAACTACGAGATATAAAAAAAGCAAAAAAAGCAAAAGTAAAAAAAAGATTTATAAAAGTAAATAAGAAAACTACAACGTTTGTCCACTGTGAACTGTAGCTTGTAGTTAGCCATGGCAATTCTGTCCATTCTTCAGAGACACTCTGCAAAATAACCAGAGCCCTATTATTTGAGATTGAGTTAAAAAGAGAACCCAGCTACAAGAGCTAAACCCCACTCGTGGAACGCCGTTCTACAGCGTTTCTCAGGCAATTTGCGTACAAGTTAGCCGAGGGTCGAGATGCTCTCGCCTACAGGCCACCCTCTCCTCCCCTCCTTTGCCCCACACATACAGGCATTAAAAGAACAGAAACAACAACATAAAACCAGTCAGAAAGTCATGCAATGTAACTTACGGCTGTATAAAATAATGGGGTTCAGAGAAACGAGCGTTAACATGTGCACAACATTTAGCATTCCAAGACTGGCGAGAAAAGTCACAGTGAAGAGAAGGTTCGTTACGCTCGTTTTTTTCAGCCTGACAGTAGCGGCAAATGCTGCATCGTAAGCTTAATTCTGGCGTACGTTAGCCCATGGCGCCGACGCCATCGCCGCAGGCCCGAGGAAAATACCTCTCCCAAAGCTACAGTAGAAATGTTGTTTCTTTCCTCTCTGTGAGACCCCCCCTTCCCCCTTTTTTCTTCCCCCCCTTCTTGGGTTAGGTCAGAATTTGGGTCATACGTTACAAATTGCCTGAGAAGAGCCACTTTGGTAAGCTTAGATCGGTTTGCTCTGAAGAGCCTATAGAGGGAGGGGGGGGAAAAACTCATCTCTACTTACCCTCAACTGAAAACTTTGAAAATAAAGACTTGAGAACAAGTGAAAACATGCGTACAGCAAGCATAAAAGGAAACCACAATGAAAGTGTGCTTTTACAGTGATTAAAAAATCCCAATGCAAAGAATTACCAAAATTTCTTATGTGCTAATCATGCAGTAGTTCAACCTCGGTGTCATAAAAAAAGAGCTCAGTTTAGCACCAACGAAGACAATGTTTAAAAAAAAATAAATAATAATAATAATAATAATAATAATAATAATAATAATAATGAAATATTCCGTTAGCACCACATTTCCAGAAACTAGTCACTGATGAAGAGATGAAGAACAGGTAAAGTCAAGTAACTTCATTCGACTTATGAGACAGTAGCAATATTTTTCCAGGTTTAAATTTAAACAAGGAGAAAATTTAGGTCCCTTCGGCTTTATTGAACCCCTCGGGTTTGGAACAAGAGTTCAAAGGAGTCATTACGGGGACAATTCTTAATCTACTGCTTTTGTGGGAGGAAAAGGACTGAGTTTCGTTCTGGACAGCCAGTTTGAGCCAGGGCAAACCGCGAGTTTTCCGTGTGTTAGCTCTACAGCTGCGCACTGCGTACCCCAAAAGCAAGAGCATCGCTCCCCCTTCCCCGTCACCACCACCACGCGGCAGCAGCTCTGCGTCCAAAAAGCTCTTCTAGAAAAGATGGGACAATGAGCACGGCCCCAGAACTGCGGCCCACGGACCGATGCTCACTGTGATTTTATACTCCCCTAGCTGACATTCAGGCGTTACTTTTTTGCTTCAAGCTCAGGAGGGGTTTTGGTTTTTTGGGGGGTCGTTCGTGAAAGGCGACCGTCCACTGAACTGTCACCTCAGAAACCCAGTGCTGACTCAGCTAGGGCAAACTCCCTGGCACAGCTCCACCGCAGTCCCACCACCGCGGCTGTCTCTTACTGCCTCCCCTTCGCACTCATTCCAGCAGTTCAGACCTACTTGAGAATCCCTCATCCCTTCCATCCAGACCACATTTGGCCAGAGGATAAATTGACTCTCCTTAAGGAGTCCGACCCTCTGCGTTTCTTAGATGACAATTACAAAAGATGCAGTCAAGCGTTACAGTTGTCTGAAGCAAGTCACATTCAGAGCATTTTTTTTTTTTTTTTTTTTTTTTAAACCTTATCATGAGAGGAAATCAAGCTGGCATTAAAAGAGTAATACACTGGACTCTGAGGGGAAAAAAACAAACAAAAAACAAACTTACTTCAATTAAATGCTTCACTACACAACACGCCAAAGCACTCTATGTTCTCTTACATCACCATCAAGAAACTTCAATGTCCAGTACAGACAACACTACAAGGAAAATTAATGGTTTACATTTGGAGGATGGAATGAACGAACCGCTCCTTACTCTGCTACACCCTGAATGCAACAAACTGGCAGGTGGAGACCTGCGAGCACCGTTCCCCGTTTGTAACACGTTCGCTTGTTACGCCATCGCTCTGCACCGCTGGGATGAGTGCAACTCCTTGACCCGAGATGCCCCGTGGTTTTGGCCGAGCTCTTTGGGTCAAGGGCTTACGCTGACCCAGCGCCAAACGCTTCGAGGCCACTCTAGCTGCAGCCTCCGGGCGCCTCAACGAGTCTTGTGCTAAAAAAAGGTTCGTTTTGTGGGAAATAGGAATTTAACTGCAAAAAAACATTGGCTACTGGTGGCTGGCACACCACGGCTAACAAAAAAATCCAAAGCCTCACAAGACGTGAACGTGCAAACAGACTCGGTCACAAGCCGTACAGCGTGATGGCGATCTGATCGCTGAGAGGGCCAGTGAAATGCAAACCCCAGGTTTAGGAGTCAATTTTTTCCAGCGTTGCTTTGCCAAACGAGGCAAGGAGTATAAAACCAAAGCAAGTTGGATGCAACTTTTCTAGGAAAGCAGAACATACTATAAAGGAATCGGGTTACACGTCCCTGCCTAATGCCCGACTGTTCAGGCTCGAGTCGCTGTACGAACAGATGAATGTATATTCCTGCACTGCGACAACTCTCATTCTTTACTTACTGAAACATAAGGCTGCCTCCATTTAGGAGAGGTAACTTTTAGTTCATTTGCCCTAGGAAATTACTTACGATATTCTTCCAAACGGCGCAAAAGCTGCTTTTATATCTTCAGTTGTAATTTCTGGACTGAGGTCTCCGACAAAGACATGGAAATGGTCTTTTTGGGAAAAAGAGAAAAAAGGATCTTAATGTTTGAAGACGACCCCCAGCCGCGCGCGCACACACGCACACAGAGCACAGCAATCTCACGTCGCACGGCTTTCCGGCTATTATTAAAAACTACGTGAAGACTAGAGTTTACTATGAAACAGAATTTACTGCTGTCCGTAACAGATCCTTTGCTCGGCAGTGCTACAGAGCCAGTGGTTTTAAGGATACTACAGTGACATATGGCATTTACGTTTCGTATTTTACAAACTGCTTTTAAGACCAGCCAGCGTTTACTGTACAAAGCCTTAAACTACTGTGCCAAGACTACACGAAAATCTTTCTCTCCGTATGCTAGTGTTAAGCTTTGACACAGCAGGAGATAACTAGCTATTCAAAGTCTGGTCAACTGAAACATCTAGCAGATTCAAGAAACGCAGGATAACACTCATTCTAGAGCAGGACGTGTTTCGAACCTAGCCACGACGTCTGGTTTAACACCACAGGTTGTGAAGAACAAATCAAAAAAATACCTTGCATTGCAACAGTTTGCTCTTAAAGCATTTGAGTTCTCAAAAGCCAACAGTTTTGGTTGCCCAGCCAATACACCATGTGAATCCATGTGAATTCAATGTGTGTGAATCCATGTGCAAGTGAACTAAGACTGAAGGCAACAGAATGGAAACAGTAATCCCTTCAATTTACGTCAGAACCATAAAAAAGACGCACCCGAGAGGAACAACAGTCCTGTATCTACGGAGTTTTCCACTACAATCAAACAATACGTCACATACCACCCTAGCAATACACTTATTGGTACTACAGCAGGTACGAAACTCTCGGCTCCGCTCAGACACCAATGTCGTTTAGCCCCACCGGCCTGCAGAAATTCAAAGCTTGCCGCAAACAGCAGCAGTCCATAGGCTCGCCGCGAGCGACGGAGCCCAATTTTGGAAACAGTCTAGGTACTCCCAAGGAGCCCGTCTGCAGGAGCGTATACTGCAGTCTCTCAGGGAGCCAACTATTCTGCCTCCATAGCAGGGGACAAGGGCTTCTGTTTGGTTTTTTTTTTGGTTTTTTTTTTTTTTTTTTTTACAGTTGCACGCAGGACAAACAGCTGGAGATCAGCATCAGAACTACACAGTGGACACTAGATCACTTTCTGATGCTACAGGGAAATGAGAGGGAAGTCTTTCCACAAAAAAATAAATTCATAACGATCAAAACCCCATACATAGCTTCAGGTGGTTAGTGAATACCCCTGAGAGATTTCATTTTATGTGTAAGAAGATACAATTACCTTGTGAACGCTGTGTGTTGACAACGGTACTACCTGATGACAAAGATTAGATTTGTTCTTAAGTTTATTAACACAAACACATTAAATAATATCTTAGGATTACGATCAAAACATTACTGCATATAATTGTACGATGCTTACTGTTTATGTTTAAAAACTACTTGTACAAATCAAAGACGTACTCAAAGCGTAAGCGACACTTACTGCTGGTATCTTTCTTCTGGCTGCTGGGGGTCGTCGCCCAGTTCACTTTGACCTCCTGCAAACGTTAGTCGCTCACGTTAGATCAAGCAAATCCCAACCGAGCTCAGATACCTCCAGCATTTCATTCTGACACTACGGGGACACCAGATGTGGAAGTTTGGGGTGAAAGCTCAAGTTTAAGACACGTTTCTCAGGAGAGGGTTTGTTCTTCTGAACTGTGTTCCACCAGTTAAGAGCAAAGACAGGAAACAGACCTGGCCTGGGAATTTGGTTTGGTTGGCTGGGTTTTTTTGCAGGGGCGGGGAGAGAGAGACCTTATCCTAATACGGTCGGCAGAGTTAAAATATTCCTTATGCCCGCTGTCTGTGAGCCTTCCCCAGTTCTACATCCCCCCTTCCCTCTGCATGCTTCCTACGACAGTCAAACACCTCTCCTCGTTAGGCGTGTCACGTTAAGACCTCCGTCCAAACGAAGCGCCTAACGTTTGCAGCATATCCACTTTGTCTCAAGTGGTATTTCACCCAGGGATATTTCACCCGCGCCATCTCAGACAGCCTGTTTTTCAACTCCAACTCACCCTGTAGACATGACAGCTTACCTTACCCATTATCTTCCGGCCATTCATAGCAGCCAGTGCTGCAGCCGCGTGCCGGTGCTCATAGAACTCCACAAAACAGTACGGATCATTTCCAGCTGTCTGATAAAAGAAACAAACAAAGGATTACTGATACAAACCTCTTAAAACTGTCCCCTCACTACTCTACTCAGCTCCTTCTTCGTTACATCTAAATGTCTCAACACGGATAGGCGTTTTTACTCTACACTGAGACCACAGTCAATGCACAAACAGTGCTCCTGGGGGTTTCAGTTCTGCGTTAGAAAGGTAAAAGTACGGCAAGGAAGCACTCGTCTCACCTCATCTCGTCTATGACACCCACATATATCAACCTGTTCACTCCCTCTCGCAATATCCACCCATCCTTAAATTTAACATCAGAGACGAGGCAGAAATGATGCCAAAAGTACATGACTCTGATCTCCAGCCTTATTACACCCCTTTAAAGCGGTCATGCCGTATTTCCAGTGGAATTCTGAAACATGCAAGTACGGCCCAAAGCCATCAGCTACGAGAAACGTGAAAATCATTAGGTGAAGGCTCTTACATCCATTATCATTTTGCAGTTTTTGCATGGTCCGATCTGGCTGAACAGCTGGAGGATTAGAGCTTCGGTCACATCTCTTGACAGGTTCCCCACATATCTACAGGATCAAATAAAAAGTTAGAAGCCATCCTGACGCTCCAGTCTGCTCGTCGGTAACCGAGCAAACACAGCCCAAAGTTGTTCCCCGAACACCCAACCTGCCAGGTTAGGCTGTCGAAATGAAGCGTGCGGCAGGACTATGTGCCAACTCGTGGAGCAATGGGGCAGAAATTGTTCGGTGACAGTGGGCAGCAACAGCGCCTGCCCTCAGTCCCACCAAAGGTCTGCAATTCTAAAATCTCAAAGCTGAACGGAAAGCCAGATGTGGACAATTCGACCTACCAAATGGATTTCCATGTACAGAAACGGCAGTTAGGACAACCATACGCAGCCATCGTTCACCAAGCACCGTTTCCCTAGCTATCGCAGCAGCTCAGTCTGGTGTTTAGCAACCACATTACACAATATTTCATCAGTTCCTTTTAAAAAAAGACGCATCGTCTGAAAGCATGAGATCTGCCTCAAACAACCAAGGGCAAACGTGCTCCTCCATCCTCCTCCATGTGAAAGGATCGGCCTCCTCAAGCACAAACAGAACCCGAACCCCTGCTCCGATTTGGGATTTTGGCATTCTCAGCGACCAAGATCATCCTTGATCCACAGGTGGGGTTTTTTTTGTTGTTGTTGTTCAGCCCAAGTCACAGGATTTTTAAAAAAAGCACACAGCGAAACCTCAGCTCCAAAGGTGTGGCAGCACTTTTCCGCAAAGCAACGTTATGTGGCAAACCACGGCCTCTGCAACGAGAACCGCAGCCAAATCGCACTGCTGAAACCATGTCAATAAATCAGCAGTCCTCCCTGTCTCGGTGCAAGGGTTGCGAAGATGTTGTAAGAAAACAACAAGGCAGCAAACCCAGTGACTTCTCACGCTCCTTCTGTTGACACAAGGCTGTGAACAGCCTTCCTGAAGAGATGGATGCACTCCAGTATTTGGTTTAGCAAGAGAGAATGGGGGAAGAAGACACACAGCCTCTGTTTTCCTGTCAGGAATGACCCAGCAAGTAATTTGAACAACTATTTTAGGTGGGACTCAGAATCGTACTCCTTTTTAAAATCAACACATGCTTCACCAGAATCAGATCGTCACGGGCATCCTCTCGCTCAACAAAGCGAGCAATCCCTGCACTTCTGACAATGTTTCCTTAAACACAGGAAGGTTTAGTCCACTTCCATTAAGGCAATTAACTGTGTGCTTGATAACACCAGGACATTATACCCTGCGTCAAGTTCAACCGGGAGTCATAAATAGCGAGATTTCCTCTCTTTTTTTTTAATATTATCGCCATTTGGATAATGAATAAGCCAAAGCACTAAAGCAATGAGACTCTCACGTCACCTCCTAGGTCTAAGTTTATTAACAGTTTACTTCTAACTGAAAGTTTCCTAGACACAGTGTCTACACCCTGACCTTTGCACTCTTGCTGGATTTTCACCCCGATAACCAGACAGGCACCTCCTGAAGCATTCCCTACCTTTACACCGGATTTAGCTGGAAAAAGCAGGATTTAGGTAAGCGAGCTCTGACAGCCCCATGAAACTCTGCACGGCCAGACCTTTTAAAATGCATCCTCGAAGGATCAATGCAGCAACATATATGCATACATACACATGCATGAGAGAGCAGTGTAATTGCGCACTAGGTGTTGACCTACTTGCTTCCACACAAAGGTAAAAACAAAACTTGGCTCCGCACACACGGCCACGCAAGCAGTAACGACACACAGAACAAGAGCGTCCTGCAAAACGCTAAAAAAAGGAGGGAGAATCGTAAAGCACATTGGTCACTCAAAAAACAGCTTAACATTGTACAAATTCAGCAGTGTTTTTCTCATGTTATTTGTCAGCATAACCTCATTACAAGTAGCTGTGTACGTCTGCTGCTCGCTCTCTGCAGCCAGCAAGTCTGGAGAGGTTTCTCCCATCCACCAGCTAACAAACTACAACAGACTCCTGTGATGCTATCAACCCTGCCGAGATCGACGGGAAAAACACAGAGCTGTAACCCCCCGAGCGACAATCCCTGTGTTATTTTCTCTGATGTACTCTCCCCGTGCCACACTCGAACTCTTTGACCACCCTAACCTTTCCACAGAGTTCCAGTGCAGCTCTGTTTCCGTGTAGCTGGCACATGGGCAGGGTCCAGCACACCCGGACCTTGTCCAGGACCAGTTATACAAGAAATAACCGAGTGCCGAGGTGACCCTGCCAGGTAGGGCCAGCTAATACAGGAGGAGACCCAGCCCGCCTGACAGTTCTGTCATCTCCTGCACCTTCCCCATGCCTCTCTTTCCCGCTAATTGGATTCTCATTAATGAGTTGGCTGACGTTTCTTTGCAGATGAAGGACTATACTATACAAGGCAAACTCTGCAGACAACTCCATTTATTCACTGCACATCGATCAGTATACAGCTTCTTGAAAAGTAATACCAAACTACTGAGTGTTAGCACTTCTGCATCTTTTTAGACACACAAAGTAAAGTAGAAATACACATATTCCACAAGCATCTACGTACTTCTGTGAAAAATACAAACAAGAGGTCTTTGTAAAGTTCAAAAACACCGTCTGCCTTGTAACCGCTCTTCAAATTTATAATCTCTGCCGTTGAAGAGTGGCTTTCAAGGAAGGTCACTGGCCACGTGAAAACGAGCTGCCTATCCAGGAAATCATTTACATAAGTAATGCAGCTCCTAAGAAACGCCAAGGCTCTAGCAGCCCCCTTCAAAGAAACAGGTTACATGGAAATGGCAAAAACAAGAAGTTACTTCCAACAACATCTGGAATCCGTTCCAGAAAACGACCTAAACATGCTAAGGGAACTAAAGGAAAAGGCACGTGCGTTGCAGACCACTTTGGTGGCCTCTCATGACGCAGCAAGACAACGCAAGTGAGGAGGGAGCCCCGTAACCCACGTCCCGATGGGGTTTCTGTAGCACTACCTACAGAAATCCTCGTGCGATCGAATATTTAACGCACGCTTCAGACCCGAGCTGGAAAGAGATTCTTTTTAGCTGCGCTTTCTGCCTTCAAGCTGCTGGTTCTAAACCCAATCTGTGAAATTCAGCTCGTGACAATCCTCCCTAGGACTTGAGAAAGTCACTCGGAGTGATTCAAATACCGTTCTCAGTACTCTGCTCAATAGTCAGTTCTGCAGCTCAGAAACCCGGCCGTGTTTATGCGATGAGCCGCACGTGCTCAAGGGCAGGTAATTTATCCCCTCGAGCACACCCATGTACTGCTGAGACCGCTAAACTCTGGACAACGATTTCATTGGGATGGGGGGGGGGGGGAACAATTTTCTAAATAAGCATGTAAATATGCCAACAGGTCTGACCCATGTTTGCAGACGCCAAGAATAGTTCCCAAAATGCACGCACTAGAAAGACAACGGGATCGTATACACAGGGAGGCAGACAGAGTGTTTACCGCTCGGGAAAGCCTGGACCAGAGGAGCTGGCATGAGTCACGTAAGAGTCTTGTTTTCCTGCAGTCACTCAGCCAAGTCATTTATCAGCCCTCGGGGTAGATGCAACCATCATCCAAGGGCAGAACTTTCCCCTCACCTTGGCAAGATTCCGTCCCCCTCCTGTCTTTCCTCCCCTCAAGTCCTGTACTGAAACAGAGATCAAAGCTTACACTGAGGTGGAATAGAAAGACCGGAGTCTGTGATTTCCCCGATCTAAACGAGGGAAACCGCTCCAGATAACGCCTGCCACAGAAGAGGAGAGAAACGCACAAGCAAGAGGTGCACAGGAGCTCTCCTGTGCCTTTCAAACACAGCCAGCTGCAGGAGCAACAGCCGACCGAAAGCCCAAAAGCCTCTTGACAGCAGCGGGCGTCAGCTGCCTAACACCGCCAGAAAAGTTGCTTGTAATTAAGGAACCCCGTTTATGATTTTAACAGGGCTGCCCTACAGCTACCATTAGTTCCTCGGGAAATAACAGGCTCGCAGCATGCTTGGAACACTGGGACAAGGGCCGGTTTCGCGGGCGCCCCCCGTTTATTTCCATCCAGCTGTTGAACATGGCAGTCGGGCTCCAGCTTTTAGGCCAGGGCAGCCCCCCACCCCCCCCACCCCCGGGAGCTGACGGTACTAACATAGCCCAGAGATGGCAAAATTCAGCCAGATGCTCGCGAAAACGTACAAGGAGCAAGTACCGGGGGGGGGGGGTACATCTCCCCAGCCCGCTTCCCTCCAGACGTGAGCTGGAGAGGCCCGGGAGAAAGCCCAGGGCGGGGGGCAGAAAGCCGGTGAACAGCACTGGGAAGCAAGACGGGAGACAGGAATAGCGGGGCATGGGCGGAGGGGCTGGATCCGGCCCGGCCGGGCTCCCCCCGGCTCTGCCGGGGCCGGCCCGCCGTGAGGGGAGCCGGGGCCGGGTGGCCGCAGCCCTGCGGCGGGCGGGGGCCGCCCCCCTTGGCACCGAGGCGGCTGAGGGGCCGGGACAGCCGCCACTGCCCGTCGCGGAGGCCCGACCGCGCCGCCCGGGCCTGAGGGACCGTGCGTGAGGGGAGCCCGGGCCGCCCCTCCCCGCGGAGCCGGGAACAATAGGCGGTCTCGCCCCCTCCCCACTCACAGGGTCTTGGGCATTTCATCCTCCATGGCGCCGCCGCCGCCCCCGCCCGCCCCGGCTCTTCACGCCGAGCCGGCCCCGCGGCCCCGTCAGCGCCTGGGCAGCCCGAGCGCGGCCGGCCCCGCCGAGCCCGAGCGGCGGACAATAACCCCAATGGTCCTCGCAAGATGGCGGGTGGCGGGCGAAGGGGCCCGGCCGGCCGAGAGGGGGCGGCAACGCGCATGCGCCCGGAGAGGAGGCGAGCCGCCTCCGGATGCGGCTTCCCGCCCGCCGCCGCTCCCGCGCATGCGCCCCGCCCCTGACCACCGGTAACCGGTAACCGGAATGCTTCCCCCGGTGGCAGCGGGGTGCGGGCCTGGCCTCTCCTCACCCCCGCCGGGCGGGAAAATAAAAATAAGAGAAATAACGAGGGGGATGGGGGTAAAAGACATTGTGCGCCGCCCGGGAATCGAACCCGGGTCGCAAGAATGGGAATCTTGCATGATACCACTACACCAGCGGCGCGGCTGTTGGGGCTCCGCCGCCCGCCGCCATGATCCTGCGGCCCCGCCGCCGCGGCGGGAACCAGCTGACGGGGCGGTCCCGCCCGCCGAGCCAGCGCCATGCCGGCCCTCCGCCTCCTCCTGCTCCTCGCCGCTCTCTGCCCGCCCGTCCCGGGCCGCCGGCCGCAGCGCGATGCCCCCGGCAAGATCGGTACGACGGGGGGGGGTGGGGGGGGTGGGGGGGAACCGGTGGAGGGCGGGGGGTGGCTGCGGGGCGGCGGGGGCAGCGCTGACGGCCGGTGCCGGTTCTTGCAGCCGTGGTCGGCGGCGGGATCGGGGGGGCGGCCGCCGCGTACTTCTTGCGGCAGAAGTTCGGGAGGAGCGTGCGGCTGGAGGTGCTGGAGAAGGCGGCGGTGGGCGGCCGGCTGGCCACGCTGGAGGTGGAGGGGGCCGGCTACGAGGCGGGGGGCTCCGTCCTCCACCCCCTCAACCTGCACATGAAGCACTTCGTCAAGGAGCTGGGTGAGTGGGGACCCCCCCCTACAATCACCCCCCCCCCCCCCCCCCAAGGATGCTCCGGGTCCAGCTCTCCCGCTCTGCTGGGGGGACATCCCCAAAAAGAACAAGCCTTGGTTGTCCCCCCCCTCCTTGCCCCAATATCCCCCCCTCCTTGCCCCAGTATCCCCCCCCGCTGCACCCCAGCCCCCCAGGAAAAGGGGACCCACATCCCAATGCAAATGGGACACCCCCCAACATGGGTGATGAATTATCATAAAGGTCCAAAAGTCGCTGTAAATAACTCCCTGGCTCCTGGGCAAGAGCTAATTAAGCTTTCCACATCCTGGGGATCCACTCTTTAATTGCTAACCCCCAATCAACGCGAAGCTAGGTTGTCTCGGGAAGTTAAAATCGAGGCGTAATATAGTTTAGCTCGTAATATAGTTTAGCTCTGCCTTTTATTGAATTACCTTTTTTTTCCCCACCCATTTCTTCGAGGCCTCTTGGTTGCCCCAGCGCACGGCAGCCTCGCAGGCATTTATAACGGGGAGGAGTTCGTGTTCGAGGAGAGCAGCTGGTACATCGTCAACGTTCTCAAGCTGCTCTGGCGCTACGGGCTCAACCCCCTGCGAATGTACATGTGGGTGGAGGACGTCCTGGACAAGTTCATGCGGTACGTCGGGCCCCTGCTAGGGAAAAGGTGGGACAGCGGCTGCAGGAAAAGGCGCGAAACCTGCTGCCGAGTTGTAAAAATTGGTGAAATCATCCTGTCCCCATTGAGAAAGGAGTCTCCGGGTGCCCTCTCTCCATTGCCGATTATTTTCCTAAGGAAAAAGATCGAGATAAGCGCTGTCGTCGTCATATAGCAATAACAAGAGGCTGCGGTGGAAATGCGCGTTAGGTGTGGGATGTCCCATCGGCCTGGCGCCGGGGGGCTAAAGAGAATTAAATTCATAACCGTGCACAAAGCGCTTTCGTTAGGAAAGATCAGGAAACGAATACTGGAGGTCCAGGTCTACTTAGGCATGTACCGCTTAGGCTAGGGCTTGGCGGGAAGGACAAGCCCTGCTGCTCCCATGAGGGGCTGTGAGATCCTCCACAGCTTCCGAGGGCCACCGAGATAATTAACAGCTCCTGAACACCTATTTCTTTGTCTCCGGTTAAAGGATCTATCGCTACCAGACGCACGACTACGCCTTCAGCAGTAACGAGCGCCTGCTTCACGCCCTCGGAGGGAACGACTTCACCCGCATGCTGAACCAAACCATCGATGAAGCCATGCAGAAAGCCGGCTTCTCCCATAAGTTCATAAATGAGGTGGTTTGTCCGGCCATGAGAGTCAATTATGGGCAAGGCGTCAACATCAACGGTTTCGTAGGCAAGTGTTTCGTAGGTTAATCTCCCAACACGTCTGTCCCAGGGACCTCGTGCTCTTCATGGGTGTTGGGGTTCCTCCTCCCCGGGCCGGTACCGTGCAGCAGTACGTCCCGTGCTGGGTCGCTGCCTTACTCCGACAAATTGCTGGCTAACGCGACCTGTTCAGCCCTAGCCTTCAGCACGCTCTGTGCCCCAAAGGGATGTTTTTTCCCCCCCCTAATTTTCCACTTTGTTTCAAATACTCCCCTACAGAATGACGCCGAACAAGCCGCTCTAATGATCGTGGTTTCCTTGTAGGTGCTGTTTCTCTGGCAGGGGTGGAATCGGGCCTTTGGTCGGTAAAAGGGGGGAACAAACTTGTCTGCACCGGCCTTATCTACGCCTCCAAAGCTGAAGTTATCCCTGGTACAGTTTTGTCTATAGAGCCAAAAATCAGACCCAGACCCACGGGTGAGTTGCGTTCGCTTTCCCTTTGGCGGGGAGGGGAACGGCACGCTCTGGCAGCTGGAGCTGGCCTCTGTCACTGCTCGGCGGCAGCTCTCGGCAGGCCGAAGCAACAGCCTGGGTCTTCCTCGGTCTTTTAAGATGAAAACTAGGCTCTGCTGAAAGCCCCCGGTCTCGGCACTCCCGCGGCTAAGCTGATACTACTTTATAAAGCTACTTCGGCTCGCAGCGAGGCATAATTAGTCTAAACGGGATGGCGTTTTAAAAGCCTGGTGTTTGTCAAATGGGATTCCCTCCAGCCACGGGGCGGGATAATTGAGCTCTTCTCCCGCTCTTCTCCCCAGGGGACCCGGTGAAGCTCTACCAGGTCACTTACAACACTACATCGGGACTAACGGGGGATACGTACGACATCGTCGTCATCGCTGCTCCGCTGAGCCGCAGAATGGCCAACATCGCCTTCAAGAACTTCGACCCTCCTGTCCCAGAGTTCCCAAATCCTTACCACCAGACTGTTACGACGTTAGTGCACGGACGATTAAACGCCTCCTTCTTTGGTTACCGCGACCCGTCCGCCTTTCATTTCGGTGCCATCTTCACTACGGAGAATCCCAAACTGTTCATCAATAGCCTGGGGGTGGTGTCTCCCGTGGAAGACGTAGGCAGCGAAGGAAAGCTGCCCTTGCAATCGGCCGTCTGGAAGGTGTTTTCAAAGGAGGTGCTCACCAAAGAGCAGCTGAACTCGCTTTTCTCCTCCTACGACTCCGTCAAAGTGAAGAAGTGGTTGGCGTACCCCCACTACAGCCCCCCGGAAAAATGCCCTCCTATCATCCTCCACGACAACATCTACTACCTGAACGGCATCGAGCGGGCCGCCAGCGCCGTGGAGATGAGCGCCATCGCAGCCAAAAACGCCGCCCTGCTCGCTTACCACCGGTGGTACGGGAACAGCGACAGGATCGACCAGGAAGATTTGCACGAGAAGCTGAAAACGGAGCTGTGAGCCCCGCGGAGCCAACGGCCGGGTGCTCGCGGGAGCGTCCGCAATGCAACCTCCGGAGATACGGCTCCCGTACTGTGTTTAGTCGCGATTAACACTAACGAACGAGGAACTCCTTGCTTAGCCCCTAAGGAAGAGGAGACACCCAGCCAACTCGGAGAGACTAGGACAGCAGTGAAAAGGCAGAGGAAGCTTTCCCAAGCGAGCTGGCCCTTGCTCAAGCAAACTCCTCGATCCATCCCCATGTGACACTACAGAAGAGGTTTTAGATGCCATATTGACCCCAAAAACGCCCTCCACGGTAAGGAGTCTGCCAAACTCAGGATCTGCATCACTGTGATGAACCCGTGCACGTCGCTTTCCCTCTCTGGACACGTTTCAGGCAGGGGAAAAAAAAAATCAACTTCTTGACTGTAAATTTCTCTGCTTGAAGTATTTTCTGAAGGGTATCTCAAGTAGTTACTCCTTGGGGTGGGACTAGCGCAGTGGAAATTGGGGCTGCGTTCTTAATTTGCTTCCAGAAGAAGTACTGTAGCTTACGGGTGGGGGGAGAGGCCTGCTGCTTTTTAAGGGAGCTGCCAAAACGGGTGGTAAGTAAGCAAAACCAGATGCCCTTCGCCTCGTCACGGTTTGAAAGCGTTAATAATTTAGATGATCTGACCCTACAGGTTTGAATAGGTAAAAACCCTTTTTGTGAGAACATTGCGTCCCTCGAGTGTATCTAATATCACTGCGATACCTCAACCCTGTCTGAATATTGCCGTTACGAATAAAATTAGCGCACCGTTTGGGAAGTAAGCTACTGCCGTCGCCTCGAGATCGCGTACGGCGGTGTTGGTTGCGTTGCTCTGTCTGGGGCTCGACCATCCGACCGATCTTGTAGTCCAGCCGCATCCTCGCTGTGCCACGGTGGACGCAGCAGCAAGAAAAGCTAAAAAAAAAAAAAAAAAAAAAAAGTTACTGTACTTAGAGTTGGTGTTATCCCAGCAGAACGCTTTCTATCCCGGCGGAACAGACTTCCCGCTGCGGGGAAGGCCGGGAAAGTGAAAAGCAAGCTCGGGATTTGTGCTCGTGGGGTCTGACAGAAGCCGAGTCCTTGCCAGACGCCTACGGCCGTGCTGGAGCCATCATCGGATTTTCTGAGAAAACCCTTTGAGCTCTGCCCAAACCTCTCGGCCTCCTCAGTGGTGCCTGGGAAAGCACTGAGCACCTCTCTATATTAAAAATGCAGCAACAAAAACACACCATCCTTGCCAATAAGGACCTGTATAAGCGGGTTTGCTCGCAAGAGCAAACCAAAAAGGCCCGTTTCTACCTGGCTCCCATTTTGGAAGTTCTAAATGGGAACTTAGAGGAAGTTAGAACTTCTTCGGTCCAGTTCAGCCCCCGCAGGCTTTGGTTCCTGCACCACAACTCCGTGATGCAGAAATAAAAGTAAAAATCATTATTTAAAAAAAAAAAAAAAAAAATTTCCGACTTTTAGGCAGCCCAGCTTGGCACAAATACTCCACGTCACTCTTCGCAGAGGGGAATTTTACCATTTTGCCAGCAATTAAGAAGCAATAACCCACTGACCAAACACGACACAGCGCTGTAGCTCGTTCTTTACAAGATATTAAGGGGAAGGACACCCAAGGTAATGCCAATTTAGCATCCACTTAAATAAATTAAGCCTCCTGAAAGACTTCGCTGAGTTTTAAAGCTATCGGGAGCAGAATTAACAACCCTCCCCACTGCGCTGGAGAACCAGCTGCCCCGTTACCCAAAAAAAGCAAGTACAACTTAACACAAGTTACGTCAACCATTACAAAATTTATTTAACAAAACAACGACAACAAAAGTTTACACTCGGGGATGGTTCGTGGCAGATACAACGAGTAAACAAAATAGGTGTGCTGGGCTTCATCAGGGCGGGTAACGACGCAGGTTTCTCTGGTGCTATACTCGTTCCAAGGCTTCCAGCATAATGATGCTGTTTCCTCGTATTACCTAAAAACGAACGTTCAGAGCAGCCGGTGAGACGCGGCACGCGGTTACCCGCCGCTCCACAGGTCCCGTCCCCCCCGATTTATTTTCCTAAAAAGTTGACGCTGCGCCAAAAATTCACATCAATCCCCCCCCACCCCGGGGATGAGCGCCAACCGATTTTAACTCTAAAACCCCGCGGATTGTTCTGTGCTATTACAGTAAACGCGTCCCCTTCTTAAAACTCAGCTCGTTTTACACACGCCAGCGATGTCTGCGGGCTGGCGTGTGACCGGTCACCCTGCGCCGGGCGCAGCCCGAAGCGGCGCTCACCACCATGCCGATGTTGTTCTGCTGTCCTCCCGGCGCCATCTCCACGCACTCATCGATGACGAGGTTCATGAAGGGATCGAACCCCCGCAATATCCCCTGGACGTGTCGGCCGCCATTTAATTTCACTACAAGAAATCGAGTTACGTTTAAAGAAGGAGACTGCTGAACGCCAGCATTTCACGTTTTCTCACCAGAACTGCAGCTTTGAAAGCGAGCGGGGCCACGAGGAGGGCGGTTCTTTTGTTAATCCGAAGCATTTAGAGCATCACATCCAACGCGGTAAGAAACAACTGTCCTAAAAGTTTAGGAGCGCCAATTTTAAATTAATATGGAACCCAGTGAATGGATTTTTGACGCCTGAAACTAGGCAGGGTCCGCCGGCATCCCCCCCTCCCCGCTGCAGGGCACCGTGCGGAGGGCGGCGGGGGCGGGCTGGGGGCTGCCCCGCAGCCCCTTTCCCCCGCGCCCCGGCGGCAAAGACAACTCGGGGCCGGGAGCAGCTCCGGGCGGCCGGGACTCACATGACAGCTTCTTGTCCATGAACCTGCAACGAGATGGCGGCGGCGGGTCAGCACCGGCGAGGGGAGATGGAGGAGAGACCCGCCATCCCCCCCTCACACACACACCGCCGCCATGACACCGGCCGGCCGCCCGCCGTGCACGCCGGGACACCGGCGGGCCGCGGGCCCCGGTAAAGCACGCCGGGCCCCGCGGGTGCGTTCCCCCCGGCCCCCCCCTTCCTCTCCTCGCCGCCCCGGCCCCGGCCCCAGCCCCGGCCCCGGCCCCGGCCCCGCACGCACTTCTTCAGCTCGGGCGGGTGCGCTTTGCTCATGGCGTCTCCACAGAGCCCCGCGCTCTGCCGCTCGCGCCGCGCTCTGACGCCACCGCGCCGCCCGCGTCACCCCCCGCCGCCAGCCAATGGCGGCCGCGCCTTCCCCCCTCTCCCCTCCTCCCCCTTCCCGGCGCCCCTTCGCGCCTCCCCGGCAGCCAATCACCGCCCGCGGAGCCGCTACCGCACTGCCCCGAGCAGCGGCGCGGCGGAGGGGCCGGAAAGCGCTGCGCGGCGGGGTGGTGCGCGGCTACACGGGGAGGTACGGCGGCATGGCCGCTACGCGCCTCTCGCCCGGCTCCGGCCCGGCACGTGCGCGGGGTCCGCGTGCACCGGACACGCGTGGGGGATGCGTGTGTCCGTCCGCGTGTGTGTGTCCGTGTGTCCTCCGCCCTGCAAACGCCTGGGGCCACCCCACGCCGTGCACACGCACAGGGGTCACCCCCATACCGTGCACACACACGGGGGTTACCCCACGCCTTGCACACGCGCGGGGGGGTCACCCCACGCCTTGCACACCTGCAGGGCTCACCCCACGCCTTGCACACGCACAGGGGTCACCCCACGCCTTGCACACACACACACGGGTCACCCCACGCCGTGCACGCGCACGGGCATCACCCCACACCTTGCACACGTGCAGGGGTCACCCCCATGCCGTGCACGCACACGGGGGGCACCCCACGCCTTGCACACGCGCGGGGGGGTCACCCCACGCCTTGCACACACACAGGGGGTCACCCCCATGCCGTGCACGCGCACGGGGGTCACCCCACGCCTTGCACACGCGCGGGGCCCGCCCCACGCTGTGCACCCACACGCAGGCATCCCCCTACGCGCAGCACACCCACGTGTCGCCCCCCACCCCCGCACCCCCCCCACCCCCCCATACATCGCCCGCCCGCAGGGGGTGCCCCCCCGCCTTGCACAAGCATCGCCCCACGCCCGGCACGCGCCCAGCACCTCCGCCCCCCTCGCCCCGCCCCCGCAGCACCCACGGGTGGTCGGAGCGCGGCACCTCGCCTTTAATGAGCGCGTGGGGGGGGTGGGTGGGTGGGGGTGTCCCGGCACCCCGCTACTGCTGGAGGGCGGCCAGGCTGTCCTTCATCTTCTTGGCCATGGCGGGGACGAGGCGCAGGTGGTCGTCCCCGCAGGTGGCCAGGCAGGCGTCGAGCTGGCCACGCACCCGCGCCTCCGCGCCCCCCGCCTCCAGCGCGTCCTTCGCCTTGTCGTTGCAGTGCAGCGTGCAGCGGCTCAGGCGGTCCTGCGTGGGGGGGGACGGGACGGACACACAGACACATCGGGGGGGGGTGGGGGGGGGGTGGGCGTCAGCGGGTCCCCGTGCACCCCCTCCCCGCGCCGTGGGTGTCCTCTGTGTGTGTCCCCCCCCCCCTCACCTGGAAGTGCTCCAGCTCGGCGGTGACGATGGCCTGGGCCTGGGCCAGGGGCGCGTGGCACCGCTCGATGCAGCGCTGCACCTGCTGCATGGAGGCCGCGCTGTCCTCGCAGCACCGCGCGCTGCACCGGAACATGGCGCCCTGCGGGGACGGCGGGGGGGGGTGGGGGGTCAGGGGGGTGCAGCCTGCGGGGACACACACACACACACACACACACACACACACACACACACCCCCCGCTTTGGGGGAGCACCCTGGGAGGAGCTGGCTGCACCCCGAGTCTGCTGCTGTGCGAGGCGTCCCCGGGCATGGGGGCACAGGGCATGGGGGGGGGCACATGAGGGGGGCATAGGGGGGGCACAGGATGAAATGGGGGGCACAGTGCATGGGGGGGCACAGGGCATGCGGGGGGCACAGGATGAACTGGGGGGCACAGGGCATAGGGGGGGCACAGGGCATAGGGGGGACACAGGATGAACTGGGGGGCACAGGGCATGGGGGGGCACAGGGCATGGGGGGGGCACAGGATGAACTGGGGGGCACAGGGCATAGGGGGGGCACAGGGCATGGGGGGGCACATGAGGGGGGGACAGGGCATGTGGGGGGCACAGGGCATAGGGGGGGCACAGGGCATATATAGGGGCACAGGGCATGAACTGGGGGGCACAGGGCATGGGGGGGGCACAAGGCATATGGGGGGCATGGGGCATATATATATGGGCACAGGGCATGTGGGGGGGGCACAGGGCATATGGGGGTACAGGGCATGGGGGGGACACATGAGGGGGGCACAGGGTATATATAGGGCACAGGACATGCACTGGGGGGCACAGGGCATATGTGGGGGGCACAGGGCATGTGGGGGGGCACTGGGAATATGGGGGGGGCACAGGGCATATACAGGGGCACAGGGCATGAACTGGGGGGGCACTGGGCATGCGGGGGGGCACAGGGTGCATGTGGGGGGCACAGGACACGCACTGGGGGGCATAGGGCATGTGGGGGGCCACAGGGCATATACAGGGGCACAGGGCATGAACTGGGGGGGCACAGGGCATGTGGGGGGCACAGGGCATGCACTCGGGGGGCACAGAACATGCACTGGGGGGCACAGGGCATATATAGGGGCACAGGGTGCATGTGGGGGGCACAGGGCATGTGGGGGGCACAGGGCATGCACTGGGGGGCACAGGATGAACTGGGGGGCACAGGGCATGAACTGGGGGGGCACAGGGCACGGGGGGGGCACAGGGCATGCACTGGGGGGCACAGAACATGCACTGGGGGGCACAGGGCATGCACTGGGGGGCACAGGGCATATGAGGGGGGCACAGGGCATGAACTGGGGGGGCATAGGGTGCATGTGGGGGGCACAGGGCATGTGGGGGGCACAGGACATGCACTGGGGGGCACAGGGCATGCACTGGGGGGCACAAGGCACGTGGGGGGCACAGGGCAGGCACTGGGGGGGCACAGGGTGAACTGGGGGGCACAGGACATGCACTGGGGGCACAGGGCACGGGGGGGGCACAGGGCAGGCACTGGGGGGGCACAGGGTGAACTGGGGGGCACAGGACATGCACTGGGGTCACAGGGCATGTGGGGGGCACAGGGCAGGCACTGGAGGGGGCAAGGGCCACGCACAGAGCGGGGTGTGGGGCACGGGGGGGGCACGGGGCCTGCTCTGGGGGTGCCGGCGCTGCCCCGGGCACACGCGTGGGTCACGCCGGGCACACGCACGGCGGCAGCCGGGAGCTCCCCCCCCCCGCTCCGCCCCGCCCCGCCCCGGTACGTGCCCGGCCCCGGAGCGTGCCCCCCCGGTACCTGCATGCCGCGGATGCGCTCCCGCTCCAGCGCCTGCACCGCGCTCTCCACCGCCGCCTGCACCCGGCCCTGCGCCGCCTCCGCCATCCCCGGCCCGCCCGGCCGCCGCCCCGCCCGCCGGGGGACGGGCCCGGAGCCCCGGCACCGCCCGGCCACAGCGCCGAGGGGGAGGGCCCGGGCGGCGGGGCAGGGCCTGCGCCGCGCTCGCCGCCGTGCAGCCGCCGTGCAACGGCCCGCACCGCCGTGCGACGCTTGCTCCGGCATGCAACGGCCTGCACCGCCGTGCAACGCTTGCACCGCCGTGCAATGGCCTGCACCGCCGTGCAACGCTTGCTCCGGCATGCAACGGCCCGCACCGCCGTGCAGCCGCCGTGCAACACCCTGCACCGCCGTGCAACGCTTGCACCGCCGTGCAATGGCCTGCACCGCCGTGCAACGCTTGCTCCGGCATGCAACGGCCCGCACCGCCGTGCAGCCGCCGTGCAACACCCTGCACCGCCGTGCAACGCTTGCACCGCCGTGCAATGGCCTGCACCGCCGTGCGACGCTTGCTCCGGCATGCAACGGCCTGCACCGCCGTGTGATGGCCTGCACTGCCGTGCAACGCTTGCTCCGGCATGCAACGGCCTGCACCACCGTGCAACAGCCTGCACCGCCGTGCGACGGCCTGCACCACCGTGCAACGCCCTGCACCGCCGTGCAACACCCTGCACCGCCGTGCAACGCTTGCACCGCCATGCAATGGCCTGCACTGCCGTGCGACGCTTGCTCCGGCATGCAACGGCCTGCACCGCCGTGTGATGGCCTGCACTGCCGTGCAACGCTTGCTCCGGCATGCAACGGCCTGCACCACCGTGCAACGCCCTGCACCGCCGTGCGACACTTGCACCACCGTGCAACGGCCTGCACTGCCATGCGACGCTTGCTCCAGCATGCAACAGCCTGCACCGCCACGCACCACTTGCACCGCGATGCAATGCCTGCACGGCGCTGCAACACGGCGCTGCCCTGCAACGCCTGCACCACTGTGCAACGCTGCATGGCGATGCAATGCCGGCAGCGCAATGCAACGCCCGCGCTGCGCCGCGATGCCTGCGCCACGATGCGGCACTTGTGCCGTGATGCGACGCCCGTGCTACGATGCGACGTTGCGCCGCGACGCAGCCGCCCCGCTGCTCTGCAGCGCCCGCGCCACGCTGCGCAGCAATGCAACGCCCGCGCCGCGCTGCAAAGGGCCCGGCTCGGCCCTGGGGGACGTTCCCCGGCCTGGGTTATCCGTGGCCGTGACGTCGTGGCTCGCGGCTGGGGCTGCACCGCGCCCCCAGGGCCCCGTCCTGCCCCACGGCTGGGGGCAGCGGCCGAGCGCCGTCACGGTGGGCACGTCCCGGGTGGGGCAGCGACGTGGGGCGGCCGCCGGCCCCGTCCCGCCCACGCCCTGGCACCGGCGCGGCGGTGGCGTGGAAAAATCCGGAGCGTGCAGGAGGGAGCGACGGCCCCGGCTGCCCCCCGCGCCCCTCGCTGCCCCCCGGCACTGGGCTGCGGCCGCCGGCTGCTGAGGCGAAGCCGTCAAATGCGACCCCTCCCCAGGCCCCCCGAAATGCTCCGGGTCCCTCGCAGGGCACCCATCATCCCTGCAAGCGCGGCCCCGGGCTGCTGGGGTGCTCGGGGACGTGCCCTCGGCCCCGACCCGCGCGGGGGTTTGGGCTCGACCCCTCCTCTAAAACCGGCCCGGTTTATGCCCCGCAGCAAAGAACCTGCATCCGGTAACTGGCGGAGCGGGGGGGGGGGCCGCAGCCGCTTCCAAAAGAGCCCCGAAACCCGAGTGGGTCCCCACAGGGCACGGAGAGGGCAGGATCCCCCCCCCAGCGCGCATCCTGCACCCGCCTTAGCCCATTTTCCAGCCCGGCACACTGAGGCCGTGCGGGGTGGGGCGCCGACCCGGTGGAGGGGGGCTCGTAGGGCAGGATGAGGCCTGTGGCTCCCTGGGTGGGGGAGCACGGGTGCCGCCTGCCCGGCCCCCTCGGCCCCAGCGAAGCCGTATCCGCTGCGGCACCTGCGCGCCAGCTGGGCCGGCGGTGGGTGCGCAGAGGAAAGAGCGCGTGTGCACGCACGCGCCCCCGCGCACGCCACGCGCCCCCGGCCACCGGCGCGGCACCCCCTGCTCCTGGGGGGCGGCTGTTTGCGGGTCCCCCCCACCCAGCACCCATGGGGGTGCCGCCATTTGCTGCCCCCGAGGGCTGCGGCCCCCCCCGTCCCCAGGGCTGGGGCGCGGAGGCTTTGCTGCCGCTGCCGGGAACGGCAAAAATATATTAAAAAAAAAAAAAGGGACTAAACCCCCTCAGTGAAGTGGGAAGGGGGCCGGTGCGTCCTCCCCCACCTCCCGCTCTCGTGGTGGGGGTCTCTCCTTGGGGAGGCAGGTCCCCCAAGGGGGGGTCCCCACCACGGGGGGGTCCCCAGCACGAGCTCCTGAGCGCGGTGCGAGGCTGGACCCCGCCGGCTCTGCTCGCCGTGCGGTGGGAACGGGATCGACCCCATCCACCCCCTTCCCTCCCTCCCCCTTCGCTCCCCCTTTTGGGCTGGAAACGGGGGGGAACGGGGCTGAGCCCAGCACCGGGGTATCGGTTCTGCGCCCTGGGGATGCTCCCCCTGCAACCGGCCGCGGGACCCAGCACCTCCTTTGCAAATATTCCCCCCCAAAAAAGCCCCGAGAGACGAGTTTTCTGAAAAAAAGTGTCCTTTATATCACTTAAATAACTATAATCCAGGTATTAGGGGAAAAAAGAACAGCTGATCACAATAACATATTATAGAAATCAAAATTAATTTAACCACACAAAATAAATTAAAACATTAAATATTAACTTTCAGTGCAACATATACAGAAGACATGAGAGTAACCATGACTTTTTAAAAAAAAAAAAAAAAAAAAACCAAAAAAAAAACCAAACCAAAAAAACAACAAACCAAACAAAAAAGCTTCGGATTGGTTATGATAAAGACTACGGAAAGGATTAACGCTGCACCGGGAGGTTAGAGCACCGGCTTGAGGAGGTTTCCTAGGATTAAGGTTCATTTTATTATTAATAAAAAGCTCGTATCTGTCCCCAAAGTGAGCGCGGTCCGTGCGACTGCCGAGGCGGAGGGTTCGCCGGCGCTTCTGTCTCTATAGAAAAATAAAGCCCCATCCTGCGGGAGTGGGGGGTTCTGGTTTAAAAAAAATAATCTGAGAAAAAGGAAAAACAAACCCAAAACCAAAGTAAGGAAAAAAAAAAAAACAAACCAAAACCAAAAAACCAACCCAGTTGCACGCGGCCGGGGGTTTGGCTCAGCGGCGGGGGCGATGCCCGGCTCTGCCAGCGTTTTGCCGCTGCCGGCACGCTTACGGTGCTGCCGAGCGCGTCTCCTGCCGTCTTCCGTGGCGGGGGAAAATAAAGAAAAAAAAGAAGAAAACAAAAAAAAAACCAAACCCCAAAAAACCAAACAAAAACAAGAGAGATGCTGCGCTGGTCCCCGGCGTGGGCGTCCTGGGCGAGGGGGTGGCGGCGGGACCCCCCGCTCCGTCAGACCCCTGCGGGGAAGGGGACGGGGAGCGCGGTTACACCCCGGGAGCGCCGGCGGCCGGCATCCCGCCGCGGTGCCCCCCGGCCCCCTTACCCGTCTCGGCGTGGCAGCAGGAGGTGCCGCCTTTCAGGAGCCCACCCGGCTTCTCCTGGCCCCCGACGGGCGCCCGGCACCATTGGCAGCGCTTCCGCAGCCGGCAGCAGCTGCAAGGGAGCGGGGAGGGGACGGTCAGGGGCTGCGGGGGTCTCGACCCCCCCCTCCTGGGGCCGCATCCTGCCCCGAAGGGGCTGGGAGGGGTGCCGGGCCCGACCCCCGCCCCGCCCCGGCCCCACGTACTTACTGTATGAGCACGCACACGCCGATGAGCAGCACCGAGGCCACCACCGACACCACCACCAAGGCGGTGATCGTCTGCTTCTTCTGGTTGGCGGCCACCACGGCCAGGAGGTCGGCGTGCTCGCACCGCGTCCCCACGTACCCCGAATGGCACCTGCATGGGTGGGGGGGACAGGCAGGGCATCAGCCCGAGGACCGGGGAGGGGAAGAGCATCGGCATCAACCCAAGGACCGGGGAGGGGAAGAGCATCAGCAGCAGCGTGAGGACGGGGAGGGGAAGGGCATCAGCACCAGTGTGAGGATGGGGTGGGGAAGGGCATCAGCACCAGTGTGAGGACGGGGAGGGGAAGGGCATCAGCACCAGTGTGAGGACTGGGAGGGGAAGGGCATCAGCACCAGCGTGAGGATGGGGTGGGGAAGGGCATCAGCACCAGTGTGAGGACGGGGAGGGGAAGGGCATCAGCACCAGTGTGAGGATGGGGTGGGGAAGGGCATCAGCACCAGTGTGAGGACTGGGAGGGGAAGGGCATCAGCACCAGCGTGAGGATGGGGTGGGGAAGGGCATCAGCACCAGTGTGAGGACGGGGAGGGGAAGGGCATCAGCACCAGTGTGAGGATGGGGTGGGGAAGGGCATCAGCACCAGTGTGAGGATGGGGAGGGGAAGGGCATCAGCACCAGTGTGAGGACGGGGTGGGGAAGAGCATCAGCACCAGTGTGAGGACGGGGTGGGGAAGGGCATCAGCAGCAGCGTGAGGACGGGGTGGGGAAGGGCATCAGCACCAGTGTGAGGATGGGGAGGGGAAGGGCATCAGCACCAGTGTGAGGACGGGGAGGGGAAGGGCATCAGCACCAGTGTGAGGATGGGGTGGGGAAGGGCATCAGCACCAGTGTGAGGACGGGGAGGGGAAGGGCATCAGCACCAGTGTGAGGACTGGGAGGGGAAGGGCATCAGCGCCAGCGTGAGGATGGGGAGGGGAAGGGCATCAGCATCAACCCAAGGACCGGGGAGGGGAAGAGCATCAGCAGCAGCGTGAGGACGGGGAGGGGAAGGGCATCAGCACCAGTGTGAGGATGGGGTGGGGAAGGGCATCAGCACCAGCGTGAGGACGGGGTGGGGAAGGGCATCAGCACCAGTGTGAGGACGGGGAGGGGAAGGGCATCAGCACCAGTGTGAGGATGGGGTGGGGAAGGGCATCAGCACCAGCGTGAGGACGGGGAGGGGAAGGGCATCAGCACCAGTGTGAGGATGGGGTGGGGAAGGGCATCAGCACCAGTGTGAGGATGGGGAGGGGAAGGGCATCAGCATCAACCCAAGGACTGGGGAGGGGAAGGGCATCAGCACCAGTGTGAGGACGGGGTGGGGAAGAGCATCAGCACCAGCGTGAGGACTGGGAGGGGAAGGGCATCAGCACCAGTGTGAGGATGGGGAGGGGAAGGGCATCAGCACCAGTGTGAGGATGGGGAGGGGAAGGGCATCAGCACCAGTGTGAGGACGGGGTGGGGAAGAGCATCAGCAGCAGCGTGAGGACGGGGAGGGGAAGGGCATCAGCACCAGTGTGAGGATGGGGTGGGGAAGGGCATCAGCACCAGTGTGAGGATGGGGAGGGGAAGGGCATCAGCATCAACCCAAGGACTGGGGAGGGGAAGGGCATCAGCACCAGTGTGAGGACGGGGTGGGGAAGAGCATCAGCACCAGCGTGAGGACTGGGAGGGGAAGGGCATCAGCACCAGTGTGAGGATGGGGAGGGGAAGGGCATCAGCACCAGTGTGAGGATGGGGTGGGGAAGGGCATCAGCACCAGTGTGAGGATGGGGAGGGGACGGGCATCAGCATCAACCCAAGGACCGGGTGGGGTGGGGAAGGGCATCGGCACCGGCACGAGGACCGGGGCGTCCGCGCGGGCTGGGCGTCCCCAGGGGACGGCCGCGGGCGGGGAGGGCGGACGCGCCCGGGTCTCGGTGGCCGGAGTCGCGTTTCCCCGGCGCTTACACGCAGGCCGGCTTCTCCTCCTGCACCAGGAACCGGCAGGTGCCGTGGAAGCAGAACTGGCGGTGAGAGTCGGGACAGTCGTTGAAGTGGGACCTCACCGCTGCCGCCACCGGCGGGCCTGGAGCTGGGAGCACAAACAAGGAGAAAACGGCATTATTTTTGGGCGTTCGCCGGGCCGGCAGCCGCCCCGGCGTTGCCGACGGCGGGCCGGTGGCTCCGTTTTAGGGCTGGACGTGTTTATTTGAGGGTTGCCGGCTGGGACGCGGGCCGGCGCCTGCATCCCGGCCAGGACCACCCGAAGGAGCCCAGGCGGGTCCTGCTTAAACCGGCGCCGAAAATAAGCCTTGCCGGCACTAGAGGGATTTCCTAAAGAGCTTAAAGCTTAAAATGGAGGAGGAGAGAGTTAAATAGCGGCGCAGCCGGCCGCAGCCCCGGCCCGGTGGCTTTGCCGGGATGCTGTTTCCCATTACACCCCGCGCTGGTTTAAATTAGCCTCCGCAGCAGAGACGGAAAACAAATATCCTGCTTTCGGATTAGCCGGGGTATAAAGCGCATCCGATCGCTGTCGTTTCAAAGCCACCTCAAGTTCCTGTCGCTTTGAATTTATGGCAGGCCGGGGTAATTAAACCCACGTCTGCCGAACGCTTCCGGGTCTTCGGGGAGGTGAAGCGAGGGAAGACGGAGCGGGGCCGGGGCGGTGGCCCCGCGTCCTCGTCTCCCGCGGCGAGGAGAAAGGCGTCGCCGGGAGGTTTGGAGATGTCGGAGCCGACGGCAGCGTCCTCGGAGAGCCGGGACGCGGTCTTCGCCGTGAGAATCGCTGCCGTCCGCCTCGCCGCCGAAATCCACGCCTCGGTGCAGCCCCTCGCCAGGAAAATCCCGACGCCTCCCTCCCCAGGGACGGCTGCGTCCCAGGGGAGCCCGGCCTCCTGCCTCCGGCCTGAACGTCCCCACAAAAATAACCCTTTTTGGGGTTTTAACCCGCAAAGCCGAGCCCCAAGGGCAGCTCTGCACGTCCCTGCCGCCGGCACCCGCCGGCCCCCCCAGCCCGGGCTCCGATGGCCGTGCCCCGGCTTCGCCTCACCAGCGGGGACGGCGGCGGCTGCGCGGGGCGTCCCTTTGTCCCCCCCCGCCGCCGGCGGCGGACCCCCAGGGCTGGGGACCCTGGCTTGCGTTAAGCCTGGGCGCGCTCGCAGCTGCCGGCCACATTGCAGCCGCCTCATCCTCCCGCGGCCCCGCGCTGCCGCCGCCGCCCGCACGGACCCCGGCCCCGGCCCCGACGCGTCCCCCGCCGGCGCTGCACCCCTCGGAGCAGCCCCTTTCCGCCAGCCCCCCCCGGTCGGGCAAGCATCCACCGGGAAGGGGGCTGCGAGCGTCCTCAGCGGTGCCGGCGCCTTCCCCGCCGTGGGGTTTTGCTCCGAAGCCTCCCGGCGCCGCGGGAGCACCGTTTCCTTTAACGCTTCCCAACCGATGCCGTGGAACCATCCCATTTTCCAGCCCCAAAAGGAGGTTTTTCCATCCCCGCCTGCATGCAGCCCTTCCCGCAGCCGGCACGTCCCCGCTGACGGCAGAGCCCCCGCGCCGTGCCGGGGGAAGCGAAGGGCTCTTGGCCGTCGCAGCCCATTGTGCCGCCTTTATGAATGAGGCGATTTATCGGGCGCGACCGGCTCGGTGCCGCTGCGAGCCGGCGTCAGGCACCGGCAGCTTCCCCGCGGGAGCGGCGGCACGGTGAACGAGACCAGGCTTCCCTGCGCGCCGGCGGCCGCGCGCCGGGATTTGACCCCCCCAAACCAAGGTGCGTGGGAAATACCTGCCACAGAGCTCTGCTCCCCAGTTTTCCCTCGGGGATGAAGCACCCCGGGCACCCCCGGGGTCAGGATCCCACCGTTATCCCCCAGGGAGGAGGACGGCACGCCAGAGCATCCGGCGCGCCTTCGGTGTGACGATGGCTGACCTGCGCCCGTGCTTTGCTGCCTGTTCCCGGGCAGGTCGGCAACGCGGCCACCCCACCACCCCTCCCGGGATCGCGCCGGCTCTGCCCCGTCGGCAAACTCACCGCTCCGGGCTGCCGTGGTGTTCTCCAGCGCGTGGCACGCGGCGAGCAGCATACCTGCGGAGAGGCCAGAGAGACGGGGGTCAGCCGGACCGTGTGTCCGTCCCCCCCCCCATGCCGGGAGGGCTGGTTGATGACTCGGGGAGGGGGTTTTTACACGAAATCACTCAAAAGATTTACCAAGTTTTTTTTAAAAGGAAAAACGCAACGGTGTTCGCGAGGGTGTTTTAAAGCCAGAACCGAGCCCGAAACCGGTATTTGCATGTACGTGCTTGCTCATCCGACAGCCGCCCGCCGGCCTGGCGTCCCCTGCCCAGCCGGGTGCCGGCGCAGGTGCCAGCCGTGCAGCCGCCCCCGAGCAGCGGGCAGCACGCCCCGCGTCGTCCCACCGGCTCCTCCTGCCCGTATCCACGCGGCGGGACCGGATCCAGCCTGGATGCGAGCTCAGGCACTGCAACAGCCCCCCCCAACCCCCCCGCCCTGCCCGCAAACGCCGCTGCTGCTCCCCGGGGACCCGCAGGCTGCACCCCCGCGGTGCTCCGGGGCTCCCCGCTGCAAAATGCCCGGGCGCAGCGGGTCCTGTGCAGGCAGAAATAAACACCCGAGCACGGGGCAGCTGCAGGTCCCGGCGGGCTCCGAACAACCTCCTCAACTCGTCCCTTTGCGGGGGGCGGAGGGGACTGGGGACCCCCCCCCCCCCTCCACCAGCTAAGAGGCTTTGCCGGGGCAGCTCGGCCCCGGGGTGCGAAGCCAGACGAGACCAGCGGCCTCTTCGCTGGGTTTGACCCAATTTCCTCCATGGGTTTAATCAAATCATGCAGAAAGGCGACGGGCGAGAGACCAAGCCCACGCGCCAGCCCTTCGGGTCCGCATCCAGCAAACCCCGGCAGCGACCGATGGCTTTAGTCATGGCAGCAGCCTCCCTCATTTTGGTTTCTCCCCCTCAGTCCTCGCTGCACCTTTCCTCACATCGCTGCGCACCCGGCCAGCCCCTGGGGATTTTCTTCCCGTGGCAATTTTTTAATTTTAAGCATCCCATCTCCTCCCGGCTTCGTTTTTTGCTGCCGCCGAGCAGCTCGTTGCTGGAAGATGCTTCGTCCTCCTGCCCCGCTCCTGCTCGTGCCGATACCCGTACCTCCGCATGCCGAGGAAACCACACGTTATTTGGGAAACGGCTCGTCCCTGCGTCACGGGGTGGCCGTACCATCCCCTCCAGCGTTCCGGCTTCTCTGTCCTCCTGCTGGGGCCCCGCTCGGCTCCGGCAGTGCCTCTTCCCTGCTTCTCCCCACGGGCAGGGATAACCCCCCGCTCAAGTTAAAGCCACTTTGGCCGGAGGAGCCCGGCCGAGGAAGCCGCCCAACTCGCCCCGTGCCATCGCCTCGTCCCCAGTCGCCGCTCCGTCGCCCCTCGGCAGCGGCTTTAGGTCTCCGATGCCGGCCGAGGGCTCCGGTGAGCTCCCCGAGAGCCGGCGTGGGGACGCCGGGCAGCCCTGGCAGAGCCAAACGCCTTACGGACACACGGAGCATCAGTGCCTTGACCGGCCAAACCGGGACCCCCGAGAGCAGGACTACATCCGTCAGCTGCCCCGAGCAGCCGCCCTCGCTTGATTTTGGCAATCCCATCTCAGCTTTTTTTCTCTCCCCGAACCTGAAAGATCAAATCCTGCGTCAACACCTCCGGTTTTATTTCAAAGTCGGCGCTCGGCCGTGCCAGCCAGGCTGCCGCCCCGCGTCCCCATCCATCCCCTGGCCCCAAAGGGAAGGTCTCCTTGCCATCACCCCCAGCCAGCAAAGCCCCCCTGAACTCGCCCTCCCGGCAGGAAAACCCAACTTGCTGATGGACCCCCAAGCCCCCCCCCGACTTGCTGATGGACAAACACGCACTTAACGACCCCGTCCCCAACGCGACGTTAATGACCAGCCTCTGCTTCTTCTCCTCCACCACCAGCGAAGGGCTCAGCTCCTCTCGCCCCCAGCATCTCCCAGCGACTCACAAGGCTCTTCCTGAGGAGCTCCCGCTTATCGCTGGGGTTTGTTCCCTGCCCCAAGTTTTCCCCCCTAATCCGCCTGGCTCAGATTTTCCCCTCGGCTTTGCAGATCAGCCCTTGGCAGCCGTCAGGTGCCCGTCCATGGGGCCGGGGGAGGTTCCCCCTTCCCCTGATATTTTAAGCGGACACTCCAATCGATGCGGTTTATAAAGGGCTCCTCTCCCCGCGCAGCAACCGGGGCACCGCGGAGGCTTGGACCCAACCGGGCTGGAGGCCGGGAGCAGCCATCGCCCCTGGACGGGGGATCGGGGAGAGCGGGGAGCCCGGCCAGGTGGGAAACCCGCGGCTCAGCCCCCGAGATGGGCGACCAGCGGGGCCGGAGAGGTCCAAAGCCATAGAAGCGGCAAAGCAGCGGGGACGTCAGCGTCCCCAAACCGAGCTGGAGCTCGGTCCGAGCGGGAGCCTCCGGACGAGCCGAGGGGGGATGCGGCTGCTGGAGTAACCGACCCCCGCGGCGGCCACCCACCCGCCCGAGGGATGCTCGGCGGAGGAGACGTGCCGGAGGAGCGCAGCGAGGAGGCATCTCGGCGCGGCCGTGCCAGAGCCAGAGAGGCAGCGCCGGAGAGGAGGGCTGGAGGGGGGCCAAGACCAGCTCCTTTCCTGAACCCAAGTGCTGCAAAGAGCCTCTCTCCCGCCGGGCTGGCACTGCCTCGTCCCCCCCGGCCCCGGCTCGACCGCAGAGCTGCGGCGAGGAGCAGCAGAGCCCCGGCGCTGTGGATGACACAGGTAGGGAACGCACGATCCTTCGGGACGGCCGAAAAAAGCCAACCAAGGTCCAGCAAGCGCTGCGCCCGCAGTCAGCCCCGGCGCCCGGGTCGCCTTCCCCGGTACCAAAGCATCACGTCCGTCCCGGCGAGAAGCGCCCGTGCCCCGGGTCTGCGTCTCCCACCTCTCCAGTCATCAAATCTCCAGGCTGGGAAGCGTGTCCGGATCCGTCCCGTCCCGTCCCGCACGCAGCATCACCCGGGTCCAGCCTCACGTACCTGCGGGCACGGCTCCCGGCCCCCCTTCATCACCACCTCGCCCCTTTCCCCAGCGAAAGGAGCACCCCATTAACATCCCCTCCTTTTAACTGCAAACCCGGCAATACGCTCTCGCTAATTAACTCTACCCTAAAATAAACGAAGCGGACCGGAGGGCTCGTTCTCCCGCCGAGGCCGTACTTACAAGTCGTGGCGAAGGCGCGTTCCCACAAGCGAGGAGCGGTTAAGCAAATAACTTCGGGAGGGACCCAAGCCAAATGTTTTGTAGGGTTTCAGGAGCAAGAGGCGACCGACTCGCGCAACCCGACCCCCTCCCCGTACACCAGCCCCCCTACAGAAAGCGCTGCCTTGAAAAATCAGCCTATTTCGGGATGCTGGGGCTGGATGCTCGGGGGGGGGGGGGGGGGACACGGACCCGGCTCCCTCCCAGCTGCTGATAAAGTTTGGGGGGAGCGGAGCGCCCCCCCCCCCCCCCCGCTCCCCCCCCAACCCCTCCAGCCCCCTCCCCGGCGGGGATGCCCCGGCTTGGCGGCGGCTCAACCCTCTCCGGAGCCGCCGGTCGGGGCCGGGGGTACCGGCGGGTACCGGCGGGTACCGGCGGGTACCGGGGGTCCCCCCCACCCCGCACCTACCCATGGCCAGCGCGGCCGCCGCCTCGCCCGGCATGCTGGCGGTGGGGCTGGGGGAGCCGGGAGGGCCGGAGGGAGGGAGGGAGGGAGGGAAGGAAGGAGGAGGAGGAGGAGGAGGAGGAGGAGGGAAGGGGGAGGCGGCGGTGCCGGGGCGCCCAGCAGCGCGGCGGGGCGAGGGGCCGGGCTCCGCGCCGGCGGAAATGGGCGCGGACTCGCCGCCAGCCGCTGCGGCCCCGGGGCGGAGCCACCCGGCCCCGCCGGCCCCGGCCCCCCCGCCGCGGTGGGACCCGGCAGGGGGGGGCCCTGCTGTGTGTCCCCCCCCCCCCGCCCACCCCACGCCGCTGCCCCACGCGGGGCGGGGCGGGGCAGAGCCGCGGGTGTCTGAGGGGGACGGGTCCCAGCCGGGGCTGAGCCCGGCCCCGGGGAAACTGAGGCTGCGGTTTGGGCTGGGGGGGGGCAGCCCGTGTCAGCAGCGTGGGGCGAGTCACGGCTCCCACTCGGGACCCCCTTCAAGCCGCCGCCCTTGGCCCCCTCCAAGCCCGCTGCCCACCCCTCCCTCCCCAAAGCTCTCGGCTTTGCCGGCCCACCCGGGCTGCCGCCCCTTGGCAGAGGTGGGGGCCGGCAGCAGGGCGGGAGCAGCCCCCCCCGCACCCCTCTGTGCATCACCGGGCTCGGGCTCCCCGGTTGCCTCACCAACCCCGAGCGCGTTCCTGCGGCTGCCGCTGGCCCAGCGCCTACGCCCCTTCCTCGCTGATCCCAGCCTTCGTCATCCCTAAATCAATGGGGCCGAGCCCAGGTTTCCTCCGGGGATCGGGGGGAAGGGACGTTGCGTGGGGATGGGGGGCAGAGCGTCCCGACGGGGCCATGGGGACCACGAAGACGGCGGTGGCCAAAAAGCGGCCGGTGGCGAGCGCGGCTGCCGTGGCCCTGGGAGGACGGTCCCCTCGGACGGCCGCTCTTTGACGCCCGTGCCTTAGAAGCCTCCTGAGATGGGGCTTGGCCTGGCAGGCGAGGGGCAAGCGTGGTCCGAGGGCGCGGGGGGCAGGCAGGGGACCCCGTTGGACCCCCCCGGTGCAGGGAGGCCTGGCGGCCGTGCCGGTGCTCAGCCAGCGTCCCCGCGGGAGCTGCTCCCAGCCCTGCGGTTTGAGCCTTGCCGGCGTTCCCAGGTGATACCATCTCACCTTAGCACTTGAAAGCAGCTCTTTGAAGGGGCTGGGAGCTGGTTGTTCCCAACGCTGCTGATCCCCAAATCCCCGGCACCGAGTTTTACCCCAAAAGCCCAAGCGTTTCAGGGCAGCAGCCATCACCCACCTCCGAAAATCCCACCGGCGTCCCAGCCACGAGCGAGCAGCGGACCGAGGGTGGCTCTGGAGGCTGCGCAGCCTCGGCTCCCCCTCCCTTCGAGCACCCCACAGCGGTCCCGCCTTGTGGGGCTCGGCCCCGACACCCCAACCCTCGCACCCCGCCGCTCGCGCACCACGAGGCAGATACGGCCCCTGGGAAAGAATAAATCCCGCCGGCCGCCGAGTCCCGGGGTGGCTGCGGTGACGGGCAGGGCTTCCGACCGTCCCCGCAGAGGGTCACCAAACCCTCTGCCGGCAGCGGCGGATACGCTTTCCAGCAACCAGCTGGAAGCACCCAAAGGAAAAACAACCTGGGAGACGACCCCGGTGTGGGCAAGGTTGTGGTGTTCCCTTGGTTCTTGCCTTCCCCCCCCCTCCCCCGGGCTGATAACCGGGAGATTTATTAGTAAATAGAGGCTTCCTCCTTTGCAATAGTCCTCCCACTCCTGGCGTGAATCACTTGCCGCCGCCGCCGCAAGAACTGGAATGGTGGCAGGGCCGGCGGAGTTGGGGCGGCAAAGCTGGCAGGGAGGAGCGCGCTGCAGGCAGGGCGGGCAGGAGCGAGGCAGAGCAGTAAGCCCAAAGGAATTTGGGGATGTTCTCCAGTACCTAGAAAGCCGGCCGGGAAATCGCGGGCAAGGCGTACTAACAGGCGTACTAACTCTTTCCTCCCGGCGTGAGGATGCGCTGCACAAAAGCAATGGTATAACGGGGCCAAACGCCCTGGCTTTGGGGTTGTGTGACGCAAAGGGGTAATTGGGAAGAGGTTGTTCTGGTTAAAACTTCAGCTTATTGATTTTTTTTTTTTTTTTTTGATTTGTAACCAGCCACCTTGGAAGAGCAGGAGCCATCCCGCAAGGGAATATATTGTATTTGATCCAAGAAAGCCCAGTGAGGAGCTTGCGGAGCGGCGCAGAGGGCTGGCCGAGGTCGCCGGCCGGCGCTCCTCGCTCTCCGCCGCAGGCTTTGGGCCGGCTGCTCGCCGGCCGGGCGCTGCTTTGGAAGCACCGGCCAAGAGCATCGCCCGGCCCCGCACCAGCCGTCCTTCTAGCGCCGGCTCGAGGGTTTCATGCTTTTCCCGCTGTTACAAAACCACAAAACCCAATTATTTAATTGTTTTGCCCCCATGCTGGCAAGGTGCACGATGCCGGGAGCCTCTGCGGGGTGGTTTTTTGTTTTTTTTTTGTTTTTCCTTTTCAAATCTCTCTTTGTCAGTGGCTTATTCCACGTTTAGAGATTAAAGGGTTCATTCCCTCCCTCAAGTTAAGTGAAACTCGGGGCAGATCCTTGCCTCGCTCGACGCCAGGCAGAGCCGGCCGGCAGCGAACTGATCCTGCTGTGGCAAATGGATCAGTTTAGGGCAAAACCCTGAAAAAGGCGTATAAACCCCCTCGCCTTTCACCGAGCGGGGAGGACGCGTCTGCTATTTATTTATTTGTGAAGCTTTCCTTCGCCTCGCCCCGTCTCCATGCCCGCGGGCGGCTATCGAGGCTGGAGGGCGACGGTTCGGACCCCTCCGCTGTCACAGGCTGCGGGGGCCGGTGGGAAAACCGACCCAAAGCACGGCAGAGGACAAATTCCGGGGCTGTTTTGGGTGATCCCCCGCTGCAAAACACCCTCCCTGCCCCAACGGTGCAAGGAGGAGGCTCAAGCCCCGGTGAAGGATGAGGACTGTTGCCGGCGAATGCCCCTGTCCGCAGCCAGCGCTCGGCGAGGACGCTCTATCTGCTTGTCCCTCCCCGCGACAGAGATCCCTTTAATCTCTACTTAAAATATTCTGACGTGGCGGCGAAAAAAAGGAAAAAAAAAAAAAAAAAAAAGAAAAAAAATCCCCCCCCCAAACCCCCATCTATATCCTGCCTCGAAGCAGCGTGTAACAAGGGGGCTGTGTGCTGGTGTCCGGCATAAAAGCCTCCGGCCGCCTGTTTATTTTGGATTGTGAACGTGAAAATTAGGCAAAGGGAAAACATTGCCTTTCGCCCTCCCCGCCCCTTCCCCGATGGCTCACACAAACCCAAATTGTAGCCGCCGGGATGTTTTTGGCTTCTCCCTTGAACGCAGAAATCAATCAGGCTGCGGCAGCCGGGGGGAGTTAACCCCCCCCCCCCCCCCCCCCCCCCCCATTTATTTTCTTAATGTACGGGCTCAGGATAAATTAAATATTACGCCCAGGGTCAGGCACCGACGCCGCTGCCCCGGAGCTCGCGCGTCCCGGCCCTGGGATGCTCGGACCCGTGCAGCACCCCCGGGGCTCCCCCGTCCCCAATTCGGACCCCAGGCCGGGGGGTCCCGCGCTGCCCGAGGATGCTGCCGGAGGGGGAGCGCCTCTGACGTCTCCTCCGGCCCGTAATCCGCCTGCCCGCTAAAAATGGGGCCTTATTGGAGTTTTTTTCCTGGCTTTATCTTGCAGCCACTGGTTCTGTTTTTCTGCCAGCTTAAAAGGCTCTTTCATAGCCGGGATTTTCCCCTGTGAATGTACATTTTATTCAAGGTTTTTTGTTTTTTGGTTTTTTTTTTTTTTTTTTTTTTCCTAAATAACTTCTTGGGGTTTTGTTCCTTCCCAGACATTTTCTTTAGCTCTCCCCCATTTCTGTTTATGGCCTTTCTTTGCAGAAAGCCTCTATAAATAAAGGATTTTTGACCTACGGGCTCCCCAGTTCAAGCCTGGCCACTAAAAAGGGCTTTGTTGGCTGCAGCAACGCAGCTGGTTCCAGGCTGGCACCTCTCGGGCTAATGTCAATAGTGGGCCGGTTAGTGCGAGATTATATTTTTTATATATATATATATATATATATATATTTATCTTTATCCAGCAGTGGCGGAGGGGGGGTAAGCGTGGTCCGGCGTGGATCAGAGCGAGCAGGAATTCTCCTCGGGAGCGCAGGCGAGGGCAGAGGGGCCGATGCCCGGCGGCCGGAGCCGGTCCCAGCGGTGGCTGTCAGGTCCCTCTGCCAGGTGTTTTGGCCGCCGCGGGTTTACCGGCTCTCCGTAACCCACCGCGGTCAGGGGAAGCCACGTCCGTGCACGCCGCCGAGGGCTGCCTGACACAAGGGGCATTCAGCTGCGGCGGCCGGCGGCCCAGCGAGCACTCGAGCGGCTGCACGTCTGGCCGTGCCCTTAAAAATCCCGAGGCCGGGCTCTGTTTTTCCTCCTCCTCGGGGTCCCCTCCCAGGGCTTCGCGGCGGGACCCCGCGGCCAGAGCGGCAGGGCGGGATGCAGGGAGCTGGGAAGGGCGTTGGGGCGGCTTTTGGGGGAGCGGCCCCCCCGAACGGCCGCGGGGCACACCAGCGAGGGGCTGGGAGGCTCGGGATACCCTCGCGATGCAGGTGGGACCCAGCGGGCAAGGCGTCCGAGGCGTTCAGCTAAGGTATTTAGGCTCGCCCTGCCCACCCTTCCTCCCCGAGCCACCGGCGCGGGGCAACGGGACCTCGACGTCCGGCTGGGAAAAGCACCCGAGTCCGGCCGGAAAGCAGCCGGCGGCCGAACAGAGGCCCTCAGTCTCTGGGCCATTAATCCGTCCGTCACAAAAGGCGCAGCGGCAGGTCACAATGCATGGCACATGCCCGAGCTTGATGTATTTGCCCTTGTTCTGCTTGTTTATCTACCATTTGCATTGTGCCTGCCTGGCAGGCTCGCCGCCCCGCGCCCGTCCAACGCCGCCGGCAGCGCTGAGTCAGCGCCCGCGGCCCCGTGTCCCCACGCAGCGACCTCCCGGGCATCCGCCGACGGCCGGCCCTGCTGCCGAGCCAGCTCCGCGGAGCCGGGAGGCTCGGGATAGCGTCGGCGCAACCGGAGCCCCCGCGGCCGCTCGGCTGCGGCGGGGCCTGCAAAGAAAACGTGGCTTTTCCCGGGAACGTGGGAAAGCGAACGCGTCTCCCCCCTGGGCTGAGCCTCCCCAGCGCGATAGGCAACCCCACCTCCCGTGGGAATGAGTCACTCGCCACCTTCGGAAGCGGAGATGGAGGTGAAGGATCACAGAGGCTGGGAGCTCCGGGGACGGTGCGGGAGCCCGGAGGAGACACGCGTGACTCAGCCCGGCAGGAACGGCAGGAATTTGTGCCTGCCCCGGGAAATCACACACAGGTATAACAGGTCCAGGCGTTCTCTGCTGCCATAACTCCTCCGGGAAGGAGAGAGAGACCCTGGAGGGATCAGATGCTCCCAAGCGCTTGGAGATCCTCCGAGATCTTGCGGCATCTCACACCTGCGTTTCTCAAGCGAGACAAGCCCCGGGAGGGGAAGGCTTACGTTTGCACCTGAGCCCACGAAACGGTCACCGCACAGCCCCCGCCACGCTGCCTTTAGACCCCGTAGCTTCGTGTGCGACCCCAAAACGCTTAAACGCTCTGAATTTGGCTCGTAACGGAGCGGGGAAGAGACTGCAAAACACCGCCGGCAGACGGGGAGGACGAGAGCCGACGGCGGCCGGCCTCGGCGGCGCTTTCGGCGGTGCTGTCCCTGTCTGCCGGCCAGGGGAACGTTTGCTGTCCCCCCCCCCCCCCCCCAGCGCCCCTGCCCCTGGGGCAGTGCTGGGATGGGGACCGGGGACCGCGACGGGGCTGTGCCGCCTGCCGGGGGAGGCTCGAGCAGGAGGTGACATTGCGAGGCTGGGCCGGTGACACCGCCGGGCTCCCCTCCACGGGCAGGGTGGGGACGGGACGAGGAGCCGCGGTGCCGGGCGGCTCAGAGCCCTTACGGAGGGACCTCCGAGACCCGTTTTAAGGAGCAAACGTAACCCCCGCGGGGGACAGGAGCCCTGTGGCCGAGGGGACCTTGCCAGGGGACACAGCCCCTGCCCGGACCTGCCCGCGGCTCCGTGCCAAGGCCGCAGCGGGAAGCCAGATGAAAGGCAAACATCGCAGCGGGAAGAGCCGGGGAGACCCGAACTTTGCTCACGCGGCCGCCGAGCTTGACAACACTGAGCCGATTTTGCTGGGTTGCAAAACAAACTCGGCCGCTGGGCTCGCGCCAAGCCTGGAAAATTTCGAGTGCGAGGAGCAGCGCGGGCAAAGTTGAGAGTCACCGACGGGGGCCGCGCGCGCGGACGGGTGGGGCCGCGCAAAGCCCGCGCTCCACCGCGGCAGCCCGGGGTGATGCACGCTGCCGCAGCCGGGATCCGGGCTCTGCCCCGCGCGCGTTACGACAGAGCCGGGAGCCGAGGACGCGCCGCCGCAGCTGATGCAAGAAGGGGAATTCGGGCAGGGAGAAGGGGATTAGTTTTCTGGGGACGGTTTCTATTTTGGGGTTGTGTTGCAACGGTTTCCTGAGCCGTGACGTTGCGCCCCGGCCGGCTGACGGCATCCGCGCCGGCCTGCCTTGTTTCACAAGAGCTGCCCTAGGAAAACACCCCTTGCGACGCCTGCTTCGGCTTCCTCTGCAGGCAGCCCGTGCGAGGGTCGCGATGGCTCCTCGCTGTTGTTCCCCTATCCTAGAAAAGGTGCCGGGAGCCCTTGGGGGATGCGCCGGAGCCGAGCGGGTCTGGAGCCCACCTGGGACACGGAGCCACGGTCCCACGGCTTGCGTGACCGCGCCGGAAAACTCCCTTGCAGACGGCCTCAGAATCCCAGGCAGTATCGCCAACCGTCAAATAACATAAAAATAAGTACCCTTTTCTTCTCCCATCACATCGAGAAACTCGATAACCAAGTTTGCCGCGTCCGTCGGGGCTCTTTTGAGCGGCTGACAGCCCTGGCTCGGGTGAAGGTGCAAACCCAACGGGCTCTTTCGGAAGCACGCGGTGGCCGCCCCGGCTGCCCCTCGCCGGCTGCCCGGCCCGGCCGTCATTTAAAACCGCCGACAAGAAACGGGAGCACAAAATGCCGCCCCGAGCATCACAAAGGCGGCCTGACGTCAGGGCTCGGGGAGGCGAAAGGCTCCGGGCCAAGAGAAGGGAAGCTGTGTTTGAAAAATGACAATTTCTGTCTAGGAAAGGCAGGGCCATGAAAGGAGCCCTTCTTCGGGGCTCTCCAGGAGCCCGGGCGCAGAACAAGAAAAGCCTTTGAACAGCTGGGTAAACTCCTCGGCAGGCTGCCAGCCAGCGCCTGCGAGGAGCCCGGCGGAAAAATCTATCCGCAGGCTGGCTTGGGAAGCCGGGGAGACGTCCCAGCTCGGCTGGCGGTCCCGGGGGGGCGAGCTCCTTCGCCGGGGAGGCCGGGTCCCGGCAAAGCCCTTCGGCTTTTCTGGCGTCCCTCCCTGCTGGCAGGTGCGTGCCGGCGGGCCGCCCGCGATGGGGACGGCAGCGAGGTCGAGGCGGGTCCAGCCGACCTGGCGCGGCACCGGATCCGGGACCGCCGGCAGGCGTGCCGTGCGCTGCCGGGAGGTGAGCGGGCAGCTCTAGGGAGAGAACTGGAGAAAAATAAAAAATAAAAAAAGGAGGAAAAATCCCTACTTGGCCGTACGCTCCCTTGGCCGGTGATTTTGGAAGGTTTGCCCTGCACCCGACAGGCACCTGTTGCATCCCCAATGCGCCCAGGAACAACAATCTCCTCTTAAAAACGTCGCTCGTTCTGAGTAAGGCACCAAAGCTGGGCTTAGGTAAGATGCATTTAGACGACGCACGCGGCATCCCGGCTCAGTAAAGCCCGAACGCTCTCGGAACGGGGCTTTGGGGTCTTTTTGCACGATGCCAACACGGAGAGGACACCGAAACGCCGGGACGGCGTTTCAAAAGACAGGGACGGGGAATAGCAACGAGCATCCACCACCTTCCTTTGCTGAACGGGGCCCCAGGGGCAACCGGGGTTAACCGCACGAAGAGCCCCTTCCGTCAAACCCAGCTTTCGGGATTACCCTTTTTCTCTCACGTTTGTTCCCCAAAACACCATCAAATAACCCAACGCCAGAAATTAAAAGACAAAAGACGCGCTGGCAGGCTGCCTGGCTACCTCCGGCCAGGGCCGCTCACCGGAACGCAGAAATAAAACCTCGGGTGGGTGGCAGAAGGCGAAACGCCGCTTCCCAGCGCCTTGCCGTTCCTGTTTGACTGCAAAGGGAACCGAACGCCACCGAAGCGGGGCCTCGCCACGGCCGATGGCGACCGTCTCGCTCGGGCTGCTCTGAACTCGCTGGCCTCACCCTGCAAAAGCCCGGGGAAGTCCCTGGGCAGCAGCGCGGGACTGGGCGCAGTTTAACGGGCAAAGAAGGGCTTTTATGGGGTGCACGAGGTTTTCCGGGGGGGCGTACGGGGGCTTTGCACGGGCAGCCGCCCCCGGGAGCAGCTCGGAGGGGCTCGCTGCGGTGCTAGGAAAAGAGAGGAGCTAGGAAAATGGGGTGCCAGCCCTTGGCCGTCTGCAGGGGTGCTGCAGGGAGCAGGACACCCCGACCCGGGGCTCTCCCGGAGCCGGGCACCCCGAGCCGGGAAGACGGTGCCATCTCCTGGCTTTTCCCACCCCAGAGCAGCAGGGACCGAGGACGCTCGTCCCTGCAAAGGCCCAGAGCCGACCTCCTTCTGCGCAGGCAGGGAAACCGAGGCACGGAGCCGCGGCGCAGGCGGCCCGCGAGCACCCGTAGCGAGGGGGCTGCCGCGCGTCCCTGGCTGGGCCCTGGGGACCCTCCTGCCACCTCTGCCTTGGAGCCCGGCCGAGCCCACCCTGGCGTTTCGTCCCGCCCGGCTCCCTGCCGAGCGCCGACTCCCGGCGAGCCGCCGTCGGGCAGGATTCGGCGAGCGCCGGGGCGGAGAGCGGCGGCACAAGTCCGCGCGGGGAGCGGGCTCCGGTTCTGCCTCCCCGTGAAACCCAGAAATAAACTCGTCTAGACGTGCCAAGCAGACAGCGAAGCGGCACCAGGAACAAGACCGTCTCCCCACGTACGTTCCTATTTACGTCCGCGTCAGGGGAGAAATCCCGCTCGTCTCAAGCGCAACCTCACGACTGTACGTAACAAGGGGATTCACGCTTCAGTAGCTGAACCGCACCAAAAAAAAAAAAAAAAAAAAAAAAAAAAAAAAAAAGGCTACGGAAGAGGACTTCAAGCTTTTTAGCTCAGGCCGAAACAAAACGGGCAGCTTTTGGGTTTTCAGGGAAGGGAAAAAACCCACGCAGAGCTACAGGTCAGCCTGGAAAGACTCCGCTGGCGTTGACCATCAGCCGCAGGTTCTGTCCTCCGTTCAACTTCCCCGGTTTTGCTCCGGGGCTGTTTCCAAGTGCAAAATCTGCTCGCAAACAATCAAAGCGCTCGGCTCCTAAATCGCTGCCTGAAACGCCGGAACGTTGCCAAAATGCATATTTTTAATTGTCGGATCGGAATGTTTTGACATTTTGCAAGTATTCCCCCCCCGTCTTGGGCCGAGACGGTTTGCTGAATTAAATCCAGCTTCACTAAAAGTTTTGGTGCCTTTTTCGAGGAATGTACGTTGTGCGGAAAGAGAATAATTACGGTACAGAGCCAAAGGATTAAATCTGATTTAAACCAACGCGAGAATCTGTCCCCTTAGCGCTCTCGTGATACCTAGAAATTGCCAGGGAGGTAAGAGGGCTGGGAGGGAGGACAGACCCCCGGGGAGCACTTGTAAGGAATTGTTTTCACGCATGAATAATACAATACCTTTTTTTTTTGCCTTTTTTTTTTTTTGCTTTTTCCTCCTCAAACTTGCTTTAAAGTTCAGAGGAGCTGGCAAGGATCCACAAGCCCGTAGTATTTCCTATTTAGATTCGATTGAGAAAAATTGCCTGTGTAGCGTGGCTACCGTTAAGCGATTTCTTCCTCTGGATCGGTTACCGGAGAAGTCGCGGCCGGCGCGACGAGGCCGGAGCCGCGGTGGGACCCACCTCTGCTCCGTTGGCCACGCTCAGTGGGACGACCAAGAATTCCCTCTCCCGCCGCAACGAGCTCTGCTGGCATTCCTTAAATGCCACGTCTGTGGTCCGCCGCAGATGACTGGGACGTTACCCCGTGCAACGGGGGTGCGGATCCCGCGCGTCGGCTTTTGGGGGAGAACGGGTCAGGCGGTCACCGTCCTTCAGCAGGCACGCAGGGGCAGAAAGGGGAAAACTACTGACCTCGCTTGCGGGTACGGCATGGGCAGAAATAGGTAAATACCCCCTTTAGGCAGCACAAATGCTCCCTGGAATGTTCCATCAGGGTTTTAAAAGGATTAGCTTTCACCCCTACGCAAGTTTCCCGATACCCACCTCAGCTGTTCTTCTTTAATCGCTTTCTGCCATTCTTACAAATCATCCCCCAGGCCCCGGGTACAATCCTTATCGTTAAATAATCCATCCCTAACGAGCCCAAAAGATCCAGGCGTGAGAAACGTTTGATTTGGCTTTAATGAGTTCTAATGCGCGGTGGCACATCTGCACCCTGCTCGTCCCCGTTCGGAAGGAGTTATCCCCGCTTTATTCCCACGTAAAGCTTTCCCTTCTTCTTCAGTCTTGCGCCGACCTCAAAGTTTCCCACAGCTTCCTATTCTTAAATCTCAATTTCTTCCTTCCTTCTCAAGCCATGTACTCTTTTCGGAGCACCCGTATTCCTCTTTCCCTCCTACTCTAAGTGCCCTGGGTACCCCTCAGACATAAAAATCTTTCCTCTCTGGCACCACACGTGCGCATACTTTTATCTGCTTTCATCAGCAATCACAGTTAGGCAAGTCCCCGTCTTAGCCATCTTTTTGTTGGGTCTTCCCACAAAAGCAATTTTGCCTTCTGCATTTGTCTAAGCTGAAATTCCACCTGTGATGGGCTTGAAAGGTCAGGGAAAAAGGACATGTTTGAGGAAAACTCTAATGCGTAACTATCATAGCTGTAGCTGATTCTTCTTAGCTCCATGAGGCAACGGTGATTAATTCCCTTCTCTTTTCCAACCAAGCCAGGAATTGTGGCTATATAAAATCGGTAACATTTATGTAGGTTTATGACGGCAGCTCTCCCCTGCCGTCAGTTCTCTTTCCTTGTGCTCCGCGGCCTGCTTGGCCACAGCAGAAAGAAGTTTCCGCACCCCTCCGACGCTCACGCGCCGGCGGCTTTGGCCTTTCTAAGGAAAAAGATAAAGAACAAAGAAATCCAGTGAGCTCCGGGGGGAACGGGGCCAACGGCCGCTTGGGCTACCCCGCGCCGAGCTCTTTGCAGCGGCTCAGCCCCCCCAGGCGCTCGCCCCCCGCCTAAGACCCCCCCTCTTACGAGATGCCGCGGGGGCTCCCCGAGAAACAACATTTACTCTGACGCGCGGTTTAGCCGCCGGTGCCTGCGGCCACGGGAAGGGCAAGGTCCGTTGCCACCAACCGTCTCGACTGCCCCAAGCGCGGGCCGCAGCGGCAGGCAAACCCTTCCCTGCAGGGCTCAGCAGCACCGTGAGCAGCAATGCCGGACGATAAATCGTCTCGTTCATCCCTAAGGGCGTCCCCCGACGCGGCACGGCAAACGGAGATCGAGCCGCCGGCAAGGAACTCCGTTACCGTGACGCGAAGCTGCAAGAAGGTAAAAACTGTTTGCGGGGCCGGTCCTGTTCCACGGAGCCACAGCGAAATCAGGTGCGGTGCGGGAGGATGAAGATGTGCTCGAGGACAGCCACCCCTCGTCACCTCGGAGTGACGGCCGAGGGGTCTGGCCTGACCCCAGCAGCGGCGATCCGTGGCCCACGAGGGCCGGCTGATGACCGGCGCTTCACTGCCGACAGCTAGCCAGGGAAGGTTCGTGCCGGTCAGAGCACTAATAATCACGGGGAGCAATTAGCCTGAAAAATGAGTCGGGTGATTAAGCGAAGCCCAGACCTCAGACGGATCCGTGCAGGCTGGGACGCTGAAGCAAACGGGGAGGGGATCAGCGTTTCTAGCCAAGGCTGCGGAGTGCTCCCTCCGTTCTCTAACAGCTAAACGGGGAAATCCAACCACGCTTTGCGTAAAGATTTTTAAAGCCTCCATATACCCCCCAGTGACACCGCTCGGGAGAGTTTTCCCACTTATTTCGCGTCTCGGACGCCGACGCTCGCGGCCGGGTAGGGCAGCTCGGCCCCAGCACGGGTCAGCTCCTGAGCAAGGAGCGCCCAAAGCAGGACGTGTGGGATATCGTATAAGCTACGTTATCGCCTATACGATATCCCGTTTAAGCCTCGCGGGAAGTGAAATGCTCACGCAACCCTCCTTTATATTAAGAAGGGCTGTTTTATAGTGCCCAGAGAGACCTAATCCAGAGGTTTCATCCCTCAAAGGGGATCGGAGCTTTTGTTCTATTTCTATCTAAACGATGAAATCGTTTCCCCCTTATTAGATCTGTACACATGGCTCGGGCTGTAAACAGGGTAACAAACACCAGCACCGCCACTGCTGGCGAACAATAACCTGCAGCCGAAGTAAGGGCAAAACCAACACGACAGGAGAAACATTCGATTATCCTCTCTTCCCGCCACATCCAAATTAAATTCTTGCTGTAACAACTGAGGTAAAGCCACAGCTGTACTCGGAAGCCTGGGAAAAAAAAAAAAAAATAAACCAAAGCTAGTGCTACCTACGGAGCGATGGCCTGAACGGCAACGCGAGGGACCACGGGACGCCTCCCGCAGACGTCGAGACGAAGAGGACAACGCCGGTGCCTTCGTTTCCCCTTTCTAAGAGCAGTTCAGGAGCAGAGAGCACGGAGCCTGCAGGAGGCAGACACCCCCAAACCGACCACCACCCTGGGGCTCCACTAATAAACCTGAGCCCCCGCTCCCCCCCCTCAGCTCTGCTTAAGCCCAGGCTGCGAGCCCTCGCCCGCAGCTGCGGGGTGCCGGGACGGAGCCTGTCTGAGGTACCCCAGTCCCTCTATAAGCTGCGTTTGCCGGAGGGACCTTGGGGATACCCTGTTGTGCCGCACCCCTGTGCTAGGGCTGGCGGGGGAGGTTCCTCCGCGGCGTTGGGGTCATCTCTGGCTCCTCGTCCATCTCTGCTGGGGAGCCGGGCCAGCACGGGAGCGGGGCTCAAGGGAGCGGTGCCCGGTCGGTGATCCTCCCCATAGCCGGGTAGGATGAGTGGCCTACGGAGGCTGCCTTATTAAGCAAGACGGGTCGTTTAGGCCGTGACTGATGGGAGGGGTAAGTCCATAATGTCGTCACGCAGCCTATATGGAACCGCCGCTGCTTCCCCACTTTATTCTGCCAGGGCAGAAGAAGAGGTATGAGCCTGGGCATTGTGTCTCGAGGTCCCGCGGGACACGACAAGAAGGAACTGAGATGACTTTGGGGCTCTGGTTGTTAGATCTTTAAGGTACTGCTCTTTAAGGTAGGCTTTTAAAATGGGAAGAAATCAAGTAACGATGCGCAGATGTTTTTAAAGAAGGCGTCGGGACAGAAACCGCTCTGGAGATAACAGCCCCCGCCGCCGTCCGCTCTCGCAGCGGGACGCTGTGGCGTTGCTTCCTGCGCGGCGGGGCGCAGGGGCCGTTCCCTTTGCCTTGGAAATGCCGGGCAGGAGCAGGGAACGCCCCGAGACGTCAGCGTGCTCTCGGCCGCAGGACGGGCAGGCTCTGCTGGGGAGGACCTAAGGCAGATTGGGTTGCTCTGGGAGGCAGATAGCAAAACCCAGCGCCTTCCGCCAGCGCAGCTTCTCGGGGCTCTCGGAGCCTCATTAGCCTGGCTGCGAGAAGAGCGGCAAAGGCGGACTTGGGTCATTCAGAGCCTGGTCCTGGCAAGTGCTGCCGGAGCTGCCTGGTCTAACGAGCAGAGCTTCCCGGGCACCTGGAAGGCAAAAAAGAAGGTATTTGCAGGGAGAAAGGGCAGCTCTAAGTGGGTTAGAACACAAAGAGCAAAAGGGGGGCGAACTCGGAGCGCGCAGCGGAACAAGACAGGAGTCAGAAGCGGCCAGCGTTAATGCCAAAGATCCCCGACTGCGACGGCTGTTGCAACACCTGAATGGCTAACGCCGCCATCTCGCAAAAATGAGAGTTGGCACTTCAGCAAAAATCGCAAAAATAAGGATGGGAAAATAAGAATTGGCGGCTCTTCAGCTGCCTGGTTTTGCAGCTAACTTAATGCCACGGGCCACGATCCTGCAGGATGCTGAGGGCTTTCTCAAGGGCGCTGTAAGCTTTAAGGCCCAGGCTGTTACAGGACCTAGGTTTGGTCATCCCTAAGCACGTGGAAAAGCCATAGACTTGTCCGAAAACAAACCAGTCATCTTTTAGCACCGCGCTGTCGCTGCGAGCTCCTTCTCCCCAAAAACCAGTGTTAGAATGAAAGTGCCAGCCGGAATCTCCACGTATTAACTTGACTCCAGGAGCTGGTGCTTGAAAAGTACAGCTGGACTCACAGGGACACTGCTAAGACCTAATCCTGAAGGTAAGCGTTAATTAACTTTCCTGTAGATGTGGTGGACGCTGCACTGCTCCAGTTTTTACCTCCTTGGTTTGTTTTTTAGCCTAGAGAGTGGTAACACACCGCTATTACCGTAACAGAAGTCCTCACCGTGGGAGACGGGAAAGGCAAAGCCTTCTTTTCGCCTGTTTTGATTGGGAATCCAGAGAAACAAACCATCACAAGAGTCACTTTGGCTGCCGCGGAACAAAATACAACGGTGCATCTTGCCGCTTCCCTAGTTAAAAGCTCCCTGCGCGCAGGGACGTTGGCGACAGCGGCGTGGAAGCTGGTAACGGAAGGAGTCGTCTTCACGGGCAGAGCAGTTTTGAAACCTCCTGCCTCCTGAAGGGATACATTTGTGCTCTTCCTTCCACCCGCTGCTTGGCATTATCACATTTCACGTGAGCGTGAAGTAGCTGAACAAACAGAGCGAGGGAGCTTTGGGAAAAAAAAAAAAAACAAAAAACCAAAAATAAAAATCCCCCGCTACAAGCGCCCACCTACACCTTGCTGCAAACGTCAACAGGAATCAAGAAGTTCATTTCCTACGCAAGCAAAGTCTTCAAAGCACGGCCCCCTCCTGTTTTAAACCAAAGGGAAATGCTGCTGCTGACTGCATCGGGCTCTGGAAAGCCACAGCTGGGATAACCAAAGGGATGCAAATCCTGCCTAGGCATCCCGCCCTCCTTCGTTAGGCGCCGGCAATCTCCGGGCTTCTGACAAGCCTCCCCGCTGAACGGCTGCACCTTAAGTTAGTTCTAAGTTGAGACGGCTTCGTGCGAACGCCGGTCCTCTCTGGGGTCCCCTTCCTGCATTACGCTTGGGCACAGGGCCGGCAAGCTCTGGCTTTTGGCTTCTGCTGGAGGCCCGTAGGCTTGTTTACGATGCCAGGGTTTGCGCTCGGTATTTGAGCCGGCGCAGGGATCGATAGCAGAGACATCAGGAAAACGGAGCCTCTTCCCATTCTTGATCTCTTCACTTGCATCCGTTTTCTGTGATGCGATGATGATGCAACGACTGCAAAGGCCGTCATCGCGTAGTTGCCTTGCTGTTGCTTTTCGGAAGAGGAGTGCTTTTTTTTTGTTTTTTGTTTTTTTTTGAAAAGCATCATCCTATATCCCCTCGACCAAGGGTCTCGCTGTGATTCTCCAGTAAGCCAGCGTCGCTCAGACACAGCCTAGGAGACACGACCGCGTTTCGGTTCTTTCACCTTGGGCGATCGCAACGGCACCGGTAACACACTTTGCTAATCCGAGCCTGCTTCCAGAAGCTGAGGGATGCTCCAGAGCCTGCGGCAGCCCCTCGGCCCCCCGGGATGGGCCCGCGGCCCTTTGCTCCCCTCTGATGTGTCCTCTTCCCTTTGATGTGGCTGAGCGAGCCCTGATAGGGACTAGCAGCCTCTGGCAGTCGTGCTGGGAAAATTAAACTTCCCAGATCTCGAGAACACACGGCGCAGGAAAATGTGTGAAAAATTGAAATGACAAGGTTATTCAGGTTGTTTCTTTAAAGGCAGCTTCAGCCTGGACGGGTGGTAAAGGAGAGTAGCGGAGATTCCTCTTCTACTGAGGGGGATTTATACGACGTCTTCTACTTAAATCCCAAAGCACTTTTCAATTTAAGGACCAAACCCAAAGTTTCAGGGGCATACCCCCACTAGTTGCTTTTTACCTTGGTTTTTTTTACTTCTGTCTCTAAGTCCTTGCAAAGACTTGGCTCCTGTAAAGCTGTTGTGGTTTAGCCCCAGCCGGCAACACAGCCCCACCCAGCCGCTCGCTCGCTCCCCCCCATGGGATGGGGGAGAGAATCGGAAGGGTAAGAGCGAGAAAACTCGTGGGTTGAGATAAAGACAGTTTAATAGGGAAAGCAAAAGCCCGCACAAGCAAAGCAAGACGAGGAATTCCTTCACTCCTTCCCATGGGCAGGCCGGTGCTCAGCCATCCCCAGGAAAGCAGGGCTCAGCACGCGTAACGGTGACTGGGGAAGACAAACGCCATCGCTCCAAACATCCCCCCCTTCCTCCTTCTTCCCCAGCTTTACATACCCAGCATGACGCCCTATGGTATGGAACAGCCCTTTGGGCAGTCGGGGTCAGCTGTCCCGGCCGTGCCCCCTCCCAGCTTCTTCTGCACCCGGCAGAGCACGGGGAGCTGAAAAGTCCTTGACCAGCGCAGCAACAACTCAACCATCTCTGTGTTACCAGCACTGTTTGCAGCACAAATCCAAACCACAGCCCCATACCAGCCGCTCTAAAGAAAATTAACTCCATCCCAGCTGAAACCAGGCCAAAAGCCATCGCTGTCACCTCAATGGGGGAGGCGGTGGCTCACAGACCTTTTCTGCTCGTTCCACCAAGACGCGGGTCCCAACGCAAGCGCCGGCAGAGCCGGAGCATCCTGGAGTCCCGGCTCGGGCAGGCAAACGCAGCTCAGCTCCTTCCTGGCTCGGCGCCTGAACTTTGCCGGGGATAAAACTCAGCACCGCGGCTTTTCAGATCCTTAACGGCAAAAGCGTGAAGTCGAAGGACACGCGACTCGTTTCGAAGAAATCCTGTCCCATTAGATTAGGGGGGAAAAGTGAAAATTGCAATGGGCCCGTGCTGCCGGCACCGTGTGGGAGGGCCGGGACCTCAGCATGGGGACGGGGAAGAGCTTAATCCTATAGCTATAAGGTACAATTGACCTGTTTCAATGTAGTTGGTATCGGTACATCTGTCTCTGCAGCTCCAGAGAATTAATCGTTCAAAGTGTTTTATATGCAGGCGACTTCTTTTGTCGAAATGGAGATATGTGGGAGAAATGCAATTGTAAAGAAGCTTTGCAGGTTTTTATCAGAAAGAGCCTGGAAAGCAACTGTATTTCATTTAATTAACTTTCAATTTTTTTTTGCAGCTGTTATTTGGCAAAAGGGGTTGATTTTTCATGAAAATCGGAGGAGTGCTTTTGACGCAAGTGAAACAGATGCAGAAAAAGTTTCCCAACTTGGCTCCGCGTGCATTTTTGTCACTGAGACGATACAGCACGATCCTAACGCGGACAGGCAAAAGCTGTGGGGAGAGGGACTGGTAACCTGTCCCCTTTTCCTCGTCTGTTCCCTTTGTGGGGCCTCCCAAACATGGCGTTCGTCCTCCATTTTGCGGGAGGCGGGGAGCTACGGCGCGCGCTCCAAGAGAGGAAGGCTGAGGTCGCGGACAAAGGGGCCAGGGAGCTGAACAGGGCGGGTGGGAGAAGGGGAGAGGGGACGTCGGATGGGGAGGGGGTTTGTAACGGATCCCCCCTGCTCCCCCAGCGATGCTCCGCGGGATGAAGTTATTAAATCGTTTCCATGCCAGATGTTGGTGCTGCAAAACCAACCTATACCCTTCGCGTGGCCAAAACGCGCTTTTTGTACGCTAGCGCGGCTGCTCTGCTGGGAACGTTCTTAGGGACGTGGCGTAGCGGTGGGCTTGGCCGTGTTAGGCTTACGGTTGGACTCGACCATCTTAAAGCTCTTTCCCAACTTATACGATTCTGTGAGTCTGTGATTCTGTGACTGTATGCGGCGGCTCAGGAGCCTGTCTAAACAGTAAAACTGTTTAGGTAAATACCAGCTGGTACTCTGTCCTGTTAGCAAATAAAAGCCGCTATTTCAAATTAGTGTTGCAAGGAAGAACAATGTTTAAATAGCTGCATTGTCTTCCCCTGGAAAATAAATAACTTAAATACAAATGGTACGGTGAGCTCCCGGGGAGAATGCTCCAGCTAAACCGCTGTAGCCACCAGGAGATCCGCATCGTCTCTGAGCCGCGCCGCGGGGACGAGGGACGGCAGAACAGTCGGCACGACGGCAGCGGTGAAAGGAGGCACAGAAAAATGTTTTGCTCGGGTTCCCCGGCAGCAGAGGCAGGGACAGAAACGCGGCACAGGTCGGCGGCCGCCGGCGTCCCTGCCTGCTCGGGGCCGGGGCTCCGCGAGCCCCCAGCCCGAACCTCCGAGCCGGCGGGCTCCCGCCCGCCCGAGGGGACCTTCTGTGCGTGGGTGTAAAGCCAAGCAGAGGTGGTCTTCGAAGGTCTCCCAAGAACCTCACCCTGCTGTGGGGCTGGGGTCTGCACCCCCCGCGGCTGGGCCGGAGGAGGTGAAGGACGCCCGGCCGGAGCCGTCCTTGCCCTTTTTCCCCGTGGCTTTTTGCAAACTTTGCTTTTTCTATGTATTTAATAAGCACTAGAGGGCTGCAGAGAACTGCTTTTGCAGCTGCAGGCGCTGCCATGAATGCAGGCTCTGGCCCTTCGCTGCCATTGCTCCGGCCCTTAAAGGAAAACGGACAAAAAGGGTGCGGAGACGCGACGGTTTGGCTGTCCGTACCTGGGAAGAGGAGCCTGGGGCGTTGAGACGCCGGCCGTTGTGGAGCGGCACCGATAGCGGCTCGCACCCGGGAGGGCAACGAGAGATGGGAGGTTCTGCTACTAAATCACAAAATAGTTCAGGTTTGTCCCCAAACCTAATCCAGGTTTGTCTCCGCTCGAAGCGGGACCATTCAGAGCAGCTTGCTCAGGGCCGCGTCCCGTTGGGACAACCCCTACCAGTGTTCGACAGCTCCCATGTTAAAAAGAAAAAGAAAAGAAAAAAGCTTTTTCTTGCGTGTAAATGGAATCCCAGTATCTCAATTTGTGCCCGTTGCCTCTTGTCCTTTCCGTGAACGCCGCCGAGAAGAGTCCGGCTCCGTCCTCTGGTCGGCGGCGACAGCGCTGCTTTGATTACAAGGCGACTACGCTCTATGTTTAATTAAAAGAGAAAACCTGGAAAAACTCGAGGTATCAAGTTAAAACGGGGCGACTGGTCCGGAAAGGGCCTCGTGAGACTGCGAGACCAACCCTGGCTATCGCAGACGCTTCTCTGCTCCCGTGGCTTTTTCTCATTTCCAGCCTTCACCGATGCAGGGCCAGCTCGCACCCGCCCGCTGCGGTGCCGGCGCTGCCGGGTCCAATGCTTTCCTCCCGCCGGGGTGCCCAGCGTCCCCGGTGCCTACAGAAAGCAGTCGTCCGGTTCCTCGCTTCTCCCGTCGCTGCCGTAGCTCTCGCGTTATCCTCTGAGCCGTAGGCAGGCTTTTTCCTTTCCAGTCCTTTCCAGCTGCTGAGCACGTAGGCAGCAAAACCAGCTTGGATACACGGCCGTGACTTTTTTATCCCTTTTTACCCACCTTCAGGTTTGTAAGGCCGCTCCTCCGGGCTTATGGTTTCTCCTGAATTTTGTTTTTATTATCAGAAAACGTTATCTGGATCCTCGTTACTGTTTTAGTGCCTGCAGCCATCAATAAAAGCAGAAAGCCAAGCGGGGCTGGTCTTTGACGGTCTCCCAAGAAGCTCTTTTCAGCCTCGCTTACTGCGAGCTGCTCCCCGCAAAGCCACGCAACCAAGTGCTCCTTGAAAACGGCGGCCTGGGAGACCTGACCTCCTTCTCCTTCCCAAGGGGTATTTACAGGACTAGGATCAAGTGCACCAGGTAGACCACAAAGGCCGACTTCCCCTGGCAGGGAAGGAGCCTCTTTCATCCCGGGTGAACGTCCTAAAAAACCCGGGCTTGTCCTCCTGGACGGGCAGGAGAAGCACCCGGTTTCCTTCTGCTACCAAACAAGACAACTGTGAATCATAACTTCCTTTTTCTGTTGCTTTGCAAGCACCCCTGCTCCCAAATACTTGAAAATCTGGCCTTGAAAGCGTTGGAAAAAAGCCCTACGTGTACGTAAATATTTTTTTCTTATTTAAAAATGTAATTAGACAGACACAGCGGGACAGAATTTACAGTATAATTACGCAAACATAAGTCGCCGAGGCCAGCGTCTGTTCTTCGGTCAAGACAGGCAACGTCTCAGCCTGCAATAACCCTATTAACAGAGGCTGATGAATAATACAAGTCTCCTATATTTGCTTTAGGGTGCAATTCACCCATCTGCAGAGGGTCAGCACAAGAGCTGTGTTCCAGTGAAGTCTTATTTAATACCTCTAAATACGGCATCAGCCATGCATGGCCTTGCGCTGTTCCTTTACGTCGGGGTGAAGCGCAGCCTTATGAAACCTTTGCCTCAGCGCGTCCCTTCTCCTTGTAATCCTATTCGATACCAAGTGGGTAATAATCCATTTATCTCTCTCTCTCTCCTCTCGCTGTATTTGCAGAAAGACCGTTCATACTTGGGTGCTGGCAACCAACTTTCTCCGTGCGCTAAAAAAACCCCCATAAACCTACATACATCGTTCTGAGCTTAAGCGTTACAGCATTATAATCAATATTTGAGAAACGTCTTTCACAGAGAAACATCCAGGTCCCCCAATACCCATTTCCTTGCTTTCTTCCCCTATCAGAAATCAAAAAAAAAATAATTCCGAGACAGAAAATATAAGGACGTTTTCTGGCTGTTGACTTTGATTTCCAGTTTTGCTTGTTTCTCCCCTTTCTCTTTAGTTCGGTTATTCACTGAGGGAATGGCAAAGGAAAAAAGTACGAAAACAAGAGGAAAAAGCCCAGGCAACGGGAAAAAAATGGCACTTGAAAGCAAAGAAAAAGGGGCAGTTTTAAAAGCCCGACCTTGCAGGTTGCCTTATTTTCCCACTCTTCGGATAAGAAATCAGAATACCTCTATAGAGACAAATGGCTACTTCCATCCACAACCAACCCCCTGGCAAAATATTTACCGGCAATCAGACTCGTAACGATCCAACGCCGGCCATGGAGGCCGGAACGAGGATGGAACAACTCTGCTGCTCGGCAGAGCCCGTTCTCCCGAAAGCGGCCGAATTTAAGATGACCGCTCCTCCAGCCCCTTTCCTTTAACAGAGAGTCCTGTCTTGGCAAAAGGGATTTTAAGCAGCTTTTCTTTCCTCCAATTTGCCACCAGATGGCACGGACACACCAGGCGAGCGGGGAAGGAACGCGGTGGGACGTGGAGGACAGCCTGGCCCTGGATGGGGGCGAGAGCCCCTGGCCGGGGAGAGGTCGACGCTGGAAATAAGTTGCCGCTGGAGCAGAAAGAGGCTTTAAGGTAGGTTTCCGTTCGTGACAAGTGACCGCGCGCCTCTCCAGAATATATTCCCTTTGATGAAAATGATAATAGAAGAGGGGTTCTCGTTGAGGTTGACAATTTGGCCATCAGGCACCAAAGACGCCGCGTTTTCCCTCCGTCCCCGCGTGACAGCGTTACCGACCCCTGCGGAGACGGCGGAGCTCGGCGCGGCCGCCACCGGCCAAAATTCAGAGCAAATCCGCGCCAGACCCGTGAGAAACACCTCAGCCCTGAGCCCGTGCTGTTTTCTAGTTCGCGTTTGCTTTCGCCCGATGCCGCGCAGAGTTTCTCGGGGAGGGAAGCTGCGAACGAGACCTGGGCGCACGGCGGGGCGAGGACGGCGTCTATGGGCTCTGCCGCTGCCTCGCGTCCCCCCGGGGCCCTGCTCTGCGAGTGGTGAAGGGACGCAGAGGTGACGGCGCGGGGAGAAGCGGGGCTGGCGTGTTCCTGTCTCTGTTCGCCACCGAACGGCAAGAAAAGGTCGAGTTATCCAGCAATTAGCGTCCTAGCACGGTCTCGCTTACTGGAACGGCTTCCTTTCAGCATCCTCCTTTTGTGCCTGTCACACGCTAAATGCAATCTCTCTCAATTTTTGAGATGTTTAATTACTTTTCTTAGGATCGTTTGTGTTGATGACTTTTTTTTTTTTTTTTCTTTGGGTAAGAGAGCGGGAGAGTGCCTCACACCGAGAGCAAATCGCTGCTTGATTGGCAGCGCTTCCCAGAACGGCTTCTGATCCCCCCCTCCTGGTGCTAAAAAGGCTAACGGCGCCCCGAAACAACGCAAGGCTCCTTCAAAAACATCCTTTTTTTTTTTTTTTTTTAAATTTCTCTATTGCAGGCCACGTACTGATAGAGGGAGCTGTCCTGATGCTCATTCCTCCCGGTGTTTATGGCTGGACCCCAAGGTCGTTTTGCTGTTCCTCCTGCGCCGAGGAAGGCTCAAGCCCCGGCCACCCTTGAGAGCTGTTTGTCGAAGGGTCCCATCAAAAGGCTTCAGCACCGTTTCCAGGAGGATTCTCCTAAACCAATAATGCAACTCCCCTAATTGCAAACCAAGCCAAGACCGTCATCGCCTCAGCGGCCGCGGCGCGCACCTGATCGATCGTCGGCTTCGCAATCCGCCCCGGTACCTCAAGCTGCGGTCCGTCCTCCTTCTGCCTTCTCCTTCCCGGCACAGCTCCGCCCGTTCCCTCCCGCGCGCTCCCCGGGCTGCCGGCGTCTTTCCAAACCCGTGGTGACCCCCGGCCCTCGTCAGCGCCAAGCAGGACGGCAACCCGCCGTGCCTTACGTGCGACGAGCCGCTTACTACCCGCCTGCGTTTCTTTTGCCGTTACTTTTTCGCTGGTGCACGAGCATCACGGCGTGGGCTTATTCCACAGGCTGCGCTCTTACCCCCTAACCCCCTTCTGCGCTAACGCTGCATAGCCAGATATTTAGTATTTAGCACTTCCGCACCCACCCGGCTTTATCCTCTCGGCTCCAGCCCATTTTTCGCAGTGAACAGCATCCTTTTGAATCATCCGTCTGTCCTCCAAAGGGCCGTAGGCTTCCCCTTCTCCCAGCAGCAACATCTGCCGCGGGACGGGCTCTCCAGTGTCTCCTTAGGAGACACCAACACAAATCGCTCTCGCTGCGTGGGGCAGTGGCCCGCACCCAGCCCCTCCCGGGGACCCTTTTTCCGTGTCACCCGGGGGGAAAGGAGCTGCTGCGTGATGGGAGATGCCCCGCCTGACCTGCCCCGGGTGGGATGAGAAAGGACCGGACCACGGGAGGGACATTCCTGTTCCCCGCCAACACCCGCCGCTGAAAACTCCTCTTAAACCCAATTTGCTGAAGTCGTTTCTGCCCCCGGCCCCAAGCCTGATTTTTATGTACTGTGGTAAATGTTATGCCTCGGAAAGACCCACACATGAATAAAAAATCAGGCTGTCACTCTGCCGTGCTCCTTTTAAAGAGAAATTGCTTAAAGCAGCAAGAAAGACGTCTAATCTTGGGACTCTGGGAGCCGATGTTTGCGAACGTGGGGGAGGCGGGGGTCACTGCAGTTGATGCTCATGAATAATGAATCTGACATTGTAGCTATGCAAATGTAACCTAACAAGCTCCAAACTAAATAAAAATCTTGTTTGTGATGTCAATTATTCACCAGTCTCCTTCCCCAGCCCTCGCTTGGATTTTCGCGACGGAACTGATTTATTTGAAGAGGTGGGAGTGGGCGATCAGCAGAGAATATCGGGTGCCCTCACGGATCCTGGAGCTTTGAGCCATTTGTGCATCCTATAAATAGGAGACAGGATTCACGGGCTGAAAACACACAGGGATCTGGTCCTAGTCAAGATTTCCTGGCCTTCTATAGGAATGACTGAGAAATAATCAGCGCTAGGAAACTTGCCCTGTCATCAGGCTATTCTAGAGCAAACTATTTCAGGCTTGACCTTCTCTTAACCATCCGCTGACAGCCAGAAGCGAGACATAGGATTGTCAGGTCTCGTGATAGTTGCTTAACCCTTCCTCATCCTCCAGCTCGCTCACCTGGTGCAAAGCATCCACGCTTTCCGCGTGCCCAGGCTGGCGCGTGGCTTTTCTGCGCAAGCGCGATCCGGCCCCGCGGAGGTATCTGGTATTATAACAGGCCGCTGGACGGCTTCCAGCTGCTCTACAAACCTCCATCAACCGGACGCAACTCAAAGCCGACGAAAAACGACGATGCTCAATTCAAGACCGGGGGGTGCCGCATCGCCCCTCGCCCCTCGCCAGCTCTTTCTCCTTGCCTTCAACGCTCACAAATGCGTTGCCCAAAGGAATATCAAGCCAAAAGCTGCAGACGTTATTTCTCTGCCGAGGTAACCTTTAGAGCTCTGATGAACAATATTTTACGCAGCTACGGCTTGACGAGAAGTCGCTGTATTGTTTTTTATGCCTCTGTCTCTTGTTAGGAAGGAGCTAGAGTCAATTCTCCCTGGACAGCTGGGGGAAATCCTGCCCCGCGCGCTGATCGTTGCTGTGTTTTCTCGACTCGGAGCACGGGCAAGGATGTGCGTGAGGTTATTGATGAGTCCAGATCAACGTTTGAGGAGGAATTAGGCATAGCGGGAGTGAAAGGGTTAACAGGATTGAAGTACTGAGGGTCCAGGTCATGTCCGAGGGTAGGAGGCTGTGTATGAGGAGCAGGAGTGGGAGATAAGCAAGCGCGTGATTTTTTGTTGTGAAGAAAGGAACTGTAAAGTTGCAAAAAGACAGCCAATCGTGCTAGCTGAAGGGACGCAGGAAGGACGCGTGAACAAGACATAGAAACCAATAAGAGTTCTGTACAAACAATGAGAAAGTATATAAGCCATGTAATATTTCAATAAAGGGTCTTCGATTTACCCCTCGATCGGAGTCCGTGCATCAATCCGCTACAAACGTTCACCTTTTTTTTTTTTTTTTTTTTCTTTTGGCACCTTGTCCTGGTTTCAGCTGGGATGGGGTTAATTTTCTTTAGAGCGGCTGGTATGGGGCTGTGGTTTGGATTTGTGCTGCAAACAGTGCTGGTAACACAGAGATGGTTGAGTTGTTGCTGCGCTGGTCAAGGACTTTTCAGCTCCCCGTGCTCTGCCGGGTGCAGAAGAAGCTGGGAGGGGGCACGGCCGGGACAGCTGACCCCGACTGCCCAAAGGGCTGTTCCATACCATAGGGCGTCATGCTGGGTATGTAAAGCTGGGGAAGAAGGAGGAAGGGGGGGATGTTTGGAGCGATGGCGTTTGTCTTCCCCAGTCACCGTTACGCGTGCTGAGCCCTGCTTTCCTGGGGATGGCTGAGCACCGGCCTGCCCATGGGAAGGAGTGAAGGAATTCCTGGCTTTGCTTTGCTTGTGCGGGCTTTTGCTTTCCCTGTTAAACTGTCTTTATCTCAACCCACGAGTGTTCTCACTCTTACCCTTCCGATTCTCTCCCCCACCCCATGGCGGGGAGCGAGCGAGCGGCTGGGTGGGGCTGAGTTGCCGGCTGGGGTTAAACCGCGACACACCTGCATATGCCTGGCTTCGGTCGCGTTGTGCCTTTCCGTTTTTACCGGTAACACAACCTGAACAACAACCTGAACGCATCTGAACAACCGGGTCTAGGTCGATCTGCCTGATGTTTTTCTGCAGAGATGAACCAGGCCGGCTGGGTGCGTTCGCCATGAGCAGCAGCCTTGGCTAAGCACGATACGGCAGAGAGCGGGAGCAAGTCTGTGTGCTGGATACCGGTCATCCCAGTGGGACAAAGCCCCCGGTGCCGTAGTCCCATCTCTCTCCCCCGTCTGCTCCAAGCTGCCCCGTCACAGACCACGCGCTCCCGGAGCAGTTCCCGTGCCTTTGCCCAGAGCCTCGCCCATGGTGGGCACAACCTTAAATAAATAATTTTAAAAAAGGAGCGCGTAGATGGGAAACCACCAAGTAATTGAATTTTGTTTCTTTTTTTTTTTCTGCTGTCCCCCTTGGGCCGCCTAGAGAGGAGCGCCTTGGCAGGTGCCGTACGGGAGAGGGGAACAAATCGGACCGCGTCCCGGTGTCAGATCGCTCTCATGACGAATAGCCCGTCTTCTGATGAAGCGCAACCATCTTCCAATTTCACCTGATAGAAATTGTGCCAAGCAATTACTGAAATTGAGTGTGCAATCGCACCGGTGACAGATGCCTGATGCGGGCGCCGAAGAGAGGAGCCGGATCGGTGCCGCTGCCCGTACCGGCGGGCAGGACGGCAGGCAGCTCCCCTGCCCTCTCCTCCCAGGGCTCTTCCACCGGGCGGCGAGGTGGGAGCTCGCCTGGATCCTTTCTAGATATTAGGAAATTCTATCCTTTCTGGAGATTAGGAAATTTTACTTCACTGAAAGGGTTGTCCAGCATTGGAACAGGCTGCCCAGGGCAGTGGTTGAGTCGCCATCCCTGGAGGTATTTAAAGGACGTTTGGATGAGGTGCTCAGGGACATGGTGTAGTGGTGGGCTTGGCAGTGTTGGGTTTATGGTTGGACTCGATGACCTTAAAGGTCTTTTCCAACCTTTACCATTCTGTGATTCTGTGATTCTGTCTCGCAGCTTCTTCCCACTGAACCGCTGGTCATTTCCGAGCGCTGGCGAGGAAACCGGCTGCAGCTCTTCATGGCTGAGTACAAGACGCAGGAGGAAGATGAACTCTTTCCATAGTTCATCGTCAATCCCGATTCCGGGGGCCCCGAGAAAGCCTGTCCGACAGAAAGCGTCCACGCTGCGCCTGTAACTGCCCCAGCTCCTCTGCCCGTGCCAGCGCGGGGTTGTAGGGGATCCATTATGCACAAGGGGGAATACAAGACTTTGTGTCCTGTAAGGACGCTCTGATCAAAGCCGAGCTATTAGTTCAGTGGAAAAATGAAGCACGTGAGCAAGAGTTCCTGAAAAGTGGGCGTACAGTTGCTTATCATCGTCCTCACCCTCTGAAGGAGAGGAGAACAAAAGAGGAGAACAAGAAGAGGAGAACATGAAGAGGAGAACAACAACAACAAAAAAAAGGCTGATATTGGGAAGATTGAGGCTACCGAGATCAGGGGCTGGGTACACGGTAGATGTTTAACGGCGGTTTGCAGAGCCCTCGCCTCCCAGCAAAAAGAGATTTGCTGTTGGACCGTCTCGCCTCGACTCACAGGGACGCGACGGCCTCGTGCCCCACGCCGAGACGTCCCCTACGGAGAGACCGTGCTCTGCGGGGTACGGGATGTTTTGAGCAAGCAGAGGGCATCGACTACGTCATCTTCACCTCACCGAGTGACCGAGAATTACAAACAAGGAGCAACGTCGTTAATGCAGGCATTAAGAACGTTACGGAAGGGGTAGCTCTAAGTAAATCTTTCATGTAATTAACAGTGCAATTCTGCAAATTAGTGGAAATTACATATTGAAATGCTTGGACGGCAGCCACGCCAGAGGGAACGCGCCGACTTTTGTCTGATCTGAGACGGGCTGCTCGTGGCCTGCCAAATACTCGAACAGAAAACTACCTGGAAACCCAACACGTTTCTGGCGCGACCTAAGAAGCGAGCAGCAGGCCGCCGCGACAAACCCGCCCCTGCCAAATTCAGCCGCGAGAATAACAGGAATCAAGGAACCCCAGGAACCAGAGGCTCGTTATGAAATAATGACATAGGTTAAAACCTTTCTGTCCTTTCCCCTTTGCCTTAAGCCCGGCTCCTTCATCATGGGAAACAGCATTCATGGGAAAACACGCAAGGAGTGAGTCAGACCCCCAGTGTTTAGACATTTTTGCCTTTATCTTGTGCGGAAACAAAAACAAGAAGAGAAAAGCAGGCGCCCGGTTAGCTTGCCTCCTGCTTGCTTTTACATCGAGGGCTGATGTATTCTCGAGTCCTTTGGTTACAACCACGAGACCGGCCGGTTCGAAGGCTGCAGGCGGGCACGGACCTCTGTCAAAGGAGGTGCCGAGGGCTTTTGCCGTGCAGCCGGCGTGACAGCACTGAGGTTTGCACGCGGGCAGAAGCAGGACCCCTCCAAAAAGCCCCGGAGCCGGCAGAACGAGGTCACGCATCCTCAGCCCACCGGGTTTACCCGTATAATAGGAAGAGGCATCCACAGGCGTGCTGCAATAGCATCCCTCAACCTCTCAATCGAGCATAAAGGCTCCCTTACCATCACGCGGCGTATACGTTTTTGCCATTCCTGCCCTCCTCGTTTCCACTGCGGGTCCCAGAGGAGCACTGGAAACAAGAAGAGATGGGATGAGAAAAGCTCATAATTGCCCATCGTTTCCCTCGGTGCCGGCACGACGGTGTTTACTTTGATGAGGAACTCGGCGTATCCAGCGAACAGGCGACAGCCTCGCGCAGAGATATTTAAAATAACGAGGAAAGATGCTGCTTTTAAACAAAACATTGCCTCGCTTTAAATGACAGCAGCAGCTACGATAACCCGCAGCCTTACAAAGAATACGGTCTCTATGTGGGACTCGGACAGCAACTCTCCTCCTGCCCTCCCTCCACCTTTTATTTTCCTTTTTTTTCCCCCCACTCCGAGCATTTGAAAGTCAAGGGAACAAACCGTCCCAGCCTGCTTTTTTTTTTTTTTTTTGCAGAGAAAAAAAATACAAAAGGGATCTTTTCCCTAAGGGAAATCTGAAAATAGCTACAAGCACCCAAACCCACACGCAGGTAAACGCGAGGTGCTAGCAGAGGGCACGCCGAGCTAACGAGAACGTGGTACGAGCGGATGCTAAGGAGGGAGATACTTCTAGCCTCTCGGTGCTGGACGGCGGGTTCTGCCTGGCTCTCCGTAAAGTAAGACACCCAAAACCTGGGCATCTCGATGGATTTATCTCTGGCCGAGCTCAAATGAGAAAGCGGGGCTTTTTAGTCCTTATTATTGCAGGAAATAAATCCGCTCACCCCGCAAAAGGCCCTTCCCAGACCCCGGGGCGGTCCGTGCAGGGTGCACTTAGTGCCTCTGCCCATGGCTGCAACTTCGGGGAGCACCGGCAGCGATTTCTCGGTGCTCTCCCCCCGCGCCTGCTGACGGGATGAACTTTCTCGTGGGCTCCGGGTGCTTGTCTGTCAGGCAAACTGCAGCTACTTTCGTATTTTTATTCATTAAGGGAGTGAACAGCGGAAATAGCCAAATGTCTCCCATGGTATCAGCGCACTCTTTTTAAGGTGATATGGGCCTGATCTCGTCAAAATTAATGGCTTATGGTTATTCATGCTATTATTCTTAATGGGGCCAAGCATATACTGTACCCAGCAAGAAGCAGTGCTTGACTCGTCAAGGATTTATAACGCATCGTGACCTGGCTGGGCTAACTGTAAAGTATAAAAACTTCATCGCTGCTAACGATGCCGTGCTCTGAATAAAAAGGAGTGAGGAGGGAAAGGTCCAGCAGGCTCCCATCCACCCATCCCAGCATCTTCTCAAGCTGGTGATCGCCTGGTCAGAGGTTGCTTACCGGCACCTCAGTCCATCGGAGGCTAAGAGGTGGCAGGCGATGGGCAGGCTGCTCAGTCTTTACGGCGAGAGCCATCATTTTGCTCGGCACTTGTAAAGCCAATATTATCCCAGCGCCTTATGATGCTGATCCAACCTTCAAAGTGGTGCAGACCTCTTTGCAAAGCCATCGACCTAGGATCAGACCCTTAAAAAAACCCCCACCTCTGGAAAACCGCCTACAACGTGGAGGAGAACCGCATCCCGAGGATGCAACCGGGACGGGGCTCTTTCCACGACGGGGCTCTACGGCAGAGGCGAAGCCGTCGTGCGCGAAGACGACCGAGTTTGAAAGATCACAGCGGGTTCCCTCCGTCAAAGATCACATCCAAAAACTTGCAAAGGAAGAACCTGCCGCAACAGGGAAAGAGGGAGATTCAACAGAGCAGGGGAACCCCGTCGTAATGAAAGCTCAGACGCTGAGAGCACTCGCGCAGCCTAAACGATGGTGGAAAGGCTCAGCGAAGCCACTAGGACGTCAGAGGACACAGACTGAACGTTGCCTTAATCAAATAAAAAGAAAGAAAAGGCACGGAGATTTATAAGCGTGGTGAAGCTCCTGAATACTAATTCCTGACTGCAGAAAAAAATATCCTTCCATATGTTTATTAAAAAACATATGCCTCTGCCCATTAGGCTGGGGAGAAAATGATTTTTTTTATTCTTCCACTAGAAAGAAATGTTTTTCTGATTGCAAGCGAATATTTCTGTAACAGAAGGAAACCTCCTAGGAAACAGTCTCCTGTAGAAAAGGGTTGGGGTTTCTTCTCTGCTCCAATTGCATAATTTCTTGGGTTTAATCAATGCATTAATTATTATTAGCCTTACAAACACAATATCCCTAACTGGGTTTATTCATTCATAACAAGAACCGTGAAGAAGTATGAAAAGGGCAGGTTTCAACCACAGACTGGAGGGTTTAAAAGAAAAGAAAAAGGAAATTTGCCTAGTTTTGATATCTTAAACACTTGGGTCCCCTGGTTCATTACGAGAGAATCGGCTCTGCACCGTGCCTGATAGAGAGCTGAAAGACTGAAAGGCCTCGATCAAAGCGTTAATATTTCTGCATCAGAGCGCGAGAGAGATTTAAATTGCCATTAAACTCCAGCGTGAGTCTAACCTGCCCAATTATAGGGCTAATACCCCCCGGCTCTCGGAGCCGTGAACTGTACGTGTTTTAATGGGAATTTCACGCTGGACTGGCAGTTCTGGAGCCTGAACTTCCCTACGGACCACGGAGGAGATGTAAGGAGGGCAGCCAGAGCCAAAGCCTTTCTCGGCTCGGTATGTTCGTGGGTTACCCGCCGTGCTGCCGGGACGGATAACCCGCGGCCGTGCACACCGGAGCGGCACGCTCCTGTACGGGGGCACAGAGCCCCCGTTCTCCGGGCTGGGAGACCTCGCTGACCAAAGTCGCAATGCTCACAAGTGCCTGATTCGTTTCGGCACATCCAGCTTCGACTGATTCCAACGCAAATCTCTTCTATTTGCTTTCATAAACTCCACCTCGGGGAGCAGAAGCAGCTGCAAAGGGCTCCCTTGACATAGGGTGGCTTCGTCTGGACGGAGCGAGCGAACGTACGCAGGGTTGGACCCCGCGAACCCACGCATCCCTTTGCTCCCGTTCCCCCCGTATCGAGTACACGGTGGATTTAAATCCAAGCGACCCCTTTGGCAATTTTGCTGAAGACGGCCCATCTCGCTTGCCAGCTCCTACGGCAATTACAAAGCCTCTTTTCCCGCTCACCGTGCAAACGTGACTTAACTTTTACAGACGCAGGCTGAGCGTGCTTCGATTACGGCGCCCGTACGTTTGCTCACGTCCCGACGCGGCGCACGCCAACGTTTGCCCGCCGCTGGTGGCAACATGATGGGAAGTGGAAGAGTCCTGCTCTTACCCCAGCTAGAGAGGTCCGCTCGCAGGTGAGAGCGTAGGGCCACGCGAGGCTCCTTCGAGAGGAAAGCAGGAGAGGCGACACCAAGGATGCAACCAACGGGGCCAACGCTTCCGGTCCCAAGAAGGGAAAACCAAAGTCTTGAGTCGCGTACGCTACTAGCAGCATTCGTAAGCAAATCGTTTCGCCCATTCGTGCCTCAGCCTCCCCACGTGAAAAGTCCTCCCCACGTGAAAAGTCTTTCCGAAAGCTCTTGAGAACCCCGGATATAAACTGGTACTTATCTCTGATTAGCGTGTGGGCTTCTTTCAGCTGCGACATCGGTGTAGTTTTAAAAGAAAACGCAGTATTTCGCACGAGCAGTGCAAGACTGCAGAGAGAAGGTTATTTAAGGAACATATTGAATAGTATTACACCCTTTTATAAATCACAAACTGTGGCAAAGAGTTAGCGTGTGTGTGTTATTTATGCGTCTAGGTATACAATGTGAAACATTAGCCAGAAAACCAGAGAAGATATTCAAAATTATTTTAAAAAATCCAATAAAACCCAACAAGAAGTAACTTCCAGTAATAGCATTGCTTTGCACTTGAAAAAGCTCTTTCATCTGTGGACTGGAAAACATTTTGCTTACAGATAATGATGGTTTACAACACTGACACGCTTTGTTACGTCTATCTTTAGGCTGCGGCGATGCTAACGCAGGCTTCAAGGTGCAGGCCTTCTGACGACAAACCCTGCATGTACACAGAGCGAGAGGCACCGTCTGACCTTGCAGTGATTATAAATTATACGGATGGGGCAAAGAATCAGAGATTGAAATGACTTTTTTAATGCTCTGAGACATCAATGGCCAAAATCAGACCGTGTCGATCCCACTCAAGCCTTCCTCTCTGGAGGCTCTTCCTGCTTGTAGCCCACGAGCCTTCAAGCGGCAACGCCTGGGCCAGACGGACTGGTATCAATCAGCCGAGCCTTTTGATACGCTACTAAATTTCCCAAGATTGTCACCAAACCGACAACCGGATTACATCGTATTAGTTGTGTTTATCCATCTGCTACCACTGCTCTTATTTTTGTGGTGCCAGAGAATTTTTGATGCGCGTCCATGCACGTTGCACACTTGGAGGAGCCCGGGTACGTATTAGCAATTCTCGCCGTTACTGCTGCCAAGCTCCTTTCCTTGCTGTCTTATTTATAAATGACTCATTTATGAATGTAGTTACTTGATGTGCGTTTCAATTAACTAAGATCTGGGGAACTCTTCTGCTTCAAGCTAATCAAAAGATGGCGGTGAGGAACCTGAACATCTCAAAGCATCCCAGGTAAAGGACATAGGTGCGTGTAGTATTTCACCAGCGCTCTCCATGCCTTAAAACACAGGTACAAATAAATAAATTAAAAAAAAAAATTAAAAAGCACAGCTTAAAACACAGGTATCTCCGCGCTCTGCCTCAGGTTCGGCACTGTCAGATCTCACCGACCGTAGCAGGGAGCTGGAATGCAGACCCAGGGAAACTTTGCTGACGGTAATAAAATAGCGTGTTGCCTTGGAACAGACGCACACAGCGCACCGCTGGGCTTGCGGTTTTTTTCTGCTCGTAGCTTGCTCTGTGAAGAAAGGAGCCCTAAATCTTATGCAAACTGTTCCTGCAGTGTGGACAAGTAGGGAAGGCTTCAACAAACCTTCTGAAATTGCAGGGATTCACATGCCATCTGTGTCTCTGGAAAGGCAACGACTGACATCGACAAATATGCTTATCATCTCCCGCTCCAGAAAGAGAGGACGTGAATGCCAACAGCTTCTGCCACTGTCGCGGTTCAGCCCCAGCCGGCAACTCAGCCCCACCCAGCCGCTCGCTCGCTCCCCTCCATGGGATGGGGGAGAGAATCGGAAGGGTAAGAGTGAGAACACTCGTGGGTTGAGATAAAGACAGTTTAACAGGGAAAGCAAAAGCCCGCACAAGCAAAGCAAAGCCAGGAATTCCTTCACTCCTTCCCACGGGCAGGCCGGTGCTCAGCCATCCCCAGGAAAGCAGGGCTCCAGCACGCGTAACGGTGACTGGGGAAGACAAACGCCATCGCTCCAAACATCCCCCCCTTCCTCCTTCTTCCCCAGCTTTACATACCCAGCATGACGCCCTATGGTCTGGAACAGCCCTTTGGGCAGTCGGCGTCAGCTGTCCCGGCCGTGTCCCCTCCCAGCCCCTTGTGCCCCCCCAGCCCACTCGCTGGTGGGGTGGGGTGAGGAGCAGAAAAGGCCTTGACCCTGCGTCAGCACTGCTCAGCAGGAACGACAGCGTCCCTGGGTTATCAACACTGCTTCCAGCCCAAACCCAAAACACAGCCCCATACCAGCTACTGTGAAGAAAATGAACTCAGTCCCAGCCAAAAGCTGCACAGCCCCACAAAGACTGCCTCGGCCAGCAAACACGGCACGCGGGCCACCGTCAGGCGGCATTTGGAGCCAACCCCTGCAACGCGCAGGTGATGGGTGGACAGCAGATGCCAACAGAGACTCTGCACGTTTTAAGACCGGCTAAGCGGTGCCCAAAACCGTTCCCAAGCTCCCGACACACAGCCCTGGCCGATACCGACACTGACAAAGCAGCGAGGGGACAGGCGGTGGCAATGGATAGGAGCCCACAGAATTGCGCAAACCGCACCCGCGCCAACCAAAAGATCAATAACGAAGAGGTGGCTAGTGCTGAAAGAGCACGATAATGAATATCCGCTTTTGGGAAATAGAGAGGGAATCTCTCACAGGGGGTTGTGCGGTGTATGTAGCTTATTGTGTTGTTTATGTGGTACTTAAAACGGTGACAATTACCTGCAGTCCCTTACCTGTACTTCAGTACAGCTGCCCAGTCACTGGTACTCAAAGAGATGATGTTAGCAATATATTTTTGCATGTACGATCCTTAAAAATACAATGACACCTACCAAACAACCACCCAGCCACGGTCACCAGATCGACGCAGAGGTGCACAGACAGACAGACGCATCTCTAACATCTTCTAGCATTGCTAGAATTTGCCACCCAAACCCAACGGCCGAAACTGTCTCACCTGGCTCTGGAGGGTTCACAAGCACCAGTTAACAGAAAACACAAGGAGAAGAGGAGGATTTAGGCCTTTCACATCTAAATGACTTAACAACGCACAGGAAAATCTACCGAACCCTGCCCAGGTGAATTCCACCCAACGCGATGGCTCCTATCCGGATTTTTTTAAGTCAGGCTTTTCTTTTTGGCTTCAGCAGACGCTCACTGAACCTGTAACAGCGACCACAGAAACGAAGAAGTCCAGGCGGTACCAGCAGTTGGGACACGGACAACCAACCCTGAACTTATATATGGGTCTTAAATATATAGTAATTAGTAAATGGAGAATACCTGTCACAAGCTAATTGCGCTGCCTGGAACTTTCCCCTAGCAACTGCCGATGTAGGAAAATAATTAGTCTTTTGTTATCTCTGATGTTTCTTCACACAAATAGACTGTAAAAAAGATCAGTTGATCTCCTTTTTCTCCCCAGAAAAACCTCTCTTAGAGAAGCACGATGTATGAAAAGGCACGAGCTGTTCTCAGCCTCAGGAAAGGGCAATCGCCCTCTTGCAAAACCCCCGAAGTCACTTAAAATCCACTGTCACCAGGGCGCAAGCAAACTGGAAAAGTCTTCTCCAGGAGTTAAAGAGGGAAGCGTTCGGCGTTACCTGTAGCGACCGCAACGGAGCCCACGGTGGGAAGTCACCCCGGGCAGAATTGCACCCAAATTCATTTACCCGCATCAAAGCCTGACCGCAGGAGCGGAGAAGCAACGGGGGCTCTCCCCACGACCCCGGGAGAAGAGCCAGCACGGCAGCGTCGCACGGTTCGGTGCTGAGCTGCCGATCGCCCTCAGGAAGGGAAATTAAAGGTTTACGGAGTCCCGGGATCCTGTTCTGCAGCACACCGGCGCTCATTCGCCGCTGACTTTTTGCCCCCGAGCCACGTTTCCCATTCTCTAAAACCCGGCTGCAACTCAGTTCTTTTTCTATGCAATAGGAATCACACCGATTTCTTCCTCTCATCCGTTTTGTCCTGTTTATTTAGGCCGTAGCGCCTGCGAGACAGGCTTTTAAACGTGCGTGTGTCCACATACAGCACTGGCATAACGGGGCGTTTCGGATGATAGAGCGGTGTGAATGCTCCATGAGATAAATACCGACCCTGGTGTATCGCTGCGTCATCCTCTCTCCCCCTCTTTGGTGTGGTTAAAAAGGGAAAGGTTCGTCGCAGAAGTCTGCCTTACTCTTTGGATGGAAGGTTATAAACTTTTCCCCTGATCTCATGTTGTTTTATTCCGTAATTTGCATTTTGGGAAGGAAAAGCAGCCTTTCCATAAGGCTCCAGTGTATAAATCTCCATTTATTGTTTCCTATCAGGGCAAAATGTTAGTTCTGTGCCAGGTGCCTTAAATTAATAGGCTACAGGTTTAAAGGAGGGAGAAAATTGCCAAAAACGTTCCCGCATTTTCTCTAGTCTTGAAAAGCAGTGATTTAATTAATCTTCCTTCATCAGGAGCAGAAAGCATGGGTCTAATTGCAAGCTCAGAAGCATCAGTTGTCCAAGTGATTGGAGAGTAGTTAGAGATGAAAGGGAGTAAAACAAGGCATTGATGAATACAGGTTTATTAGGAGCTCTGTCTCATTGACTTGTCTCGTGAAGCAGTTGGAAATCGGCTACAAAGTAATAAAAGAAAATTAAAACACATAAAACTTTGTTAAAGTAACGGGGAAAGGCCTGCGTTAAACAACGACAACAAAAAAAGCAAGGAGCTGGGAAGTGAGAAGTAAAACACATCGTAAAGACTTACTGTCCAATCCAAGGCCCGTTGAAATCAACGGCACGGGGATATATCGAGCTGAGGCCCATTACTCGGCCATTAAAGGTCTATTTGGGCTATTCGGTGCCGCGGAGCACGCGTACGTAGGGCTACAGGACAGGGCCACCCTGCGCGGAAACGGGCTGGGTAGGTAGGGTGAGAGACTGATGAAAGGGTTAATGTCTCCGACACTGGGAGAGACTGAAAGGGTTAATGTCTCACACGTTGGGAGAGACTGAAAGGGTTAATGTCTCACACGTTGGGAGAGACTTTCAAAGAGTTAATGTCTCACACATTGGGAGAGACTGAAAGGGTTAATGTCTCACACATTGGGAGAGACTCTCAAAGAGTTAATGTCTCACACATTGGGAGACTGAAAGGGTTAATGTCTCACACGTTGGGAGAGACTTTCAAAGAGTTAATGTCTCACACATTAGGAGAGACTGAAAGGGTTAATGTCTCACACATTAGGAGACACTTTCAAAGAGTTAATGTCTCACACATTGGGGCGAGGCGAGGCGCTATTTGCATGGAGACGGCAGGGCGGCGAGCACGGGGTGGGGGAGAGCGGGACGCGCGGGACGTGCGGGAGGTGGAGGGCGCGTCGGAGGACGCGCGGTTCCGGGCTCCGCCGGACCTGACCACGTCCGGCCAGAGGCCACACAGGGTTGATGCGAGGAAGGGGCTCGCGACCGCCCCCCTCCCCCAGCGCATGCACACAAGATGGAGAACTTTCTAGAACAAGAACCATGTCAGTCCCGAAGGGGCGTGCCTGGAGGCGGGGATTAGCTTGTAAAAGACACGCCCTGCAGGGACCCGCCCGTGCCCACCACTGGAGGATCGCCACGCCTGTCATCGTGGGACCCAAGGGTGGGGATACTTTTTCTTTCTCTTTCCTCCTCTCTTTTCCTTTCCTTTTCTCGCTTCTCTCTTCCTCTGCTCTTCCAATCTACGCAAGTTTGGGATAAAGTGTGACGGGTTGCCCGGAAAATAGCTCCATGGCCAAATCGCCTCTGTTCGTTCGTTGAGCTGGCCGGTTCGTTAAGTTTGTCCGTTTGTGGAATTCGCCAGTTAATAAAGTTGCTGGCCAGCCTGTTCCTCTGAGTCATTGCCGTGACCCTACCGACCATGCGGCTCTGCCGAGCAGAGGTCGGCTTTTGTCGGTACACGGACCCTCGGGGAATCGAACGGACTCGCCCCTCTCGCACCCTCCGAGGGGGACGGGACAGGTAGGTGTGTGCAACACCAGCACAGCGCAGAAAGAAGATGGCAGACATCAACGTCACGGTGAGGAGGAGGGTTCCCCGAGGACATCGCCTGCCCCAAGCAAGCTCTACAGCGGCTCAGCGATGGTGAATTTGGGAAGAAGAACTAGAAAGTCACTGTTTGTTGGTTTTTTTTTTTTTATCGTTTGATTTTTTTTTTTACACCCTGGCTCTGGAGAGATCGAGAAGCCTTGGAGGCAAGGCGCCTCAGGTCTGCGACTGAAATTTCACATGAAATGTCCTTTTCCGTTACGCGTTGACTACGCACCACCCGCGGAGCGGTCCCTGCTCCGGGCAGCTCACAACCTTACGTTGTCTGCTCCCAGGCAGGCCAGGCGTTATTTTCAGAGCCGTGAGACCGAGACACTGGGCTTGTCTTCGTTCTTGCTCTTTCCTACCTGGCTGCCTATTTGTACGTCCCGGGCGGATACAGACTTTGCCCTTCTCAGCGCAGTTCGTCACAGCAAAACCCTGATCTTGGGCAGAGCTCCCGGGTGCTCGTGCGGCATTAAAAAAAAAAAAGTCTACAATTTTGGTAATATGCAGCTGACATACAAACGGAGAAAATGCAGTGGGAGGAGAGCGGAGACGAGGTAGCGGTGGAAATTAGTGTGCTTGCATAAGTCAATAATCACAGGGGTCTCCCAGGTGGCAGCCGTCCTAGCTTCTAAATTTAATAGATTAGATGGAAAATAATGCCTCCCCCAACGCTTCCCCTTAGGGGACTGGTATCTCTCAGGAAACTGTTTCCCGGTAATTAGCACCTGTGTCTTACAGAAATCAGAGCCTGCCACGGCTTCTCAAGGAGGGCAGCGGGAAGCTCTGCCGCATTTGCCTTCTTCTTGGTACCAAAAACGCGCTCCAGGTACCGCAGTCGGCTGAAGCTGCCGGGCTGAGCCTCCGGCGGGGCGCGCTGCCGCAGCCCGGGGCTCGGCCCCACGGCGGGCAGAGACAGCATTGCCGGTCCCCAACGACACGAGGCAGAACTTCGGCAGTCTGCTTTTCGGTGAGGCGACTGCAACCCAACAGCGTACGTACCGGCACCGAGAGGAAGCTTGGGATTATTTTAGATTAGATCTGTGAATGCAGATCAATAGCAGGTTACGCTGTCGGCTCCGTTGGGTTTTCCGGTCTCTAGCAGCTGGCAGCGGATAGGGAAATAAGAGGGGAGTTTTCGAGAGAATGGAGTGTCACTGGGAGGTACCATCAGCTCTAATTGTCGATGACTGGACAGGGAAATGCAAGCGAAGGACGCGACTGCGATGCGGAACAGCAGAGCAATCACTCGCGCCGCACGTGCCAGCTTGCCTGGGTTCAACACGGGAGGAGGCATCGCCATTGGGGTGGTCGGCTGAGATTCGCAGTTAGGCTCGCTCCTATATATATTCAGAAGCCCAATTTAAAGGCTAACTCGGGTGCAGATATATAACCTCGAATCGCACTAAGGGCACGCTCAGAGGCTTTTTCGGTAAGAAAGGAGGACCACGGTGCTGCCAACGGACTCTGGAGCCTCTGCTGGGCTAGCTTTGCTGGGTGAAAGAAGAAAAATAAGCGATGAGCACCAAGACTCAAGGGATGAGCACCGAGACTCCCCTCAGCGGCTTGGTTTCCCCGCTTTCACTCGCCGATCTCTCGCAACGCGCCCCGCAAGGACAGCGGGTCTCGCGGTTTCCTGGGACGACAGCCCTGGGGCTGAAGGAGGAGCGAGCTGGGGTCGCCACGAACTCGTCACGGAGGGCCAGGGCGGCAATTAGGAACTGGGCAACGCAGATAAACTCCTTCTATAACCGCCCTGCCCCATCCAGCTGCCGTGGTAGGTACCCACCTTCCTTCGTAAAGCTTCTGACTACTAGATTGCACCTATAGATGGCTAAATCCTTTAGTAAATATGACACAACGTGGGTTCCCCCCCCAAGCAAACGTAACTATAAAGAGATCTGCTAAAGTATTATAATCAATACGCCATTTGAATGAGGAGAAAAGAAGTTGATTTTTAATGAGGTACTTAGTTTTCTGAACGAATCCCATTTTCTTCCCGCATTTTGATTACAGCCACTTCTCTGATCCTAAAACATCTCCTGCTTCAAGAATTACTTAAAACTAGTCTTTGTGTATGGGAAGTGATTGATTCCTTTATTTTATTTTGCAAACCCAATTTTGCTTGCTGCGTGAAGGAGATCACACAAATTTTTATTTTGCTGCTTTGTCATTTTGTTGCTTCACAGGAGGAAAAAAAAAAAAGGAATGTAATTATTTTGTGCTAGCGATTAAAACAACAGAAAAAAAATCCCTTTGTGGCAGGGCTATAAACTATCAGCTCATCCGGACTGCAACGGCTTTAAATCTACCACGACTGCTACTTTGAATTTGTTCATACGACTGCATCGGCGTTAAAGCAAGAGAGAGGCCAGGATAATTATCTGAGGGGAGCAGCACTCGTAGCCAAGCTCAGGTTTTTTTGGTTTTATATGGCAAATTCAAACCCACCCATTTGCTGCGGCGTACGAAGTTACCGTGGCTCACGGCTGACGGAGGGTAGCCGTCTCATGGGCTGTTTTAGCCCAAGGTATAGGCCAGTTTGGTTGAGCTCGGTCCGTAGCGAGAGCTCTTTTGCCATGCGTTACGTTCGTCCCCGGCTGAAGTTGGGACGAAAGCTGCCGCAAGGCACCCGGCGATGGTAACCCGGCCGCGGCTCCGAGCAGCTTTACCCGAGCAGAAATCCTTCCTCCCCGGCACAGCCATACCCGGCACCCGAGCTCCACGCTGCGACGGCCGCCGTCGTAGACAGCGCGGCATTTACGCCGACGCCAAACTGGATTCCTGCACCGAACCGGAGCCAACGTAACCATTCGGCGTCAACGCCACGCTTCGCTATTTGTAAAACAAGTACCTGTTTTGCTACTACGGCTTGAGAAGGGCCGTTCCCCAGAGGGGAGAGGGGAAAAGCGTCCCCCCCCGCTACGGGTTCGCAGCCTGCCATTTCCGTGCTCGTGCAGCGTTTGCGCGTCCCAAGGCACGCGCTGCTTCAGAGCTCCGTCCATGTGACCGGCCCCGCAGGGGATCGGGCCCGCGGTTTCTTATTAATCCAAGGGAAAGAGAAGAAAGACATCCAGCAAGCAGGGACGCACGCTAACGAGACAGAGCTTATTGCCTAACGCTGCTTCCTTTGGCTTCAGTTGAAGCAGGATTGTGACCTAAGAGATGATTTATTTATTTTTAAATCCACATATTTCTAAAGATGAACGCTTTAAAAATAAAACCTTAGTGGAAAATCTGCATTAAAGATCTCATCCAGTAGCATGGTGGTTCCTTATCCCATAAAGTTGCAATTGAAAAAATGGGGCAGATAATGTGAGCTTTTGTCATTTATATCTGAGAAGACTTCAGGAAGCAACGACTTTCATGTGAATCATGTAAAAGGATTTTCTGCAAAACTCTGTGTCTGAGCGAGAATAAAAAAAAAATCTCAACTCCAGAAAGGGCATCATGTTAAACAGATGTACAATATTGCCTGGCAGGTCTAAACCCCTCATGAGCTCTAATTTTAAGTTTGCTAAACCTTAAAAAGTTTTACCTTTATTTATATCAGAGCTTTTTTTCCCTCCCTTTTGAATACAACCTCTGTCGGAAAATCCTAGTTATCAAGATTGCAAAGTCAATGATTTAAAAAAAACTTGGACAGAAGGAGCACACCAGCTTTTCTGCATTAAAATCATCCTCCTGCAAGCTCGAGCGTGCATCCAACCCAAGCCACGTGACAAAAAAAAAAGAGATGGGATTTTGAGGGACTGGCTTGAAAAGTGAGATCCTTACGGTTGGAAACACAAGAGACCTCGGGTCTAAACTAGCGTCGCGCTGCTTGCATAATCTCCTCGTGACAACGCCGGCTCCTATGACGTATCCAGCGTTCGTCGCTCCTGCCGTGAAGCTTTACAACGCCAGATGCAAACAGGAAATCTTCGCTTTCTCTGCCGGCGACCGGGGCAAACGCAAAAGACGCGTCGCCAAAGTCTGTTTTGGAGTTGGGAGGAAACTTTCCCCTCCTGCAGTAAGCGTTAAAGCATGCTCTGAACTTCCTGATTAGCGTTATCCCTGATTACGGGTGCAGATAGTCCTCTGATTAAAGTGCTCTTGGCTATTTTGGAGCTTCACATAAATATACATGAATGTAAGAGACGAGAAAAGAGTAAACAGACAACAAAACCGAGGCTGGCAGCTATCGCCCGGAGATCCAGGGGAGGATCCAGGTTCTGGGTGACAGAGATGTAGGACGTGCCGGGATGTGCCCCTTGGGAAGGCTCATGCTCTGCACGAGCAGGGACCTGTCTGAGGCCACCGAGGGCTCCTGTCAGCCCTGATCGGAGTCACATTGAGCTTCACACGGTCGAGAGGTGTCACGGAGGAGCTATGGGTGTTCTGGGCTCAGCCCACCGTCGACGCAGAACGCAGGAACACGTCCGCCACGCACACGTGTACGGAGCTCTGAGGTTTTAGATTCAGGTTTCCACCTCAAGATTAATACATTGGCATTTCAAGTTTTTCATTCGGTACGGTAGACCTTCTCTACCAAAAAGCAAAGCTCCTCCATTTTCCTACAAAAGTCCCTACTGTCACCCCTAAAACCAAACGTGTTTCCAGTTCTTGGATAAGTGAGGAAAAGACAAACGTGGCCTGGGGTACCGCAGTCATTCTTAGTTCAGCTCAGCGGGATACAGAACCTCGTGATTTAGGCCCTGAAGTGCTCCCTTGCCATGAAGAAATACGGATGAAGCTTCCACGAGGGGGTTGCTTTATCCCATGGCAGCTGAGCTTCTCCCACCCCACCTTCCTCTTCAACGCCTGGCAGTGGCCAGAGCGCCCGATACGATCTGGGCTGGTAATTCGTACTCCTCCCATCCTTCAAAGACTTTTCATTATTATCTAAATCAGATAAAAAGGAAATGAAACGCAAACCATCTGGCACTTCCCAATACAACGGAAAACCAATAACAGCGTAATCAAATTAAATCAATAACATCACACTCCTCTACCCCTCTCCTGCATCTTATTACTTTTCCAGCAGGTTCTGCACAAACAGATGGTTCCATCACGCATCCTCCACGGCCGTCACAGTGTCCGGTAAACAGCAGCCCACTCCGCTGCCGCTGGTCGTCTTTGGATCCGAAAGCAAGAGAGCAAACGCTCCTCACCAGCACTGCTGCTTCTCCTTTCAGGCAGCTTATTAGCAGAGGCTGCGGGCACAAACCTCCCTCCTCTCCTCTCTGACGCCTGGAGAGCTCTTACCAATTGTTTTCCCTTGAGGCTTTTCATCCTGAAGCCCTGTTTCTCACGCTGACCTTTATTCTCACCAGGTTTTTATTTTTATCTCTGCTTTCCCTCTGAGGCTTTGCTAAAGATGAAGGAGAACTTGTTCAGCTGTTAATAGTGAGCAACCAGGCTTTCAACCCCTGAACTGAACTGCCGGAACCGAAGGGACAAAAATAAGGCCGTTGCCCCCACGTTTCTGCAGTGTGCGTACAGAGAAGAACATGTGTCTTCAGAAGAAGATGCGAGCCCTCTTTGGCTGTTCAGTAATAGAGTTTCGTCTTTAACTTACAGAGTAGATGTTCACGCTACGATAGTGGAAGACGACTACTACCGGCATAATTGATTGTCACTGTTAGGGCTTCACTGCGCTGCAAAAAGAGGTGCTCAATATCTCCAAATGTCAGCGTGTCAAACTGACGATGCCGAGCAACATGCAATTAAGGTTTCTGTGAAATCTCCTCAGCAGAGTTTCCTCTAGAGTTTCCGCTCCACCACTGGAGCTGCCTAATCTGTTAGCGCTCGTCTGCCTTTGACAAATCGTGAAATTTTGAATTTCGGAAAATAACGTCAACATCCACCTTTTTCAGCCCAGCTCTAATACTCTCGAGCACAGCCAGAAAGTAAGAAAGTACCTGGTATCTCTCAGGGAAGATGTTCCTTCGAGTTGCTACAGCAGGATGCGACGGCGTACGCTAAAGTGACGACCTGGCCGGAGACACGGGTGCGTGCCCATTTAGCGATCAAAAGCACTAACTATCACAGGAACGAGGAATAAGCAACTAACTACTTTCGCAGCTCCCTCGGTGATCAGCACGCATCACAACCTTCAGAGGCTCTCCTCCGCAGCTCTCCCGAAAGGGCAGCGATCTGCGTTTTACGGATGGGGGAACCAGCCGGTGACCCAGTCAAAGGCACAAACGGGTGCCCGTAGCACCGTGCCTTCCGAGCGGGGAGGTTGTACCCTGCGCACGGAAGCGTCCAGTATTAATGGCCAGGCTTTGTTCTGACTCCATCAATTCAATGGCCGTTTAATAATGTCCTATTTTTGTCATGTGGATACACGTCTACTGGGAACTGGACTGAGACCAAATCATCTCACGCTGGCCCTGAACATCCATCAGCTGTTTTACAGCCGGTAGTCACTTCTGGCCTAGGAGTGACTCACCCTCACTATCTATAAACCAAAGAAGAATTCTATAATTAAGAATAACTGCAATTAAGATGAGCGATGACAATATTGAAACCTGCCCACTTAAAGCTTGGTTGAAAAATACACATTGCAGGCCCCGCGATTATTTTTTTCTTAAAGCAAATCTTTTCCTACGCACACTTAATTGTTACTGAAACCAACTGGAACCGCATGTGCAGCTTGTTTTAAGAAATTATCCGAGATGTATCTGATCCAAATGACCAGGTCACTTGGTCTATCGGCTACAGGACCGCGGAGAAAATGTACGTGGAGAGCTGGCGCGTGCAGGGAAGCGCTGAGGGAATAGCTGGGAAGCCAGGAGCGACTCTAATTACTGCTCTTTAACTTTACGTGTCTGATGCACTTTGTCACACTACATGGGGCATCTCTTCTCAGCACGTCAAGATTAATGAGTTACAGGAACACGTTCCCAGCTCCAACGTGTTATGCTATAGATCACAGTGTTCAGCCTGAGAATGTCCCCAGATCGGCGTGACAGGCTGCATATTCAATTGCTCCTCTTGAAAGTATTTGCATCTTTGAAAGCAAATATATTGTGCATAGCAGGAGAAAAATCAAGTTTTCTGGCAAGACACGCACACTTCATTCCGTCAATGGAGGCAATTTAATCAAGAATGTCGGCCGTTTATTGCAATATACACCTTCTCTGGGGCACTTTCTGGAGGACAATTCCATTAAATATCTCTTTGAGTCCCTGCCTCTCTAACTTTGTTAGCGACTCTTCTCTATCTTTCTGTGACCGCGGTTTAGCGCAGATAGAAAACAGGGAGCTCTGCGATTAGATAAAAGCTGGATCTAAAAGGGAAAAAAAAAAAAATCTGGATAAGATAAAGAAAAATGCGCAGCAAGGAAGGCTGAATAAAGCAATTCGTTTGCACAAAAATACTCCGGGGTCAACTCGTGCAACCCGACGACTACGTCAATTAGCGAAGATGAGAAACAGGTTCCACGTGCCTCAGTTTAACACGGGCTCGACTGCTGCGGCATTTTCTTAACGTTAGTCCTTTCCTTTCTACATTAATGTGAATATTTGCTCCTCAGCCATGAATAAATCTTCCTTTAAGAGCGGCTCCGTTCTCAGCAGCTTGCTCATCTCCTTGACTCTTCAGCAAATGCCAGATTTGTGGAGTGGAAGAGAGAGCACGACAAAGCACCGAGGAGCACTCTGCAATGAAGATACTCTCCTCCTTGCCATCAGGGTGAAAACAGAGTCCTTTGCAGGAGACCTCTGTGCCTCTTCAGCTCCACTCAAGCCCTTAAAACTCTGCTTTCCAAAAGACCTTGCATTTCTTCTCCAACGCTAAGCGGTGCTTAAGCACGCACGGGACTCGAACTGATCCTTCGTGCAAAACTGAATTTCACCCCCTAATAAACAGAGGTCCGCAGACTCATCTCAGGAATACCTGGGAAAATCCAGGACAACCGGCTGGGTAATAATGAATTTACGTCCCTTTTTAGGAGCTGCGGGATCAGAACGGAGCCTCTTAATCATCACACAACCGCGGTGAGGGTACGTTAGCTTGGAGTATGCCACCGCATCTTATTTGCCTATCTGTCTTTAAGCTAGATCTATAAATGGTTCTGATGCAACTAATAAGTCACTACATTCATCAGAGTAAAAAAAAAGTATCATCTTAATGACTCCCTCCCAGTGATAATTATGTATTTAAATAGTTTCTCTTCTCAAGGCATTATTTGTTTCTTTCCGAGAAGAAACAAAACTCACGGGCTGACATTTCTTTGATAAGCTACAGAACATCGGCAGTATTTTCAGAATTGTCCGTAGTGGTGAAGGGTATCCTCATTTCTCCATAAAAAACCCCAGAAAATAAAAAACATCAGCATCAACAGATGGACAAGCCAGCGGGAGGATTTGCAAGAGCCACCTGAAATAAACTAAGCTGATAGAATTTGGCACTTCTATCAAAACAGATCTTGAGCAAAAGCTTCTAAATTCAGCGTGACATACATTTACATTTCTTTTACCGTTTTTTTTCACTCCATTGCTGCACCTGAACAAGAACACATAAACAAACCAAAACGTATTGTTACAGCCACGGCGGTACCCGGCGAAGCGATAGTCATCGCTCGGCCCACCCGAAACCAAGTCAGTAGCTTATACATTAAACAACCCAGCATCGCGCTCTATTTGCCTCGTAGGTTGGGAAGGATTTGGGATTTGCAGGGTTTGTGTTTCATCTTGGAAGCCTGTCTGTCGTCGGCAGCGGAACACCTTCCTCGCTCGTTTGACCACTTTGCCCTCCAAAGAGGGGCAGCTACTGCTGCTCATTTACCAGAGGAATCTCTCTTTTCCAAAACTCTTCTTGCGGAAGCGAAGGGAACCGCACGGTACCTGAAGACGCTGGGTCCTGCCATAAAAATAATACCCGTGCTAGGTCTTGCAGACTCCCTACGCCCGGAACAACCTGGATTACCAACTGTTCAACTTCAAAGCCTTGCTCATCTACAGAGAACAACGAAGCTCAAGACTCCAATTTCTTTTTGATTAGGCCTTTCAAAGCATCCCTCAAGAATCAAAAGGGAAGAATATAACATTATTCTGTGGCAATTCTGACATAAAAGCTGCAATATTAGACTGTTTAAAACAAAAAGGGGTTGCCTTTTTTCCCCCCCCATTCTGGAGTGAAAAGCACCTTATTATAAATATAAGAAAACCCAACTGTCTCCTGATGATAATGACTCAGCCAATTTATCATAACAAAATGTCAATGTCACCCATAGAATAATCATGCAAGAATACTTCAAAAAGGGGCGGGGGGGGGGAAGGGAGAAAAAGAAATGTACCCAATTCTGGCATGACTGTAGGGGTTGCTTACGAAAATGATGAAAGTCAGAGGCTTAAGTGATTAAGTCAAATATATAGCTCATTCATTTGCAATTTGATTTTAACCACGGACAAGATGAGGGAAAACAAGAACGGGAGCGTCTGCATCATAATATTAATAAAACATAATTAGGAAAAGATTAGCATAGGAGAAAGAAAAGCATCTTAATTCACCTTCCCTTAGCCTGCCAATGTGTCTCTTGCCGTTGATTATTATTTTCGGAGAGCTGGTGTTTACAAAGGTTTGATTAGATTGGAAGAATGCAAATTAAGAGGGAACTCGCTGACAACCTGTTTCCCTCTGTGTGCAGGAAGGTGCTTATAAATCACAGCAGACACCACTGCAATATCCCTGGCCTATCCAGAGAACGAGGATGGTGCTGGCTATCGTGATATTTCCATGCCCGAGTCCCAGTTCGGAGAGGTTCGTGGGCTTTTAAGGTCGTAGGCTCAGCCGTTAGACATCGATTTTCTCCTGGAGTACTCGGTGGAGATAAATTACCATTGCTCCTGATTTCCAGAGCGGGAAACCTGAGGCCACGGCAGAGGAATTCTTCCGTCTTCTGGCACATACCGGGTCAAACGAAGAACAACGCACGTGTCTGCGGACTCCCGGATCTACGCGTTAGCCGACGGACTACCAACCACAAGCAGTTCCCATTACGCGGCTCCGTGCAAAGGCCGGTCGCTAAGAGGTTTCAGGCTCTTTCAGAAATACTAAACAGGGGGAAATACGGTGGGCAGTGCTGGAGACTCTGGCAGGGAAAGCTGCGTGGAAGAAGACACAGATATAGCGATGGGAAGAGGCCACGAAGCCAGGTCAGATGTGGCAAAGCTGAGCAAAGCAAGCGTAGCAGGGAAAAGACAATACATTTATTACAGAGAGACAGAGTATTACAATAAAAAGGAGGGGAAGCATCATGTGTTTGCACTGTTTCCTCAAGGGGAAAATAGGCTTTTCCTGCCTACGTTTATTTAAACGCTAGTACGCAATTTGCCTTTGGTAATATGGTTTAGTTTCCATTTAAAAGACCGTTCCTAGAACAAAAAGGGTTTCCTGGGCTTCCCGTAGCCACTTGAGGGGGGTCGGGGAAAAGGCAGCTTTCAAGTCGAACAACAGACTTAGTGAACAATGAAAGGGCCTTTTTTCTATGGCACGCTGCTGGAGTAGAAGGGCTGAAAACGGTCTTGACTTGCGCACAACGGCACGAACTCAAAAAACCCACCTGACAGGCAAGGTGGTGGGTGAGGGGTTTTGCGGACGAGAGTTCAGGTTCCTTTATACGTCCAGGTTCCCCCTCCGCTCTAACACCCAATTCTTTATTCCTGGGTGGATTCAGAAAGACAGAGGCAGAAAAAGCAGACAAAAAATTCTTCTTCGGACTCTACCCTACGTCTTTTGCTACACTACAAAGGCACATAATCTGTAAAAAATCATTTATTCTCTCTCCGACTGAGGCTGGCGAACTGATAGCTTAGAAAGAAAGCCACTTCCACATTTTATTCGTATAATATTTTTAATTTATATAAGCTCAACACTGAGTCTCAACACTGAATATAGCCTGAGCCAGTCAAGGAAGAAATCTAGCTTTTTGCAACTAGTACCAATAACTTAGGCATTTGCTGCAGAGATGTGATAATAAAGAACAAAAATTTGTTTATTTTTATACCTAGAGTACACGCTTCCTTACAAAAAGGAAGATTAAACTAGTTTATACGCCAAAACTGCTTACAAAGATTAACAGCCATCTTGGACCTCAGTCTAGAGAGCAAATTCAAGCCATTAAAATTAGAAATATGACCTTAATGGTACCTAGTCTGTTCTGTCCTCCTTGTGACCTGCCGTAATAATGGTAAGCAACAATACGGATAATTACTCTGTTATCCGTTCCACCACGTTTTCTCTTCTCCTATCAAATACACGGACAAGTCCTGTCCCTGCAACAAAACTCTGGCTTAATGAACAGTCCACCCACTATTCATACGTGATGTCCCGGTGTTTTAAAATTCATCTCCCACAGCTATTATTACCTGGCTTGCATAACTCTTTTGGGCAGGCATTTCATATCAGCAGAACTGACTTGTGCTTAATCACACTGAATGCAAAAATAGATTTTTCTGCCTGGGTTGCGTAGCTTTCTCATATCTGTGAGTTTTTATATCACACGCAAAGAGCGATTCCCTTCCATATGACACTTATGAGTAGCAATGTTTTAACTAGAAAGCTCACTAGTGTTTGACGTTTTTCCTCATAAGATTTATCATCATCATCTACAATTTTCCCTTTCCGAGTGGGCTGCAGATGATGCGCGAAGATCTGTTCTGCCCTTGTAATTCACCCTCACCGGGAAAACTGAGCCACGGAGAAGCATCGCCGCCGTTTCTCCAGCCGCTCGAACCCCATCCCACCAGGGCCGTGAGGCACCCAGCCCTCTTACACAGCAGCATGACGGTCGCAAAATTGGAGGAGAACGTACCAGGCACGAGTTACACTCTTTAGGGAATTGTCCTTTTGAACGTGGAAAAAGGTTGGGCGTTAGAGAGGAAACCGCAAGTGCAGCACTAGTGGGTTCATAACCGGTAATCCGCATCTGGTACCGCTTTGATTTGGCCATCATCGACATTGCAATTTCTTCGGTATATATTTAGGAAGCAATTAGCATGACAAAGCTCGGGCCAGCCTGAGGCCCAACGCGACGGAGGAACGGCTCCCTGCCCGTGCTAATCCCGGGCATGGGCAAAATGGAGCAATTAATCCTACCGCACGCTAGGAAGGAAGGAATCAGGTGCTTCATATCTGCCAGAATAGATCAGCACTGCAAGATGTCTGAAGCGAAGCATGGCATAAATACAAGATACGCATTTGATATACAAATCAGGGAAGACGGATAAATGCATAAGGTTAGAAAACGTATCAAGCACATTAATACACCTCTAGGCGTTAACATGCACAGAGGCAGCCCTTTGTCAGCCTTTGACGTTGACAAGCTTTTCTATTGGCCCCTATGCATCATGTAGACTGGGACATACATTCATATACGAGCTTTAAAATATACGCTAGATGTTTTATGTACTGCCAGGATGACATTTGGGTGTCCTCCCCAGAGGGCACAGATGCAGTTGGGATCCCTGCTCAGATGTTCCTGGAATGCTTCAGCACAGGCAGGTCTCGCCACGTAAGCCACCTCTGCATCCGCTGCTGGCGGACCAACCCATCGGCACCCCTTGGGTACGTACAGCAAAGCCACCGTGAGGTCGTGCTCCATCACGGACCTCGAGCTGGCCTCAAAATCGGACCAGGGATCCCGGCATTTCACAGAATCACAGAATCGTATAGGTTGGAAAAGACCTTTAAGATCATCGAGTCCAACCGTAAACCCAACACTGCCAAGCCCACCACTACACCATGTCCCTGAGCACCTCATCCAAATGTCCTTTAAATACCTCCAGGGATGGCGACTCCCCCACTGCCCTGGGCAGCCTGTTCCAATGCTGGACAACCCTTTCAGTGAAGAAAAATTTCCTAATGTCCAGTCTAAACCTCCCCGGCGCAACTTGAGGCCATTTCCTCTCATCCTATCAAGCACAATTTCACTTCTTGCGTGGCAGAAAAAGGCTGACTAGGAACCACCTATGGATTTAGCTTCCCTAGGCTGCCTTGTGATATAGTAGTCACTATGACTACTGTATCTTTGTCCCCTTATCAAGCAAAACAAAACGACGCGATGGAACAGACACCGGAGCTGAAGCCCAAAGGGCTCCCAACGCTTCTGGGCTGCAGAGATGCTTTTGAATCAGCAGGAGCCTCGGCAGCAGAGGAGCATGGCAAACCCTCTGGGTTCAGCTGCGAGAGCTTCCCACACCTGAAGGATGCACGGTGATGTGAACTGCTCAGCTGTGAACAGCAGCCAAAATTAAAACGAAAGAATAGACGTTTTAGCGGCAGTTTATTCTATTCAGCCAGTTTTCACACATTTTCACAGGCTGCACAACCATGCAGGCATACTAATGCCTGCATACCCCAACAATTGATATAAATGAGATGTTAGGGGAATGTTTAGTCATCAAATGATAACTTTTCGATATAAAATTCGCACACAAATTTAATAGGACAATCACTGTCAAGAACTTTACTGAAAGGGCCTAAATTTGTAGCTGCTGCTATGTGTACAAGAAGTAAATACGTGATACAGCAGCTGTTGTCACTGTCTTGCACATGGCAGCTAAGGCCTGAAAAACCCCGTTCTGTATGTCCCGGTTTCAGCTGGGATGGAGTTAATTTTCTTTAGAGTGGCTGGTATGGGGCTGTGGTTTGGATTTGTGCTGCAAACAGTGCTGGTAACACAGAGATGGTTGAGTTGTTGCTGCACTGGTCAAGGACTTTTCAGCTCCCCGTGCTCTGCCGGGTGCAGAAGAAGCTGGGAGGGGACACGGCCGGGACAGCTGACCCCGACTGCCCAAAGGGCTGTTCCATACCATAGGGCGTCATGCTGGGTATGTAAAGCTGGGGAAGAAGGAGGAAGGGGGGGATGTTTGGAGCGATGGCGTTTGTCTTCCCCAGTCACCGTTACGCGTGCTGGAGCCCTGCTTTCCTGGGGATGGCTGAGCACCGGCCTGCCCATGGGAAGGAGCGAAGGAATTCCTCGTCTTGCTTTGCTTGTGTGTGGGCTTTTGCTTTCCCTGTTAAACTGTCTTTATCTCAACCCGTGAGTTTTCTCACTCTTACCCTTCCGATTCTCTCTCCCATCCCATGGTGGGGAGCGAGCGAGCGGCTGGGTGGGGCTGAGTTGCCGGCTGGGATTAAACCACGACACTGTAGGGATGGGCTTAACGCAAGGGAGCAGGCAAGGTGGGGAGAGCAGCAATTCCAGGGTGCAAAGTTTCAAGATCCCGACATTAAGTCCGTGTAGGCAACGGAGGTCTCTGCGCCCGGGAGCAGAGGCACGGCGGGGCACACGGAGGGCTTCGTCCTAGCAGGCTCGCATGCTGCTGCACAAAACTACACCGCACAATTAACGAGAGCTGCAAGGGAGCAGACGGGAAATATGAAAACAGGAGCTGAAACCCTAGCAACTACAACGCTCTGATTCCTTGTGTTACCCAGTAAGACAGAAGTTTACCTACAGCCCCAGAGGTAATAAAACCCAGTGTCATCCATGAGATATGATAAATGAGCTCCCTTTTCCAGTAGCTGTGTTTCCAGTTGCTATATTTCATGAGAAATATGCCTCGCTACCCTCGTCTTATTTGCTGCTTCGCTCAGCTTGCATGCCTGTGCGTAAGGTAGGGAATCTGTCTGTTAACCCTCCTCTCCTCGAGCAGCGGCGCAGCCCTGCTCTCGCTTGCAGCGCTGCAGTCACGGGGTGCGGCAGAGAAAGCTCCGAACGCGGCGTGACCCCTGCTCAAAACGAGAGGCTCACGAGGGACTCGGGGCGTGGGGACACCGCTCCGTAGTGACAAGTGTTTTCCTCCTAAATCCCAGGGCAGGCCATGATATTGGGACTTCCAGCCAGGAGAACAAGACACTTAGCAGCACCTAGTCATCATACTCTCCGTAACCCCAGAAAGGGATTTACACGCATGTAAACTCTACGGTAACACTTCATCGTCCCCCCCACCAGCAGCAGGACATTAACAAGTGACAGAAATGACGGCATTAACTTTGGGCATTGTTTCCCATTTAATTAGGTCTACTATATGCTTAATTAATTAGAGATACACCAGCTGAGATCTGATAGATGATACCGCCTGTTGGGAGCGGGCTTCTTGTATGTGCCGTTCCCAGTTGCAGAGGCAGAATCTGCAATATGATAACACAGAGATGGTTGAGTTGTTGCTGCACTGGTCAAGGACTTTTCAGCTCCCCGTGCTCTGCCGGGTGCAGAAGAAGCTGGGAGGGGGCACGGCCGGGACAGCTGACCCCGACTGCCCAAAGGGCTGTTCCATACCATAGGGCGTCATGCTGGGTATGTAAAGCTGGGGAAGAAGGAGGAAGGGGGGGATGTTTGGAGCGATGGCGTTTGTCTTCCCCAGTCACCGTTACGCGTGCTGGAGCCCTGCTTTCCTGGGGATGGCTGAGCACCGGCCTGCCCATGGGAAGGAGTGAAGGAATTCCTGGCTTTGCTTTGCTTGTGTGTGGGCTTTTGCTTTCCCTGTTAAACTGTCTTTATCTCAACCCACGAGTTTTCTCACTCTTATCCTTCCAATTCTCTCCCCCATGCCATGGGGGGGAGCGAGCGAGTGGCTGGGTGGGGCTGAGTTGCCGGCTGGGGTTAAACCACGACAGCTGCCAAAGCCTGTTTGATGCCAAACAATATCGTGCGATGCCCTCGTTCATGGGGATCCCTGCCTGGCCTGAGCAGGAATGGGCTACAGCTGCGTAAGAAAGAAGCTCATCCCAAGTGGCCTGAGTCCCCTGAAGAAAGAGAAGAAGAAAGGAAGAAATACAGAGGTCCTGCCGCTGGAGAGGAACGCCCCGCAGGCTGCAATCTCCCGGCGCTGCGGGAGTGCTGGCACAGCAACCTCCCTGCCCACCATCGCAGCACAACCTTCCTCTGAGTAATGAGGCAGGTGAAGGATGGATGACTGCAGCTTCACGAAGAGCCGGAGATGATTGATGGGCCCGAAGAGAAAGATATGATCCCTTGATTAAAACAGAAACTAATTGATGGGCTTGGAGCTGCAGATGATGGCTCTAAGCTTCTGACCAGCGACGATGAAAGGTGGGTGGATGGAGAGCCAGGAAACGCTGGTTCAGCAGAAAAAGGTAAAAGGAAATGAGAAACTTGGGTGTCACTGGTGTCAAACGCCAGCAGGAGAAGACTAGAGTCAGCAGCACTTTTTCCAAACATCCTGAGGGACCTGTTCTGGTCACACGAAAAGACTGAGCAAGGACTCTTCAAGGATGCTCAACGCTTCTCCAGTCTTCAGGTTACCAGAATTTATGGACTGTTCAGCAAGGACAAGAGGAAGAGAGGGCGATGGGAGGAAGGCTGGCAAGACGCATGATGGGTGTCAGAGTGCCAAGAGTGCCGGGGGGGAGGGACGAGTTTACAGCCAAGGCTAAGCCTGAAAAGGCTTCCCTGCCCATCTCACTTCACACGCGTTAGTAGAAAATGGATTTCAAAAGAAATTCTGCACATTTACTTCCAACTAAGTAATCGCTCCAACTCTCTAACGAGCCAGGGTCTCAGTCTCAGCGCACAGGAATTACGCCCTGCCATCTTTCCCCATTTCCTCCATGACTTCCACAAAAACATCATCTGGAACAATTTTTTTCTAGTCCTCTCCGGGTCAGATCAAAACGACCCGGTACAACGACGCTCTTTTTGCCCGTTGGCTTTTAAGGCAGCGGTGCCTGGAAGCACAAGGTCAGAACCGAAGTCTAACGATGGTCCCTGCTGTTTACAAGCACAGGAATAACGATGGTACCTGCCCAGACCGCTCGCCGGCACTTGGCGGGGATGCTGCAGGTTCACGTTTTTAGTCTGCCGCGGCACCCCCTTGGCAAAGCATTTAGTCTCCTTGTGCTCAGTTGCAAACTGAGAATAATGTTCCCTTTTTCCTCTCTATTTAGATGAGAATCTCTCTGATTGAATGACTCTCCTTGAGCCGGTACAGCAGCCTGCACAATAGCATCCTGATCTTTGATACACGCGATAACATAAATATTAAACTAAGCTATCTATCCCTTCCTTCATTAATGCACTGCATCCAGAAAACTTCCTGCGATTTCTGCTAAAGAAGGTCCAGTGTGTTTTTGTAGCTCTCATCATTTATCCCCAACGGCTGGAATTTTGAAATTAGTAACAAACTTAATGCAAACCCAAAGATTTACAAAAGTTCCCCTTGAGTTCAATCACAAATTTGGCTCCAAGAAACTTAAATTTAGGTCTAAGACAGATAGGCTACAAAAGCTTTTGGAAACCTCAATGGGGGGAAAATCCATTATGAACTCAGAATTAATCTCAACAATCTTACCTATTGATTTTTTGCCTTTTATCAATTGAACTTCTTGTTCCTGAATAACTCATTTACAGGTAATAGACTGAAATAACAAAGTCCTACACAGTTATAATTGACACCGTTTCCTAGAACATGTTCATCAGAAATTATTGGTCTAATAATGATTTTTCAGATACCAGGATAGGCTAAACAAACTCCAGGCTGCCATAAAGAAGCAGAAAGCTTAATTAAATTTCATTTCAGACCTCAGACTCCAGCATCTTTCTTCTCTACCCTCTTTAAAAATAGGGCAACCCCCTTGTGATTCACGCGCACGGAAAGAAGCGACCCACTGCAATTCATATGGTAACAGAGACGTTTCACTTTTTAACCCAGAGTTTGCACAAACACGATTCGATTTCTGTAAAAACCACATTTTAGGGAGCTGTAAATAGCAAAGACAGGACAAAAAATTTAAAATCTATGGGTAACAAAACACCGAAGCATTCGGGAGCGATTTTCTCGCCGCTCAGACCGCAAGTGTGGTGCGTAACTAGGTACGCGTGAGCAAGCGTTGCAAGCTCCTTCCCTTTCCCTGCTAAGGACCGTAAGAAAGAGGATCCACATCAGTAAAATTACAACGTTTTGCAGGTAGGGAGAAGGATCAAACCTCCAGGTCCTTCTCCAGAGCAGCCTGGGTTTTTCCCCCTGTCTATCAAGGTCTCCGCGCTACCCCTATCATCACAGCATCGTCTCGCTGATACCTGCTCCTGCTTGGTACTCCCAAGCAAAACATCATCCATAAATCATCTATTAACGCATCATGCATTCACTAAAGTCAAAGAGCTCGGATAATTTTAACAGGGCCAGGACCAGAGAGCAGCCACTCTCACGAGAACACCTCTTCTCCCGCGGCAGAGCCTGCTGGGTCACCCAGCCCTGATTACACCGACGGACTCTTAATTAACGTGCCAGGGAGAGACCGACGGTGGCTGGAGAGACCGAGAGAGGCCTTACGCAGTCAGCAGAGGTAGGGAAACAAACGTAGCAAGGAAAACGAACCTGATTTAATTTGCCGTGAAAACCAGTTGCGTTACCCTGTACGCGGGAGGGAGGGAGGATCCTCTCTTTCGCTGTTTTCTTTCCGCGGAGGTTGAGGTGAGGGAGGGAACTTGTTGCGTCTCCTTATTTCCTTACTTCTTATTCTTGGATCGATTTGTTCCCTGTGGTGCGATAGAGCGAGCGTGTATTACAGAGGTCATCGCTGAATCCCAAGCGCTTTCCAGACTCTTCATCACTCTCTTATTTCCACTGCAGTAGGGTTTAGAAGCCCGGGACAAGATTACAGCGCATTTGTAAGCACCACATACTGGCACAGTGAAAACTTTCATTACCCCGAGGAGCTTACAACTTAAATTATACAAAAGACAAAAGAAGGAATAAGAACTATTATACCCGTTTCCCCTCAGAATGGGAAACTAAGGCGTAGAGAAGCTCAGTGTCCTGATACAAAAGCTTTAAGAAGACACGGAGCAAGCAATCAAAGCTTCATCCCAAAGCACCATTTCAGTCCTTTAACCTACAAGCCAGAGTGAGAGGACGCAGCGGTCAATGAGAAAAAGCACCTCGATAAGAGAAACCGCCAGCGATCGCCGGCCTCGCTTTATTTGGAAATGCCCTGAAAAAATGCAGATTTCCCTGAATTGCAGTCACCTTCCGCCTCTGTTCTACCCCAAACCATCCTGCTCTCCTTCCGTCACTCATCACAGCCCAAGGGAAAGGCAGCTAGAAGAGGCTGAGCGGGATCTAATCACTTCTTTCCTATTCCATTCCCGAAACGTACATGGATTTAATGAGCAAAATCTACTTTTGAGTTTCCAATCTATTTTGCAGAATATTGAGCGGAGCATTCAGAATTTATTACGCCGGTGAAAGCAGTGTTGTACGAGCCCGCTTCCATTTCCATCGTCACAAGGATAGAGCCTGCCAACCTGACATCAGCCGCAAACTCAGGGAGCTTGCGCTAGGTGAAGCAGGTGGCCAGGCCTATAATTAATCCATAGACTTTCTCGCTCCAGCTGCACGCCAGCAATCTCAACTGAAACTAATACGCGAGCAGCCAGAGTCGCGCTGGAAATTTTCAAGCGTCAGACCCAGGGAAATAATTAAATCCTTTGGGTGTCCGTTTCAAAGCTGGTCTCTGAAAGAGTTTGCCGCTGCTTCTGTGCTTCAGGGTATGGGAACAGTGGCAGGGAAGATCCAGGTTAACGTGAATTTTTAAATACGGCCAACGCGTGCGTCAATCCGTTAAAAGAACCTTCCCAAGGCCGACTCAAACGCGACGGCAAGTCGGCATCGCGCTGGTTTTGACTGGAGAGAGCACTGAAGGCTGCTCTGTCGGTGAATCTGGATTGCCATCCCAAGGTCCGCGTCTGGAACCTGCGGGCGCAGGCTACGGGCACCGTCCTCTGAAGTCACAGGCGGGCAAAGGGAATGCACTAAGCAAAGGGCGAGGACGAGGAGGGACTTCCAGTGCAGGGAGACGTGGGAACAAGAGGAAACTACAGCCCTCACCTTCCAGCCCTGCCAGCCTCTGGGTTGGGTGAATAACGCTGCCTTTTCTTAGGTGGTATTGGGTCGGTCAGGCTGTGCCGGGAGCCAGGATCCGGCCCCAGCCATCCGCAGGACAAGGCCAAGAGGGAACGCACTCAAGCAGAAAAGCCTTGGTTTGGGGGATGCCCCAAACGGCCGGCGCAGAAAGCAAAGCCTGGTACCGAGCGAGCGTCCCTTGCAGCACGGCAGCAACGCGCTTGTGGCTTCAGGGGCTGAAGACGGAGGAGCTCAGGCTGCAGCAGCCTCACGTCTCGCACTTTGAAGCGACGCGAAAGCAGCGTTCGTTCTCCAGCAGGTCTGTCGGGACCGGTCAGAGCGTCAAGCAGCATGGGGAACGTAATAATCTGCAAGCGCTTGGCTCTTCCCTAGCCTCTTCTACACGATGGATTCTGCCAAGGCCTTTCCAAGGATCATCACCGTCACTGTCCTGGTTTCGGCTGGGATAGAGTTAATTTTCTTCCTGGTAGCTGGTATAGTGCTGTGGTTTGGAGTTAGCATGAGAATAATGGGATCACACACTGATGTTTTAGCTGTTGCTGAGCAGTGCTTACACCGGTCAAGGACTTCTCAGCTTCCCATGCTCTGCCGGGCGCACAAGAATCTGGGAGGGGGCACAGCCAAACTGGCCAAGGGGCTATTCCATACCATAGGGTGTCAGGCTCAGTATAGAAACTGGGGGGAGTTGGCTGGGGGGCAGCGATCGCTGCTCGGGGACGGGCTGGGCATCGGTCAGCGGGTGGTGAGCAACTGCATTGTGCATCACCGGTTTTGTACATTCTTTTATCATCATTATTATTATTATTATTATTTTCTCTTCCTCTGCTGTCCTATTAAACTGTCTTTATCTCAACCCACAGGTTTTACTTTTTTTTTTCCAATTCTCTCCCCCATCCCACGGGGCAGGGGGAGGGCGAGCGAGCGGCTGCGTGGTGCTCAGTTGCCGACTGGGATTACACCACGACAGTCACCATTGCTTTCTTTTCAACAGAAGAAATGTGCATCTTTTCCTGAACTATGCATCCTCCATAAAACTGAAAAGTGCAAGGATAAGAGCAAAGATTGATGGGCAGCATGATGACTAAATTGCTCGATTATTTGGTTTGCTTTAAGTCACCTTTCTGGGTTTTCTGGTTTTGATTTTTTTGAATACATCCTACATTCTTCTGGGTCAGAGTTTCTTGTTTTTGAATTTTAAGTAAGGACTTTTGAGATTATAAAAACCCATCACGAATAAGAATTCTCTATTTAGGTAAAAAGGGTTCCTAATTGATTATAATCAATTCAGTGTGTTCAGCTATTGTCATTAGATATAAGTGTGGAATATATGGAGCAAAGAATAATTGCTGATGATGAATGCATAAAAAGCTAGTCCGTGTTTCATTTGTACCATGTCCTTTTTATTTGCACGAAACGTTATGAAACTAGACAATCATTAAAGAAATATAAAAACCACTGAATGGACTCTCTGCATTAGAGGTTCATTTTCTTTTATTTCTCCCCGTGTTTTCCCGGAGCTTGTCCTTTGGGCCATCTTATCTTTGCATTTCTATTTAGTCAAATGGATTTCATGTCCGTCTCTGCCACAGAACAGATTGACAGAGTGACAGCAGCAGAAAACAAAAGAAAGGGATGAATTAATAATAAGAAGAGATGTTTATTCACTTAGCAGAGACAAGGTGAGAGGTGGCTATACAAATATGAGCTATTGTCAAGGAAAGTCAGTGCAGAGGTTCAAAGGTCCACTGCGGACCACACCGGCTGCCAGCTGGGGCTAGCAGAGCAGCGACAGCCCCACGTTAACCTCTGACAGGAGACTAGTAGCCAACAAAGAACGGGAATTGCCACTATCTGTGACTCTCGCTGGGGAGTTTCCCCCCCCGCAGCCCATCAGACCTTTGGTCCAGATGGGCACGGCAAGCGGGAGTAAAGAAGTCAAGCTTGGATATTATGGCCCATAGGCAGAGGGAGGAAGAGGGGAGCAGGAGCGGCCGCTCAGCCCCTCTGAGGGAGATGAAGATCACCGAGTGACGGGGAGTTACAGGCCAGCGATGCCTGGGACAAGCATTCAAGGTCCGCAGCGATGCTCCCTGTCCTGCCTCTGAGCCAGCCAAGCCTCCGAGCCAGCCTCCATCTGCCTCTCGTCTGTCCAGTCTCTGAGCAACCCATATACCATCAGCAAAGCAGATACCTGGGGTTCCAGATGGGAGAATCGGTTGGTGAGCCAATTAAAAGGAAGTTTACTGTAGTCCCCCCCAGTTGCGAGCTACAGAGTTTATAAAGGAGAGACCCTGAGCAGGAGAAATAAACCTCCCTGACGGGCCGTTCCCACGCCGCTGGCTTGACGTATCGCGCTGAACAGAGGTGGGAAAGGTCTCTCCCTCCTCCTTGGGTACTTCGTCTTTCCCACTGAGAAGGAAAGCAGCATGTTGCAGCTTCCGCCCTTACGCAGTCCCGATTTTCCCCTAACGCAGGCAGTAACTGGTTTGAGCTGAGCACCTCCTGCTTCGCTTAATTCCCGAGATCCTGCAGCAAAGATACCCACTGCGGATCTCATCCCGGGGCAGGTCTCTCGTTTATCTCTACCAGAGGCCACAGGAAGCCTTACGAGCGCTTAGCTCATTTCCCTAGTCCATCTTTTTTCTTCCGTATTATTCAGAAAGAGGTAACGATCTCTCGCGTTCAGCTCATTCTAAAGGAAATGCGAGATAAAGCATCGCAAATGGACAGATTATAAAGAGTTAATACATGGCAAATCCAGCTTTACGGTGTTCCAGTAACTCAAGGGGCTACTTGCGACTATGTCTTTTCCAGATTACTCGTGCCTGCGGTGTGCTCCTAACACTTCTTAATCGTGTATTAAGTAATTGCTAATGAGAAGAAAGCTGCACGGCTCTGACCAACCTCCTAACACGCTTCCACACAGAGCAAACGTCCTCTACGGCCAACGACAGCTGGGGGAGCCCAGCGCCTTTGGAAGCCAAGCTGCTTATTTCCAAGTTCGAGATGTCGCTTCCCCATCAGTTTTATCCTCGCTCTGATTCGCAGCGCAGAAATACCTACAGACCCCCAAAAGACTGCGTTCTGCCGGGCTCCGTCTATAGGTGCAGTAAGGGATGCCTGGAGAAGCAAGAGGCGGGGAAAGGAAGAGCCATCCTCTTTCCAGAGGGTACCCCAGCGCCAGGTTGGAGGCTGGGGCATCGCGGGGACACGCTCCGGAGGGCTGAGCTGGTGCCACGGCCGCGGATGGAGAAACCCAGGAATAAAGCGGGCCCGCCCTGACCCCCAGCCCACGTCCTGCCCGTCAGAAAACTCTGCTTTTAGGGTTTCGAACACATCTGCTTGTTCAAACCACCTCCAGCTCCCCAGCAAACAAAATAAATACAAACGTGCATCATCTTAGCGGCCCTATTTCTTATTCGGTTGCTGACAATACCTAATGAAGTGGATAAATGATTAATTAAGAAACAATATTTCTTTACAGAAACTAGCTCTTGGGGGAAAAAAAAAAGAATCCCTTGACACTGTTGTTCACGGGTTTGGTATCCGCTATTTTTAGTAAGTGGAGGAGAAGCTGAAACAGCAGGAAAGGAAGCACAGCAGTGTTTGATCAGAGCAGTAACGATAAACAACCCTCCAAACAAATGGCCAGGCGTTGTTTAATGCATAGCAATTAACTCCTCTGCCACTCCTGATAAATACAGAGCTCCAGGAATGGTAATTCATTGTTAACATCAGGCTTTGGAAAAATTATAAATCTAAGGGGGGAAAAAAGGGGTCACTTTTTGTCAGCGGCGGTGCATTGTGGGAGATACCGTGCCTGAAGCAAAAAATAATAAGAATAATACAATATCGAACCTTTCTTTCAACGAAAATAATTTTACAGCCTTCCCGTACCAATATGCACTAGACTACCGTGTCAGGAACATCAAGCAGGATATTACATCTCTCCGGGTATTTGTTTCTGAAAAAGTCCAGACCGTTATTAGAAGACATCCAATTAACAGTTTTAAAAGATGCATAGGAAAGTCGTAGTTACAAACTTTTATTCCAGTTCCATCCACCCTGTCAGTCATCTGCAGTACTCCATAATCTCTTTTAATTAAGATATTCATAATAGCGCGAGGCGAGAATTTTGGAGAGAGACATTTTACGCTTTCCGTTCCCATCGAGGAAGGAGCTGGCAGGGCTCAAAGCCAGTAGTACAGCTATTAAGAGCGCAACTAAAAAATTCCCCTTGTAACCGCTGCTTTCCGATATACAGCTTTGCTTCTTTCTATGTTCCAGCGTACAGCAAAATAAAAAATTATTAAAAATACAATTCACCCGTCAAACCGCAATAATAGGAATGGCAATAGAAAGGTCAAATCAACCATGCTACCCCAGGCAACGGAAACCAAACCATTTGATGTTAGCTTCGGATTGCTGACCCTTAAGTCTTGAATATTTTCATTAAGAACGCCGTGTTTTGCAGACTACCACCGCAGCAGCAAACCCAGTAAAATACCTCAACGAAGCATCGCCGCTAGTTATTTTAACTTTCATCTAAAAATGCTGACAAACCTCTGATCGCTTTCAATTTCCTTCCCGTCCCTGACGCTGTTTTTGGAGAGAAGCTCTTCTTCAAAAACACACGCTCATTTTTATCCCGCTGCAGCTTAACCTCTGCAACAGCCGGGTCCTCCTCGTGAAAAATATATAACTTGCTCTCGCTTTATGTTTGGAGAAGTTCTAATGGGACACGACGCCCTGCCTGTATGTGCTTAGCGCGTAAGGTCTCTCCTAGCAGCATCACCCGTCATCCGAGCTTTGCCTTTGGAATCGTTCCACCTCCATTTTCTCCGGCAGAAAGCAAAGAAAGAGAGCAGTTGAAATCAATCTGTCTTTGCTGTATTCCCCTCCCTCCTTTCTCATTTCTCTTTCCTTTCTCCCCGGAGAGCGGAGGTGTAAAAGCCATTTCTTGGGAGCTGAGATCTTTGGCATGATTTTACACTTGGTATTCCTTCCTCGCCGCTAGCTCGATAGTGCTACTATAGACAGACGCCTCCCACCTCACCGCCCCGCAAGGCCGCTTTTAGTTTTTAGATATCTATTCCAAAATTAACGTAACTTCTGTGCTCTTACATCGCTACTTAACCTCAGCGGCCTTTATTGCTTTTTCCCCATTGGGACCCAGCAGAGCTGCGTTCCCGTTGCATCCCCTTCCTCCAGCACTTGTTTCTCCTCTGCTTTTCTGAAGCCCATTTCCCAACGCATGCTCTGACTCCTAAGCAGACGTCCTCGGGGCACTTATTCCTTCTCCCCAGCCACCAAGCCGGGCTGTTTCCCTGCGTGTGTTTTCCTCCTAAGGGTTCCAAAGCCAATAGCTCTGGATAGAGATCATTAAGCCTTAAATGACCTATAAATTCCTATTAAAAGAAAGTTATATTTAATTCATTTCCCAAATTTCCACCCCAAATTGCCTCTGACTGTGTCAAACTCCACAAGGATCAATAACTCCAAACCTGGTTGCTATTACCTTCCTGCACAGGAACAATTAATATCTATCTTGGGGTTTTACACTGCCTCATTGCTATAGTTTTTGAATGTTTTCTGCACGAAATCAACCACAACAACAAAGTCCTCAAAGGGTATCTGAGAGACTCCCCTAGCTCTGCCCTTCCGGGGAAAAGCAGCTTCTGCTTGAAATGGTTTTTGTTTCGGTTTTGGTTTTTTTTTTCTTTTCCTCAGGTAGGTGGAAATAGGGAAGAAACGGGTAGGCAAAAATTTATCTTGAGCAAAGCATTCAACATTGATAAAACACGTTTCCCTCGGGTCTGAAGCAACGTAACCCCTTGCCAACTCTTGGAAGCAGAGATTTTCTTTCTCAATCGCCCTCTGCAAAGTTATTTCACTCTCTTCCAGAAGTTGTCTTGTTTCAGAAGAGCAGAAGGAAAACTCTACAGTTTTCCTCCAAATTACACATCAACCCTGTCCGATCAATCCAGGTTGTGCCTTCAGAGACAAGACCTATACTCTGGCTCCCAGCACGGCCCCGGTTTTCCTTGGAGGACTCCTTGGGTGTGCTGCAATCCTACCTGGACTTTGCTTCTGCTCGCTGCCGGCAGTCCCCCGCGCACAAAGCCCGGGTCGCTCCCGATCAGACGCGACCCAGGCGATGCAGCCCGCGCCCACCCGCTCTACCGGCACGCGACTACGACAGACGGCTGCACGCACGCTTTCAAGCCAACATTACTCATTCCACCCTTTCGCTCTCCAAAACGTTGCTTCTAACCCTCCGCAGCGCTGAACCTGGAGATAAATTTTCACTCTTGCTTTCAACACTTTTTTTAAAGTTGCTTTAAAAATATTTATTCGAGTCACAGTCCCTTTGCTCCTTTCCTTCTTGTGTACTTTATGGACGCGGTCACTGAGGAACAGCAACTAGTTGACTTCTAGCGGTGACGGGCCCATTTTAAAAATCCTGTGCCCTCTATAACTTCCCCCAGGTGGGTTTATTAAGGGAAATTTAATCAGCTCACAGCAAATCTCTGCAGTAAAACGCAGTGCGGGCTGCCCTCGGTTAACACTATTGTACCTCTTCGTTCTGCCATTGCCCTGCTTCAACACAGGGCTTCTTTCCTCTGAAGGAAATTCATGGAAAACCAAGAGAGCTGCTCATCTCATCCATGGAAAATCAGGGTGGCTTATCGGAGTGGAAATCACCTTCACTGCAGGGAGCACAATCAGCCTGGGAAGCCGTAACTCACAACCAAACAGAACAAACTCCGTGGGACTTCATCAGCATCCACCACGGGTTAGAGGAGCTCACCCGGAGCAATGCCACCGACTTCCACGGTTCCTACTGGAAAGAAGGGCCAAGGGCCAGACTGCAGCGTAAAGCTCTCGGCCCTGGCCCCACCGCCACTGGAGGCCAGGGGTTTTGCAAGTCCGAATCCTAGACGCTGACTTGGTGAGCCCTGGACTCACATTTTGGATGCATGTACCGGATCGTCCGCCGCGTTCCGGAGGAGCTCTGGCTTACCCTTGGCCACAGCTGAGCAGCTGAAAGGACAGTTGCTCATTTGCTTTGCTCTGAGCTGGCCTCTGCAAATACAAATCTATTCACCTGCCAGGCCGGTTGGATTCCCAGCAGGTCCTTTCCCCGCGTTGCTCTGAATCACTGATGTCCACAGTTCACAGCACCTGAGCCATGCAGCGGAAGATCTATCTGCAAATAGCTCTGGCGAGCTGACAGCCGTCTGTGCCGTCACGACACGAGCCCCGAGCAAGTCAAGGAGAGCCCGTCCCTAAGTTACCTGCCCGTTCACAGGCACGGACACCAAACCAGCTGCTTCCACAGGTCCGAGACGGTTTAAAGCAGTTTTGCCGTTAAAGCAGGTCTCCTTCAGCAGAAGCCCCACACGCGCGTACAGCGCCGACGTGAGCTCGCACGGAAAACGCAGCCTCCCAGCAGCCGAGCTGCAGGAGCCCGGCGTTGGGCAGCCCAGGAGCTCTGATGCGCAGATGCGGACGGCTTTAGATGTAAAGACGGGCTGGCGCAAGCGTGCCCGTGCTCGTTCAGCTGGCTACAGCAACCCAATTCTAATTAATAATAATTGGGAAGGCTCGGAAAGGCACTCAAAAAATTTGCCCTTCCCAAAGGCCAAATGCAGAACTAAACTCCAGGTGAAAAGCTGCCAGTTTTTTCACCGGGGGAAAAAAAAAAAAAATCAATTAAAAAGAATCACATACTCTATGGGGACCTTCTGTCTTGGGGGGTGCTTACGGGGGGAACCACACAGGCGTGCGTACACAAGGCAGCACAGGGGATAGAATAAGAGTCCGGGGCGGATCAGCTCTTCTCTCGCCTCAATGAGCAGCAGCAGACTGTTAGTCAAGAGAAAGCTTTTATATGTTTCATTATTGTTAAACATCTGAGACAAAGTGATGTTGACATCGCGTAGACACTTCCCATTCCTGCTAGCACATTAGATTCATGCTTTATTACTCAGGATCTTCCCTACCACCTCCAAAATGCCTGGGGAAAACATTAAGAGATTAAAAGAAAAGCTATTGCTTAATATTAGAATGAAATAGATCCAAACTCACTTGCTGTTTATGTAATCATAATTACAGCTAGGAGAGTCTAGCCCGGGAGAGCCCCAAGTCCTCAAGCAGGTTTATCTTTCTAAATGAATTTGTCCCATAAACATTTTTAGTAATCTCATTACCAGTCTTGTATTGTTAAGAAAAATCATTAAATACAGCCCGATCAAGAACAGTTTGGGAAGAAGGCTGAATGCAAGTTTAAGCTAGGGTTTAAAGTTCAAATTTAAAGGCAGAAGGCACCCCAAAAGCCTCAGAAACATCGCAGGCTCCGAGGCGAGATTTGTGGCAGACCTGAACTGTATAGTGTCAAAATACACACGACTTGCGGAGATGCTCTTCGCCTGCTCTCTCCTGCCCTGCGCATCTCAGGCTCAGTCAGAAAACGGACTCAGGAGTTTGAACTGGGACGTGCACCTCTGACGGCGTGCTTCTCCCGTCCCCGACCCTTATCTCCTGCAGCCCTGCTCAGGTGATAACCACCAGCGGTGATGGGAAGGGAGGCATCTGGTCGCGATGGCCGCATCGGCTCAAAGGGGATTCAGGAGACAGATAACACCACCATAGCCTAGGGCTATTCTGCAACGCGCCCACCGAAGAAACTAAAACCTGCGGTCGGGGTGCAAATATGACTATGGGTCAATCATCTTATCCCCCGTAAACAGTGAGCAGCCCAAGAGCCCTTGAGCTCTCCTGCACGGCAGCGGGCTGCACGCCAGGATCTCTCCTTGAGCAGGGACGCCTCTCAAGGTTACTCCTCGAGGTCGAGAGATTCCTTGCCCCAACAGATCCTCGGTAAGCGACTAACAGCATGCTCAACCTTGACGTCTTAGCCAAGTGATATAAAGGATTGATTGCGCACATATAATCCTTCAGACATAAACCGTTGACCGAGTCTGGGACTAGGACTGGATCCAGCCGCACCCAGACTCCTCTCTGAGGAGGAGTTTAGAAAGCAAGGGGATCCTTTTCCCAACCTCATGACTCAACGGGAGGGTCTCCCTGACAGATTTGTCTGACCCCGTCCTCTATGCAGTAAATAATCGAGTGCACCTCGCCGTCGCATCTTGTTAAATCGCTGTCGCGTTGAACTTTGTTAACTCCCTGTTCCGTATCGATAAACTATATTTTTACTTCTCTCTTACTGCGCTCTCACTCCATCCGTGACAGCACCCCAAAGGTCTACTTAGGTTCGATGCTGTCGCTCCGAAATTCCTCCACGCGCTTGCTCGCGTGCACTGGAGGTGCCCGGCTCTGCAGGCACGGCCGTATGCTCCGCTCCCCACGCCAGCAGACGTGCAAGAGGACTCCGCGTTACCTAGCTCTGCCTCCTAAAAGATGGCCGAAGTAAACGGTTTTCCACGTCAGTTTGCGCAAAACTGAAAAGCCAAACAGGAGTACACACAGAGAACTGGAAGAACTACTGGGGAAAGAGAAACCCAAGGTAGACATCCTTGATCCTGACTTTTACAAACCTGTTTTGAGGGGGAAGGGGGAGGTTTTATCATGTAGTTAAATGTTCAGTGTTTTCATCCATAGCTGACCTACGGATGGCTGCATTTCATCACCACTTCGCTCCCAGCTGCCTCTCCTCCGTTCCAGTCTGGTCCCTGGGGCTTTACTGGCACAGGGAGAAGACAATAAACGTATTGTCTACCTCTGTTTGGACTGGAGACACCTAAATCTTTCACGGTTCTTTAAGGGGGCCTGGAAATATTTGCAGCCAGGCATCCATCTGATCTAGTTTGCCCTGGGCTGACTCTGAGACATCTTGAAAATTTAATGTAATTGGAAAGGCAGGAGGTGTTGCTCTGTGATGAAATGTCATGATTGCACTGGAGACAATGGCACTGTAAATGCCATCCTAAAGGATGCCTTTGTTTTCCCTCCCATGAAAAGGGGGGGGAGGCAGGAGAAGGGAAAGGAAACAGATGATTTGTGTCAGATGATCGTTTTGATGTCCCATTCCGAAACATGTTTTGTTACAAGGAGAAGTCAATTAATTTGATCCTTCCCTTGGTGTGCTCTGGGTGTACACAAATTTATTCGGGTAGAAAGACCTCTGACAGATGATGTGCTAGCAAAAATTCTCAAGGCTTTTAGGCTTGATTTAAGATAGGACTAAATGTAGTTGCTGCGGATGAAAGCGGAGCCTCCGTAAAGGACACACTTCAGTACTCACGTTATATAAATGTCTCTACAGACAAACGAGCGGAAGAATCATCTTGAGGCTGAGGTTTGGGAAAGCGAGGGCAGAAGGGATTTGGGGTCAGTCTGTGGCTCTGTCACTAACACCCGGGAGGACATCTGGCAAATATCTTAATTATACTGTGCCTCAGTCTGCAAGGCAGAAGATGATTTCTCACCGGTTTGGATCGGAGCTCTTCAGAGCAGTGAATGAAAAGAACAAACTACATCCAGCGATATCCTGAGCTCTGACAGACTCGTACCGTTGATGCTCTGCAAATCGAGAAGAGCTGTGTAGGGGAGGACACAAATCTTGAAGTAATGCACATCTACCCAAGTAAAACCATCGCTGCCGGGTGTCACTCAAATTTGTCCTTAGTTCTGGATTTCACGATCAAAACACTTGGCTTTTATATAAAGCTTTGCAACGGATTTGGGCATAACTTCACGGGTGGGGAAATGGAGACAGAGAGAGGTGCAGAGACGCGTTCCCACCGGACATAAATTAGGGATAGAAACAGAGACTGGGCACTGGTCCCGGGCTGTCTGCCTTCACACGCTGCCCGCTACGCCGGGCTGAGGAGTGCTAGGCTAACGCCGGGCACTTCGAAACGCTAAGGAAAGCCCCGCGGCAGATTGGTTTAGCCAAATATTATGCCAAGGCTGTTGCCTCCCTTACCTGGCAGGGATAATCTCAAGTAGGGGTCTCGGATTCAGAATCGCAACTTGCCACAGCAGGAGGAGGAAAGACGCGTTTATGCCCGACATCAGCACGCAGGTGCCTGCGCTGCGCTCGGTGAATTACTTCGAGCTTCACCCAGTCCGGAAAGGGCCCTGAGATTACTGAGAGAACAGCAGAAACATCTGAAAAGTAAATTTGTGCTTGCTTTAAAAACGTACAAATTTCTCCAACTAGAGGACTTGTATTACTGAAGCGTCTGAGAATGTCACAAACGTTTATTATGTCAGCCTTTCCAGCCCGTGATTTCTTCTGCGTGACTTTGTGCTGCTTAAAAACGTGGTAAGAGATAATCCTCGCTTTAAAGAATTCATACATGAGACATTCAAAGGAGCAAGAGAATATTAATATTTTATAGTTATACAGACTACTCTATCCACAAGGTAAGAAAATGTCTGTTGGCGATTAAAAGCAGGGCCGGAGTTTAGGACTGCGCTACCGACTACGCTCAAGATTTTTGGGCAACTGGCTTTCGCTCTGAATGCCTCGCTCCCCCCATCGTATACTCTTCCACAAGGACCTGATGTGAATTAAAAGCTTTGAGCTGCTGCACTGAAATGTGAAATGTTATTTATCGTATTAATGCTTTTGCCTTTGACCATTACTGCAATCTTGTCTTGTCAAAGCTAACCCTGAAGATATATGTTGTGTCGTATATTTATATGGGGGCAACAGCATGCACCGGAGACAGACTGGAGGTCTACGATACGGGCGTGTTGTCTATGGAACATAAAAAGATAGATCTAGACACAAGGCAGATGTCTTTTGGGTTTCACAATTTCAGATTTTTATGGTTAACTAACGGTGCTCATAATGAGTCTGATATTTCTGCACATCAAAATTATTCTACCACTTTAGCAGATGATGTAGCACATTAATTTTTATTTCCAAAAATCAAGGCTTCTGTTTTGTGAGCAGGCACGGAAAGAGTATGCAAAATTGCAGTCCCAACCAACAGTAAACTTTCAATCCGAGCGGATGGCATTCGCTAGTTAAAGTAGCTGGAGTTCACCTCTGGATTTCTGACCCCCTTCTAAATGCAAAAAGGAGGCTGACCCACCTGGGTCGACCTGCTGGTCTCTCTGGCTAGCAGAATTTCAAGCATCCCTGGCATTCCTATCAAATAGCCTAAATTTATCCTAAGAAACATTCGTTGTTAAAAGAAAACCAAAAAAGCCCAAGCCCTTCCCCATCAGAGTGACTCACTGCTTCTTGCTGAAGCAGGGGCTCAAAGAAGACGCTAACTATATGTTCCAAACTGAAACGTACTCAGAGCGTTAGCGACACCGAAACCTTGTCGTAGTTTCCTCCGGCTCACTCCCGACTCCAGAAGTCGGCAATTTTAACACGATTCCAGTGAAAAGGAGCCTGGATCTTTCTAAGTGAACAGTAGCAAGTTCAGTCAAATAAAACAACTGAGGCCAGGGCCTCCCAGCTCTAAGTTTAGGTAAAATTTTAGCTAAGCGATGGAGCTTTATAGCCCCTAGGATGAAGGTTGTGTCGCTGTTGAGTAGTTTCTGTTACCCTCGATGCCTCTGTTCTAGCAGAGCTGAATGAAACAATTAAAACGGTCTTTGTGCCCCGTTCAGAGCCATTCGTTGCTGTTCAGACCTCCGTGGTACCTTTCCCATTTTATAGGCACGCTTTGTTTCCCGCCTGCCAAGTTTAATATTCAACGGCTGAACTCCCAAATCCCACAGCCTCCCAAAATACCTGCGTACTTCCGCTCCACCGTGGCAAAATCCACTAAGAAGCGGGGTATGCTGAAACTCCTTTGAAGTCAAGAAAGAAACCAAGGCAGGTCTAGGATATCACAGAGTTCGTGCGATGCAAGCGGTATATGCAATTTTAATTCCTAACTCCCATCAGCGAGAACAATCAAGATGGTGGGGCAAGAGAAGAATGAATTTTAATGACGGATGACATCAAAAAACCTATTGTAGCAGCCAAAAAGGGATGCATGTCACTTACGTAAGTCTGGAGAGATACCTATATCCTATTTCTCCATTTCACAGCTGAATTAATACACTCCACCAGCTTCATGCATGCCTAAAATCACAGTTTTAGCTTTGAATAACTTCTATCTTCAGCCTCTGCAGCCAAAGCCGACTGGGGAATCATCAGATTTATTTGGGCTAGTCCCGATGCCCCGCTGGATAGAGCGCAGGCACAGGGATTCACCGGTAAGAGAGGGTTTCTTCCTAAGACTTGGTACTCCTTTTCCAAGCCTTTTGCAAACGTTTGTGAATTAAGTTTGATACCAGCTGTGTGAGGCAAGAAGGTATTATTTCTACTCCCATTTTCAAAGGCAGAAGATGCCCAGGCAGCAAAGCTCTGATCCTACCTTCTATTGCCATACCGGCTACGTAGGCACTTTTGGGGGTCAGGACGCCGCTGTCTTGCTCACAACCGTGTAGATTGCCGCTGGAAGAGCCGTGATTAGAGCTCAGCGGCCCTACAGCTAGAGCCCTGAGTGATCCCATCCCTCCCTTGGAACATTTCCTTGCTGCACTGCAGGACTGAAGGTCAGACAATCTCCAACGCCAGTTTTGTCTGTCTTCCCATCCAGTGACCCTTCTCCTTTACCCTCCCCGTTGTCCAAACCCTTTATACGTTATCGTAGCCTCACGGCTACACACTGTGATCCTCATGCTCGTTTAGATTTTCCTTACGAAGTCCAACGTGAGATCTCCTTACCTAGGAGCAATCCCTCAAAGTTTCTCTTCCTTCAGGTTCTCCCTACTACAAAACCGACAACCTGTTGTCTTCCTCTCCCTTCGCTGGTTCCCTCTGCAGCAGGGCACCTTCCCAAACCAAAGGAGCTATGTTCCTGCGATGGTTCCTCCTCCTCCTCCTGGCAGCAAGGAGCTGTTTGGTTCAAGACGAGAGGCTGCTCTGCCTTGCCAAGCTTCCCACAGGCTGCATTAGGAACTTTTTCCTGGCCCATCTAACTACCTCCGACTTCCAGCGTCTCACGTAGGTGCCTCGTTTAGCTCACTCAAAGGATGGAGTAAGGCACCAGTCAAGTTCTCTAAGTCAGGTTCTGAGAAGACCGCCCAAACTCCCATCCAGGTTTTTGTCTCTTTTTTTTGCTTGGAAACATTGACAAAAATATGAGTAGATAATGACAAGTGACTAAGTGCAGCATGAAGAGCTAACACTTGACAGCTGAGCCACTGACAGTGTGTGCGCTCCTAGCCCTTTCCAAGCATCAGATCTGTCAGCCTAAACATTAAATGTGGCTTAGACATTTAAGCTGCAGCCTAAACCTAAAAACGCTGTCAGTGAGAGAAGTCAGTTGAGCAGGCTTTGGGGGTCACGAGCTCTTAAGTGACTCTCCCAGCTCTAACACCCCAACCATAGCGGTCTTTGGTAACGTCACTAATAGCTACCTGCTTCTGGGACGTACCGTCCAAGACGTAGGCAATATCCGCAAAGCACTTGAGGTCTGCGCTAAATACTGAAGCTGCGTTTAGGGGTCTCAAGTCTCTGGGTGTGGTGCCCACACACGTTGTAAGGAAATGGAGTAAAGAGTGCAAATAAAGAGGCAATACTCTCTACCGAAAAAAGGGACGGTGCTCTACGTAAGCAATGGGCAACAGGGACAGGGGATTCAGGATTAGCTTAACGTCATGCAGGACTGTAGAGGAACCAAGACACGGATCCCCAAACCCCATTTTAATACCTTTCAACAAAGGTTGAAAGGTTGAAACAACAATTCCTTCCTCCTTACAACTATTAGGCTTTATCTTTCAGGCTATGTCATTATTGCTATTGGTCTTTATTTATTTGATGCCGGTGTTTTCCAATTGCTATTCCATCTACTCTCTGGCTGGTTCATTCATGCAGGCACGGCAGTAACCTCCTGAACCCCTCTCAATTGGACAGTTCTGCTCTGGCAGATCCTGACTTTCAAAACCAACTAGTCTCAGGTTAAGAATTCAGAGGACTAATTACAGAGGGCGCAAAAGCCAAAGGGCCACGTGTACTTTCACAAGCATTTCTTTGTCAAACGGTAAACAGCTACTGCAAGTCATCAGCAGTCACATATAGCCAAACCTACAGAATTAAAAAAAACCCCCAGCTTTTCCAAAGTTTAAGCCCAGATTTTGCACGACTCAAATTAGATTGCAGAAGTCAGAGGTGAAGTTCAAAGGCAGACCTGAGGCCTGAGTTTTACTTAGATACCACCATAGGTTTATGCTGTTTATGCTGAGAACCAGGCCTTCCGATGAAAATCCCCACCTGTAAAGCAAAGTGAAATTTGGATCTAAAGCCAGCTGTGCTGCCCACCCCCGTCGTCGTCTCCATCTGTGCAACTTGCTCCGTGCTGATTTTGTACACCACTTTTGCCGGGGGCTGACGCGTGACTAGTTCCCCAGACAGTACCAAAAGGTACATAAATAATATTGAATAATTACGATAGAGTTTCAGATCGGCCACGCTGGAGTTTCAGAAATCCGAGAGAGATGGGTAAGGGCATGGAGCGATTTAAGAATCCCATGAGCTTTCTATGCATCTATGCATGCACAGCAGAAATAACTTCAAGGCACGGTTTTGAAGTTCATCTGTTCCATTTTTACCTGCTTTATGCGGCTGGGTTTGCAATGCCTCACACGTCTCCTTTCATCTGTTATATTTCTTCCCTTGCTTTTCACTAAGAAGTAATAAACTCCCGTAAAACGACAAGGGTGCCGGAGTTTTGTCTGGGAAGAGGCTCATCCAAGACTGACAAATGTTCTCAGCCTTCATGTACCTTGTCCAGTGCATCAATGACTTCACATCATCAATTGCCCAGTACTCCAGACTGATAACAAGTGTCTAAACCAAAAGAAATGCTCCTCTGACGTACTTTTGACAGCACCTAACCATACTGACTCATAGAAATGATGGAGAAGATCTCTCAGGGCTGGCTTTCTATAGTCTGTCCCTCTGACAATGACAGAATGCTCTCAAGAGCCTTCTTTATGTCATTGCCTGGTCCAAATCTCATGGGAGGCTATTTCAGACCTCACTTCTTTGAGATCCTCCTAGTAATACAACCAAATTCTTTTGTTTACTGTCATCTCATCAGCGCTCTGTACGCTCTCTTGCCGGAAAGTTGCTTTTTGTGGTGTTTGGAGCCTTCAAATTTATAGGCTGCCGTCAGGTGATAGGGAACCAGAATCTCAAGGAAAAGCAACACCACAACAGTCATTCCTAGATATTTATTTTCCTGCACTAACCTTGCATAGTATCCACGATAGCTTTAAGGGCTCAGGTTCACGATTAATTTATCACAGCTTAACGGCATCAACAGAGCCACACTGACCAGAAAGGATGCCTGGACCCTCAACACCAGACCTAAGCGATGCTACGAGTTTTGCAGCTGAGGAAATCTCATCCTCCGATTTTAACACTCGGGGACCGAGAGCAGTTTCCTCCTCCACTCTTGCTGCGTATTACACCCGTCCCATCGTTTCCTCAGCAGCCGTCAATCCACCGAGACCTGGGCTCACTTGCCTGACGCCCTGATTGCACTGGACAGCGCGTTTTCATTCCGTATCGAAGCAAGCAGCCCTTAGGAAGGACTGTTTCCCAAGCCAAATTCTCTCTCAGGAAACTGCAAGTCTGTTGTCATACCAAGCAAGCATGACTTTTTTTCTTTTTTTTTTTTTTTTTTTTCCCCCCCAAACTTTACTCCAGAAAGACAAAAGTCCTATTGAGAGTTAGAGACACATCCGACAGAAGGAGACTGCCTAAAATAACCACCAGCTAACACAGGACGTTCTCAGTCATAGCAAAGCTCCCTGTAATATGGTTTGGGCTGTAGAGATGAGTCCTTCTCCAGCTGACACCCCACGGCTGTCTTCTCAAGGCTTTTTCTTTCGACGAAAGAATTACACCTACACTCGTGCATATTGTTTTTTTTTTGAGAAAGGTCTGGAGTAATTTTTTTTTTTTAAATTTTTTTTTTTTTTTAGGCAGGATGCCGTCCCTAGCTTTTTGTCACGTCGGATGGGTGTGAGTCATCTGAGTATGTCTGACAGGCCTCCCCCGGCACGGTGCGGGATGGTGACAGCTTGGGTGAACGCGAGCGCCAGCCAGAGAGCGAGCCTGGGGGCCAGGGCTTCTTCTCAGCTCCACCTCTGCGTACCGATGCCAACTGCAAGTGAGCTTCTTCGGCTCCCTTCCTCCTCCTGCCTCTTGCCTGCCTGCCGCGTTTAGCCCGAGCTTTTCAGGACAGGAACTTCTCCCTCTCGGTGGGTGCCAGACACGAGGAGGTGAAGACGCAGAGCTGCCGGGTGCTACGTGGCAGGGTGCTTTCTGAACGCTAGCTTTCCCTGCCGCTCCCTGCGACAAAACGCTGACAGCATCCCTGGTCCTCGCGGGTCCCTTCCAGCTCGGGGTAGCGTGTGATCCGATTGCTACCCAGCAGCAGCACCCACGCCTTTTGAGGAGCCAGCACAGCCCGGGCATCCAGGATTTTAGCCATCGTCCCGCAAGTCGCCTCACCTCTCCGTACCCGCGTTCGCAGCAGCTCTTGTTAACGCCACGTTACGGGAGTTATCTGGTTCTTCAGAGGAACCGAACTTCTGGTCCGTGGATCTCAAAGTACTTCACCAAGGAGAGCACCAACATTAGGGTGGGTTTTTTATTTTTCTTTTAACCAGAGAACAAAGAGGGGAGTAACTTGCTAAGACTTTCCTCATAGCAGAACTGGAGCGATAGCGCAATCTGTTCACTGGGACATTTTTAATACTCCAGAATCCTGGCAGAATCACATCTACAGGCCATTCCACATTGAGAGTTCTTCTCAAATTACACCTATTGGGAAACCAACTTTCTTTTGCGCTCAACCTAACAAATGACAGAGTGTGCACGGAGAATAAATAAATACACATATAAAAAAAATTGTGAACCATGTCAGAAAGCCCACAGTATTCTATCTTAAATCTCTCCCTTTGGCAGACGGTGGATTAAACAGAAAATGAGTTACATCTCCCCAAACCATATAAATGTGAGTCCCACATTGCAAGGTAGCGTGACAAATAGCTGCTGATATATAAGAATAAAAATAAACCATGTCTGCGATCAGTGCAGGCATCATTGCTTGTATCTGCCATGAAAATCAACTCGAAACCTTGGGATAAGAATTTGAAGTGCACGGTTTCACTGGCATAAAAACTATGAAACCTTAAAGAATAAAGAAAAAAAAAAAGGGAAAGATAGTTCATGGAAAATAATTTTTTACTGTGGCGAAAGAGAGGGTGTTTCAACTGTTTCCAAAGGAAGACATTCCCAGGAACTTAAAAAAAAAAAAAAAAAAAATACAAATCAAAGATGCCTCCAGAAGCACAAATGGTCTATACTCAGATGACAGTAATTCTAAGAGGAGATCTGGCCTTCTCACGACGCATTTCAAAACACACCCTGCACCGCCCAAATTATTCCAAGGCAGGGATGGAGTTATTTTCTCTTAATGACAAAAGTTATACAATGAAAAATCACGTCCCCCAGCAATAGAAATATCAAACTAAAACCTAGGGCTCCTAAATTGTAGCCCTTCTTCTCATCTAAGGGGCCACAGACAACGTTAGCGTATCCCATTAACAAAGGTCTCTGCCTTTTTGCCTGGTCACCTGCGCATAAAAATCTGTGACGATGCCACTAAGCTAGGATTCTTAAATTGTGCGGGAAGGTCCTCCCCTGTCACCTGTGGACGTGCACACGTGGTGATAAAAACGGTAACTCCTACTTCCCAAATTGCTCCAAGGTTATGGTCTGAAAGACTTCAGACCTGACGTGAGATATCAGAAAAGAATCGCTTAGGAAAAGGACTGCCAGAGGCGCGTCCACCCGTATGACTCCAACGTCTCCTGCCCTCGCTAGCTCTGCTTAGGCTGATCTGCGACACCAGGAGCACTGGTGCCGAGGATTTGGCCAAGTTTTCAGAGAATCACCCTGGACGCTGAACTGGAGATGCTGCAGAAGGGGCTGGCTGTGAGGAAGCGATAAGCATCCACCATCTACATAGCGGGTTGTCTTCAAGCATCTTAAATTAGGTGGCTAAAAAATGGCGTGTCACTTCCGATATCAATTTACTTGAAATATACTCATTTTCTTTGCGGAAGAAAATACCTGCAGTACCCAGCGGCAAAACCTATACAATTTTATGACTGTTGTTGGTTTTTTTTTTTTCTTTACTAACAAGGCAGGTCTCTGATGCAGAAAGCAGTCTGACACACCAGGCAGTAGCACAGCGGGCTTTATCACTGTCTCTGGCCACCAGAAATCTTTTTCTTAATTCCATGTCATCTTCCCTCTTCTAATCTTCTTTGACAGGTGCTAGCTAAATGCAGGAGCAGGAAAAAAGACACTTTTCACTGTTGGAGAGATCCGTCATAAGCACTTCAGCCTTCTCGTGGTGGGACTTCTCACATGCCGCTTGCGGTTGCTCTGCGCCTGGAGCTTTGGCAGATCAACCCTGCCCGGCGCCGGGCCAGCGGCTCGGCCAGCGACCAGAAGAGGGACTGAAAGGAGCATTTGACGCTTTGCAGGGCGGGCCCTTACAGTCACACCCAAGCATCGCATCCCTTTTACTTGGATATTTTGAACACGTTAGAGCACAAGTCGCTTTGCCGGCCCACGCGAGCTTCACCAGCGCACGCGTTCGCAGACATCTCGGCGTAACTCTTTGTGCGTTGCAGGCTAGAGGCTGTCGTTTTCCAGGACGACTTGAGATTTGCTAGACAATGTTGCGCCCGTGAAAAGTCCAAACTTCCCCTCTTTCCAAACAGTAGATCCTTTTATGCTTTCCAAGGAATTGCTCCCAAAGGCGGGCGCAGGGGTATGAGCTCCGAGCGCGAAGCCCCAGGGCTGGGATTCCTCCTTCTAAGAGAAAGACATCTACTCTGAGCTGAGGTAGTTGGCGACTAGCCTTTTACCAGCTGAAGTTTGCAAGATGAACCCTGCCTTGTGTGGTCTGGTTCGATTTAGAGGCACGAGGAGACATTTTGGCTGCGTGCGTCCTGATATTCCTTCTGCATAACAGCAGGTCTCCGTGCCCTCCCTATAAAAGACTCTCAGATCTAAAAGCACTTGAACGTTGCAGCCGACTCAAAGGCACAGAAACCAGTGAAGCACTTAAGGGTACCGTAGGCACAGCATAATTATCCAACAAGTTACAGGAGGGCATCCTTCTTCCCCTGAGTAATTAAGACACTTTCAATTTCTCAGAGTAGGACATGGGATTTGGGGAGAAATGTTTGGAGGCAGAATAGCAAATCCTCTGTTTCTCATTCTTCTCTGTTATTGCAATCTCCTCTTGCCATCTATCTGGGGATGCTGCTAAATGAAAAGGTTTATGACAGCTCTTCAGCACTCAATCATATAAAACACTCTCTAAAAGATGTTCAGTAAGTTAAAGGAACTGCCAGCACTTTTTTTTTAAATCATAGATTGGGATTTTCACAGAAGTAACAAAAGTTTACATGCCTAAATTCCATTGGGTGTCAATGGGATTTGGGTTCCTAACTTCCTTAGGCTACTGCCAAAAATCCCTGTCTTATTCTGGATTTGCATTTCATCTGAGCAAAGAATAGCTTGCGGTTAATGCACAGAAATAACGTCAAGAATATTTCTAAACGAGCAAGGATTTGAAAGTCAATGAGTTACTCCCAGTTTACACCAAAGCATCTAAAAGCAGAATTTGCATAGCCCATACTTCCAAATAAAATGAAGTTTCTGTTACAGAAGAAAGCTAACATTTATATTGAGCTTACTCTCCGGCAGAGACTGGACCAAATCCCACTCCCACGTCAGCTACTGTAAGCCTCCAGAGACTTCAGTGCAGTTGCTCTGGATTTATCTGGATTTAGTCGCCCTGATCCCTGACGATGAATTCAACGTTCCTGGGAAAAAGACGGCCTCCGCGTGCTGGTGAGGAATCAGCCAAACCAGCTGCACGCCCTCACCAACACAAACTGCTACTCACGTTTTACGTGAAAATAGACATCTCCCTAGAAATTTCTGCTCAGAAGACAAGGGATAGGGTGGGGGGAGCATCTCCGTACAGATCCTGTTTCCGTGAAACAAGCCGCCTGAGATGCTACCGATTTCAGTGACAGCAGCGTCAGGAATTAAAAAATAAAAATACAGCAGGGTTTCTGACCCATTTTAAGCAAAAGACAGAGAAATCCTGGGCTTTCTTCTCTCTGTTACAAGACAGGTCTTGCAGGGCTGAATTCTTCTCTCACATTTACACTTGTATAAACCTTGGGTAATTTTTTTAAGTCACTATTTAATCTGTAGATTTTTCCAGGAAGAGAATCTGATCTACAGAAAATCTAAATCAATATCAGCTGGCTTTAGGTCAAAGACCTCAAGCATTAAGTATACCTGTCAGCTAGATATATACAGACATATATCACAGCCCGCGCGATAATTAACTCTTATTCCCCCAGGGCAACTAGTGGATAAGTAAAATATAATTAATTATTGTATTTTTTCTGGCCTTTGATAACAAAGGTAGTCAAGTCGCTTATTTATTTTTGCTCGGCATTGCCGTAACTACTTCATTAGAAAGCCAAATTCCTTTCTTTCCTTTTCTCCTCTGCACGGGCGAGTTTATTCAGACAGAAAGGGACGTGCCAGGAACGGCTCCACTGAACGCAATCAACCGCAAGAGACAACCAGGACTGCCACAAATCTATAAAGCAACCTTTCCTTCTGATCTGTCATTCACCTCCCAGTTGCTCCTGCTCTCACATCTAACATATTTTCCTTGCTGGTGAAAGAAATGCTAAATTAACTTCTTCATCTTCGAAATGCACAGAACGTTGGAAGCCTGTCAGATGGGGAAGATGTTAAAAGGAGTGCCTTGGTCCCCAAAGATCTCCCCTCTATCCAGGCAAAACCTTACCTTTTAAAAAAGAAAGTAAAAATAAAAATAACAGCTGCCCTATCAAAACCCGTGCAAAATAAAAAACCTGGAGTTGATATCCAGACACTACTGTGGGGCTGTAACTCTCCCACTACCGCAATAAAGCTCAGTGTCCTTTCTATAGGCTGCCCCAGTGCTTTTACATATTTATACCAATATTACCCATGAAATGTCTCAGAACTACGTCCCGATGATTAATATACGAGCCTGGGACTTGGAAGAGTTCAGGTTTGGTTACTGCCATGCCAAGAACTTCTTCCGTCAGTCTGGGAAAGTCTTCAAGCGACGCATAAATACGTAACTGTCATTTGCCTTCAGCAGAGCCTCTCTCGTCTCTAGCGCGGGGATAAAAACTTTTGCCTGCGTCAGATGGTTTTGTGGAGGAAAAGCACACCAAAGCAACGTGCTCCGCGAAAGACCGGAGTCAGATAATGGCTACGTAAATACCGGCGTCAGATATTTTTTTGGTTCTGCTCAGCGATTTGAACTCGATCCGCTGGATTATACTAGCGTGCAACCACCGGCCCTGAGTCTTTGTATTCCAGCTTTGCCTCCCTCTGCCGTAGAGTTCCACAAGGGAGTCCATTTGGCCTTTTATCCTGAAAACATGCCTAGTTGTATTTTACGACTCCTGTTTCCCTTCCCAGTCCGGAGTGGGAGTCTGGGGGGCAAAGGGAGTTAGCACCTGGCGTTGAGAAGTCCAGAGCGTCACGTGCCAAGAGGAAAAATTTATGTTGTTGACGATTGTTTCTGACTTTCACTTCCCCCAGCTGGCTAGAGATGCAATTTTCAGATCTGCCTGAGGCTATCCTCTCTGGTTAGAGAAACAACAATAAAAATCCCCGATGCAAACTTAACTGGTATATATGAGCACGGTCCGGGAGCTCACATTACTTGCAGCTAACACGGTTTTAGGGAGCTCATTGACTAATTATTTTCAGAAGCGAGCAAGGTTCATTAGATAAAATGGGCAGCTGTAATAAAGATTTGGAGGCTGCTCATGCAACATTTGGAGAGGGGAGAGAACATCTCAGACAACCATGAGACTATTCCTGGACAGCTAACGCAAAGCTTGAATTTATTCTGACTTAATAGACGTTCCAATTTTACCGAGAGCGCCGTGTAAGGGTTATCGAGCTGGCACGGGACTGGATTTTCACTGAATCACACAGAAGGGCTGGGGCTGGACGGGACCCTCTGGAGATCGCCTCGGTCCAACCCCCCGGCTCAAAGCAGGGTCCAATTCCTTAATCATCTCTGGGGCCCGACGCTGCATTTGCTCCGGTACGTCCGTGTCTCTCTCGTCCTGGAAAGCACGGCACTGAACGCAGTGCTCGGATGAGTCTCGCCAGCGCTGAAGAAAGGGGAATAATCATCCGTCACCCACCTATGCCTCTCTAATCAGGCTTCAGGGTGCAGCGTCGGCAGCTGGTTTCCCCAGCAAACAATCCCGAGGCAGTTTCTGTCATTACGAGGAAAGTCTTGCAGAAGATTCATTTTCTGTACCTCGGGGCCCGGGAGCTCAATTTCACATCCCCTCGCCTGCCGCGTGACCACGGTGCACAAGATGCTTAACCATCGCAAGTGGATTTGGTCTCAGAAGGTTCCAGAAAGATTACTGTCCGCTTGGGCTGTTTTCACTGTACGTTTCCACTAACCCATTAGTCACCATCACAATTCCCAGGCCTTTGTAGATATCCGTATTTTAGCGCATTATCTAATTCACAGAGGTCTATTGATTCCCAGCTTTGCTCTGAAGGGCAGTGACTCATCTTGCAGTGCACACAATAGAAGAGCTGCTAATAAAAAAAACATTTAACATTTAGAGCCAGAGTATCTGGATGAGAAATGCTCCTACGTTGCAGACATCCAGGCATCGTGAGCCGGATTCAGAATCGGATGGCTTTTTCCCCCCTGCCCTGCCGGCAAATACACGCACGCTCCCGACGCGCTCGTTTTCCGGGGAGCTGGATTTGCCCCGGGTTCATAGGAAGTCGTTCCATGCGATGCACGACCTCAACCAGTTTCTAGGAAATTCCTTTTTGTGTGTGAATGTTGGGGAGGACAGAGAGGGTTTCTGGAGAGGGAAATTCACCCCTGCCCACGAAAGGACACGACCACGCCGGTTTTATTCTAAGCATTCAAACTGGGATCTGAACAAGACTGCACGGACCTCGTACCAGAGCGATTCATACAAAATTAGTCCGTACTCTGAAACTTCCAGAACCAATTTTCTTTTAAAGCTAAAAGGATGAGAAACTGACTGGAGAGGGAAAACTGCATATACAAAAAGGGAGAGACTGCTGCTGAAAAAACCAAGAATCATCTATCAGTCACTAATCAATAATGCCTGAGCAGTACCACTCGCAGGACTCTCATTGATTTCAATAGGAATCTTATTCAAAGAGACTCAGTGCCACCTATTGTGATGATTTCTCAGACTCACGGCATTTTTTCTCAATAATTATTAAAACACCTTTCATTTTTTTAACGCCAGTCTGCAGGAACCATGAGATTAGGTGAGCATCTCAGCTTTTTATGCATGTGGTTGCAGAGAAAAACCTCAGAGAACTCTGAATAAAACTGCACAGGGCTCAACCCAGAAAGCAAACTATATAAGAGCGAGCTACAATGGGGTTTTTTTTTTTTTGGTACACACCTCTTTTTCTTCCTCCCATGACCTCATGAGCTCTTCTGCCCAACTTTGAATCCTGCCGTGACGCACGCAGTATGAATCCAGACAGATGAAACAAGTAGGTGCGGTGACTCCAACGCTAGACGCGCGGGGAATACAGCATTCCCTCTCTCGGTCGTAAGCGGCAACCAATACTCTGACTCACGCGGCACCTCACGTCATACGAAGAGCAGAGGTAAACTGGTTTGGTACGTTAGAGGAAACGGCGATCTCGGTTTGATCTGTACTTAAGTATCTCCTTTGGCCTTTTCTTTTGTTTTGGATTTGGTTCTTTTTCAGCCAGCACAGGTCATCGGCCGGCCGCACAAACAACCGGGCGGCGCTGGGGAGAAACAAGCGGTTGGAGGGGAAGGCAAGGACTGCTGCTTTTTCAGCAGTTCAAACTGCAAACATTTCTGTACAGTTACAAGCAACTTAGCCTCTGGTTTGACCTCCCGATAGCGCTGGGGAGGTTTAATACCTACCTACTAACGGTGACTTTCTATCTGAGTGCACAATGCGCTTAATTGGCACGGTTTCAGTGATGCACCTAAGTTCTGGAAGAGGCTACAATCAATTCAACCTGAAGAAGAGGAAGAAGAAAGAAGAAGAAAGAAGAAGAAAGAGGAAGAAAGAGGAAGAAAGAGGAAGAAAGAGGAAGAAAGAGGAAGAAAGAGGAAGAAAGAGGAAGAAAGAGGAAGAAAGAGGAAGAAAGAGGAAGAAAGAGGAAGAAAGAAGAAGAAAGAGGAAGAAAGAAGAAGAAAGAAGAAGAAAGAAGAAGAGCTTTAAGAGTAGGAAGCCAGGGAAACAAGTTTGTTTCCTTCTCTGCGGGACGGAGTCATATAACTGATAAAGCGTGTGTTACGACGCTGATGCGACGTAACGACGTTACGACGGCCTCTTGTGCCGAATCCATCAAGTCACCAAACGTAAGGTCACAAGACATATTATAGGTCTTCTCATGCAACCCGCGGGGCGTAGGCCAGAGCATTTCATCCTCCGCTTTCTTTATCAAGCCCTTGATAAAGAAAAATATAGCCCTTGATACCAAAAGCATACTTTTCAGCAAGTCATCTACCACTGTACGGGCATTATCAGAGCCCACCCCTGCCCCTCCTCCTCTCCCTCCAGACAGGCGCAGAATCTCAGCCCCTGCCCTACACCCCATGGAATCCTTTCCAAAGCGCTGCAGCACAGCAGTTGTGCAGACCCTTGGGGGACTGCGTTTGCTTCTGAAGCTACGGGGTGGATCCAAAAGCCATTCCACGAAGCTAATTTTCCAGCCAGTGGAGCAACCTAAATATCTAAGCGGTTTTAGTTTGGCACTTTATTGTACTTCACATGCTGTCAAATGGAAGCCTTTGTCACGAATAAACCAAGATTTGTTAAAGGAAATGAACCTTGATGGGGTGAATGTGCTGTCTCAATCCTTCAAATATTTCTCCAGTTCTCATTTTCCTTCACAGAAAACTTGCTGCTCTAGTAGACTTCCGATTCTTCTTGATCATAAAGAAGCGACGTTTACAAAAATACCAACTCCACTAAAACTACCGTAATAAAAGAGACGCCGCAATACTGCCTGATGCTATTCATTCTAATAGAGGATGGCAAGTGAAGATTTTGAAGAGTCAGATCAGCTTAGCAAATTGGGGACCATTATGCAAAATTTTCCCAATAGCTCCACCTTATTTAATCAAATACTTAACTCCATGCCTATCCAGGCCAGCAATTAAGCATGGCAGGACTAGAATTAAGTGTGGGCTTCAACACATTTTTTAATGAGGATGTTTTCCAGGGTTGGGGCCAAATGAGCTGACATTCGTCACTGCTCAGAGGTAAGTGTAGTGCTGTAAAAGGGAAAGGAGAATCATTAAGTTTCCTATTTGGACTAAACCCGAAGCATTCATTAGGACATTAATTTAATTTCCCTTCCTATGTCAGCTTTTAATTAAGCATTAATTTACCCTCCTATGCTGGCTTTGGCGATTGCGTGGAGCTGCCACGGATGCCGTGGCATCCTACAGAGCGTTGCCGGCACCGAGTCCAGGCGGCGGCTGGGCAGAGGGAGCGCGGAAAGGGAAACGGCACTGCCATCACCGGGGCTCGTTGCTCGGGCAGAGGGAGAGTGGAGTCGCCAGGGCTGCTAATCTGGCTCCACATCTGAATGCAGATGCTCAGATCCTCTGCTAGCGTGAATCTCTGCAGATGCACAAATTTACTCCCGTTTCAGCTCCGGCTCTGAAATTAATGCAGAAAAATGACTAATGGTGTTTTAGTTCAATTATCTCTCACTTAAATTCAGCTCTTTAAAATGTAATACTAAACTAACAATGTCGGGTGGCTCTTAATTCATTACTCCTCTATTTCAACTTTTTAAGACTTTCTTTTCATTTCAGGATATTAGATTTGATATAACAACAATGGCCTTAGTAGAGGAAAAAACTTTTTCCTAAATAATCTTGTACTGCTTCAGAAAGATAGCTCTTCCTGATCTTCCTTTTCATTGTACGCTCGATTCCATTACTCATTTCTGTTATGCACTAGAGTTCAAAGAATAGCCACAGCTGCTCAGAAATACAGAAAGACCTCAGCTATCCTCTCATTTAGAAGCTTTTAGGGAATTAGGACCTTGCTGTGGATAAGGCACAAAATTGGGCTGGGTAATCTGGATTGTCGTCCTCCTTCTGCCCCAGTCTCCCCAGATGACGCTGGACAAGCCCTTTCACGGGTTTCTTATGAGAGTGGAGGACCAGTTTCTAGCCCCAAGTGGCTGCTAAGAGGATCCGTCATTAATCCTTGTGGAATGCTGGAAATACTTCTGCCTCCTACACAAAAACATGTATTCAAGCAGGAAACAGAAAAGCCACTGTATGATCTAACTGCAAAGGTTTGCGACTGGGGAAGGACCGGGGAACTCCATACGCTTCCCACAGCGTTACCGCCGGAGTCGGCACGATGAGCTGGGTGGATTGCTGGTCTCGTTCGCTATGTTCTTATGTAGCTGGTCTGACTCATGCCAAAATTAATCACGTGTTTCGGTTCAACCGACCTTATTTGCACGGTGAGTACAGGACTGGGAGTTTCAGAAGGACCCCGCGAACGGCAGAGAGCTCCTGCCGCAGGCAGGGAAGGCAGAGCGTGGCTGCGGGGGGCCTGTCGAGATGTGCGAATTACTCAACGTGCGGGGTTGCAGCGTGAGGTCTACTGTGAACGCTCTACGGGATTAAATTCTACCACAGAAATTACCAGTCCAATGCTTGCAAAAGGCCTATTTGCAGCCAGCAGAATAAGCTCGTAGGCAGAAAAACATCGCTAAAAGACCTACTCTTTTCATCTCGGAAGAAATCGGTTGATCAGCACTGGGGTACCTTGCCGGCCCATTCAAATCAGTAGGAATCCACCACTGAATTTAATGGGGCTAGCATTTTTCTCATCACATTTCCCCTGTTATAGTAAAGAGATTATTGAAGTGCAGAAGCATGAGTCAGCAGAGTCCCTCCCCATCGCCACCCTAGCTCCAGCAAATCTGGCCAAGCACAAACTTTGGCAGGGGGGTTTGGGAGGATATTCAAGTGAATTATATTTTGTCATATTAAATTAAGAGAGGAATCAGTTAAAAATCATTTTAATCAAGGAAACAAATGGAAAAAGAAATGGAATGATCCCTTGTAGACTGCTTTTGACATTTGTGGATTTGTTTTGTATTCCCTCTCACTCAATAAACTGAAGGATGACTGAGTTCATTTCACAGAAGATGGATTGTATTTTCCTCTCTCAGCTCTATGATGTCCATCGAATTCAACCAGAAAAAAAAATTACTGTGCTTTAAAAACTCATGATTCCTACATTATTAGAGTCAAACTGCACACCTGGGGCAAGGGGAAGGGAATGAATACAATCTCCATCTATGATAGCTGTGATTATCTAATCGTGGTGGTTGGGGGATATTTGGGGGAAGTTTTAAAGCATATATGCCCTGAGACATCTCGATGAAGCCAAAACTGAAGAGCTTAGTTATAGATAAGCCATCACCCAACCCCAATTATTGATTTTTTTGGTGAGCTAGGTTGAGACCGGGACCCATACCTGCTCACTCAGTGAAAGCAAGCAAAGCAAATGGCAGCAGATGAAAACAAGTCAAGAAAAGACATCAAGGGTCACTTCTGGCCAGCTGGAAGGGGCGTTCTGCCCCCCGCCTAATCCAGAAAGGTCCCACCACAGGGCTCTATGCCTTGGGGGTGAAGAGGCTTTTAAATACTCTGGGGAAACGGGTCTTTATTATCTTTCTACATCCTCTAGTGGTACAGCATAAAGCAAGCAGTCTCTGTCAGTGCAGCTCCTATCAAAGCTGATGCCTCTGCAGCGACTTGTATCAGCTGAGGATCTGACTTGATATTTTCACAACAAAGGGCAGCAGAGAAAGAGGGTGAAATTAAGAAAGGGGAAAAAAAAAAAAAAAAAAAAAGAACAAAGCAGGAAAAAGAAATAAAACCGAAAGTGAAACCTGCCTGTTCCTGGCAGGGACTGAAAACAGGGAGAGGGAGAGATTGTTCTTACACCCAGGAGGTCCTCACGTGTAAGAGACATGGGCACCGGTTTAAGACACTCAGTAAATCTGCAGCCTGGATAAGAGATCTGCAATACAGAGTGCACGAGACTCATTTTCGCTTGAGGATTTGGGGGTTTTTTTGGTAGATATGGAAGACAAAGGTTAACCCTCTATCAGCAGAATAATCAGTTAGATCTCCTGTTTTTGAGCTTTTGGGCTTGAACTCCTCTGGTGTTCAAGGGCACTCGTGAAACAGGATGATGCCATTATCGTGGGCCTAAGAGAGAGCGCGCCGCCAAAAGTAAATCCTGATTCAAAGTCTTGGTATTACAATTTCAGCGTTGCACAAGTGTGACTCCAATCTCTGCGCAGAATATCAAACTGTAAAATGTGACCAAAACCATCTCTCCCTGCCTTTTCAGTCAAATCAACTGCCCACCTCCACATACGCTCGTATCTTCCTTCAGCAAAGCCGAAATGTCAATAAAAATACTTCCATTAGTTTTTTTCCACCAGGATTTCTTTATTATCTCATAGGTGACAGGTACGGATTGTGCAACAAGGAAACTGCCTACGAGCTGGGTCATATCCCTGTGGCCTACAAGCCTGCACATGCAATCCTTCACTTCGGAATTTGCAAATTGGCTTCACTATTTAGGATGAGAGAAGGTTGTTAAAGATGTAGCAGACCTAGTGCCAAAAAACTACTTTAGGAGATTGTTTTTTGTTTTTTTTTTTTTTTTTCCATCGAGTCTGTCTTCCATAAAACCTCATTTGAATGCTGTTAACACACATCACAGACACCGATGACACTGAATTATTTAATGCTACACACCTATCTTAGATGAAATCTTGCAGGGCAAGAGAAAATGTTTACTTCAGTTGGGTGCAGTTTCTTTATAGACAATATATGGCCATGAGACAGGCACTAGAAAATCTTACGGGAACCGCGTATTAGGAAATCAGTGTAAATTCCTTTCGGCAGTCCTTCTCTGCCTCTTACGCACCAGATTCTCAGCCTCTTCTGTCCCCTGATAACTTTGTCAATCTGCTGACGCAGGCTTTCAAGTCACCGACTGGTCCCTAATATTGTTCCTGCTCAAGTCCTCATGTGTTGTAGTGTTTACTTCCGTTGCAATAAGCAGCGATGATACGGTTATCTACAAAGCAAACAAAAGGGCTCTATTTTCTCCCCTTGTTCAGGTGAGCGGATGATTCGGAGAATTTGAGACAGAACTTTGCCCGTGGGTAATTGGCCTTCATTCCTTTCGGCCCGACGACAACCTAAAATGGTCACCATCCCACGTCTGCTCCACGTGAAAGGAGCTTGCAATCTTTGCTCACTGGCACTTGAAATACTAAATTAAAGTTGAATTAAAGGTTCAGTCGGTTTTAACTCCAGTATTTTACAAGCACTTGAGATCCTCCCAATTCATTCTTCAGGCAGATAAAAAACATGACAGCAACGTCCATGCAAAAAGTAAATAGGAATTGTCCTGTTGCTCCCATTCCTTGATGGTTTGGGTATCACGCAGCACAAGATTCAGCTAAATGGGCAAGGAAATAGCGGTAACGGAGCAACGCGAGGATGGAGCTCCACCTTGGGCAAGGCGTCAAAATTTGCCCTTTTAACTATGCGCGAGTGGCAAAACATCTAAAACCTTCTGTAAATAGAATGAATCTCAAACCGTCGCTTGTTCCTTCTTTCTCTTGTCCTGGGCAGGCTCAGCTATGAGCATCTTGTGATCCACACACCAGAACTACCTGAAAGCACGAGTAAGGGTAAGGACCTAATCAGGTCAAAATGCTGCACTTGCCTGCTTGCTCAGCCTCACCGGTCTCCTGTTTTCTTTCTGAGGAAATGCAAGGGCACAGGTTCAGTCTAAAAAGCCCCAGCCAGTCTGTGATCAAGCTGCCTCCTCCATCTACTAAAACAGAGGTGGCAATTAAGTACTTCAGGAGTTCTCTCTTTGACACACGTCTCAGACCCTCACACGGAGTAGTTTCAGATCGGACGCTAGAGCATGGGAACAGAATCACAGAATCACAGAATCATATAGGTTGGAAAAGACCTTTAAGATCATTGAGTCCAACCATAAACCTAACACTGCCAAGCCCACCACTACACCATGTCCCTGAGCACCTCATCCAAACGGCTTTTAAATACCTCCAGGGATGGCGACTCAACCGCTTCCCTAGGCAGCCTGTTCCAATGCTGGACAACCCTTTCAGTGAAGAAAAATTTCCTAATATCCAGTCTAAACCTCCCCTGGCGCAACTTGAGGCCATTTCCTCTTGTCCTATCACTTGTTACCTGGGAGAAGAGACCGACCCCACCTCTCTACAGCCTCCTTCCAGGTAGTTGTAGAGAGCGATGAGGTCTCCCCTCAGCCTCCTTTTCTCCAGGCTGAACAACCCCAGGTCCCTCAGCCGCTCCCCATCAGCCTTGTGCTCCAGACCCTTCCCCAGCTCCGTTGCCCTTCTCTGGACACGCTCCAGCCCCTCAATGTCTCTCTTGGAGTGAGGGGCCCAACACTGAACACAGCATTCGAGGCGCGGCCTCACCAGTGCCGAGTACAGGGGGATGATCGCTTCCCTAGTCCTGCTGGCCACACTAGTTCTGATACGAGCCAAAGTGGTATTGGCTTTCTTGGCCACCTGGGCACACTGCTGGCTCATACTCAGCCGGCTGTCAACCAACACCCCCAGGTCCTTTTCTCCACTGGGCAGCTTTCCAGCCACTCTTCCCCAAGCCTGTAGCGTTGCATGGGGTTGCTGTGGCCCAAGTGCAGGACCTTGCACTTGGCCTTGTTGAACCTCATACAATTGACCTCGGCCCATCGATCCAGCCTGTCCAGGTCCCTCTGCAGAGCCTGCCTACCCTCAAGCAGATCAACACTCCCGCACAACTTGGTGTCATCTGCAAACTTACGGAGGGTGCACTCGATCCCTTCGTCCAGATCATTGATAAAGACATTAAACAGAACTGGCCCCAACACCGAGCCCTGGGGACACCGCTTGTGACCGGCCGCCAACTGGAGTAAACTCCATTCACCACCACGAACCTGTTATCCTGAGAAATGCAGTTTTGAGATTACGACAAATGCATTTCCTTATGAAAATGCAGAGAAGCGCGATACAAAGACTTACTGGAACAATTAATAATTTCAGAAGTACTCCAGGCCACCTTTTTAAAAACCTCGCGACCAAATTTAGGACTACATATTCAGAACGGCACGCACTTTTCGCCGGACAAACGGACGCTTCCCAAAGTATTCAACAGCAAATGCACTGAGCTAGTTAGAAATCTAAAGTTCTTTTGTTAGTGCAAAATTAGGCTGAAGACCTTGGCTCGAACGTCTTTATGAAGGCAGATGCAAGACCAATGCACTAACACGTACAGGGATTAATTTTAAATATTCAACCTCATCGTCTGAAGTTGAAAAGCATCTGTGGAACACACGTTAGCACAAAGGCACTGCTTTTGTACATTTTGAGAAGAACTCTACCATCATATCTCCTATCTTCGGATGCCTTGTATCATCAAGTAGAATCCATGTAAAGCCAATTAAAACCTATTTGTCAAAGGGTAGAACTAACATCATAATACGCATGGTCTGCTCACAGCTCACTAGCTGTTCCTCGAAGTCACAAATCACAATAACTATTCTGTTGAAATTGTAAAAGAGAAGCTAGAAATCCTGCTAAACTCAATGAGCCGTTAAATAGTTGACAATATTCTTTATAGGAACCTAGAATAGTTAATTAGTCCCAAAATACAAATGGTGAGCGTGAATAATTACCACCATAGATTCCAATCAAGATATCCAAGGCTAGATCCGCAGCTAGCATAAATTGATACTGCTTCGTGTACAATGCCAGCTCATACCAGCTGTGAGATTGGCCCTAAAAGGTTGCTCTCGCGCTTAAAATACGGGGGTCCGAGATGAGAACGCCTTGGTTCTGTTCCCAGTGCTGCCACGGACTTTCCTTGAAAGCTTCAGCTATTTTTTCTATCCGTTTACCTGCTTGCGTTGCTTTTGTCAGCACAGTTCTCGGCCCATACCAAAGGATCTGTCTGATCCTTCATCTTGCTCGCTACAACAGCTTCCCCTGGCTGCTCTCTGCCCTTGTTACTATTCCTTCACCTCTCTTACTCTAGGTGCTCTATTCCCTTCCCTCTTCTGTCCTCTCCATTCTGGCATTTGCAGGCCAACGCTTCTCTCTTCAAACCAGCAAGGCTCTACTTATTGATGGATAGAACATTCCCCCCGAGTTTTGGACTGATGCGATGTGACATTCAGAAGTTATTGCATTATACAAAAACAAACAAAGAAACGCCATCAAGTTGAGTGCAGGGAATTTCTCAATCAATTAATATTTGCATATCCTTGGATGAAAGATATCAGTAGTACAAAGTATTATTATTAATAAAAGCCCACCGAGAATCTTCTGGCAGGCAAACACAGCTAATGATGTGTCTTGCTTTCTTGTCTTGGCACCCCACCAAGTTTCACATGGGTTTCATGAAATACCAGCTTCTTGCTCAACCCACAAAGTCTGGCAGAGTTTGAAGGGCTTTAGACCATCAAGCTGGGAGACAAAGTTCTGAAAGGAGGAAAGACACACCGCACCTATGCCACCCCAAAGATGTCGCGTCTTGACGCCGCGCGCTAAGCGTGACAGCAGAATTGTCCCTTCCCCGAGATCCCTGCCTTCGTTTCCCTTACACGCTCTTGATCTTGAAGGTGACTTTTCCAAACCGAGCTGCTCGGCTCCATGAAGATAAGCTAAACTTGAACACTTCATGGCTCAGGGTCACGGGGCTCCTCACTCCTTAGGAAATCCATTCTGCGTCCTTTTCAACACTACCCAACGAACAGCAAAATGGTGGCCCTGATCCTGCAAATATTCCCAAAGCGTTAGGGCTGCCGACACCCAGCTTCTCCCCGGACTGCCCTGTCTAGCTGGTGCCTGTGAGCAATCGTGATGGTGGAGATTTGAAACGTAGCCTTGATCAACTGAAAAAATGCCTTCTATTCAGGGGCAGCAGCTCAATCACCTATCACGCATCTTTGTCTTTCAAAATGAAAAGAGCTGCTTGAGCAGGGTATATTTGAGGACTTGCAAGTGGTTTCGCCCCCTTTTGCTGCTGCAGTGTCCGTAGAGAGCCAACTGCCAGAATGTACTTGTACAAATATATTTGCTACAGTAAACAGCCCAAAGCAATCTGTTGCACCCAAGGACCTCGTGTTGATTCTGCTCTGTTCCTTGGAGGATTTGTTCCTCCTTGCAAATTTAAAGATGTGAACCTGGGAGGGACCAGAACCTCGTTCCTGTACATTTGCTGGCCTGAGGCCAGCCATGCAAAATGTATTAACAGACACTGACAATTTTATATGGCTACGCCAAATAACCAGAGCAATAAAAACATCTAAAGCAAATAATACTTGAAGAAAACCGGAAAAAGGGCCAAACATTATTTCTTTTCAGGGGCGTTCCATAGCACTGCACTTTAAGAAACAGAATTTGTTTGAGAAAAACTTCACTGAACAGAATTTGGTGAATATATGAGAAAAATAAGAAATATTAAGAAAAAAAAAAAAATCTGCAGTAGCACTGACTTACTGCCCTTAACTTGGAGCACATGGTTCTCGGTCATTTCAATAGGAGTATTCACGTGGTTAAAACAAAATGCGTCCTCAAGTACTTCATTCAGGGCCTCGAGGAGAATGATAATGGCCTTCGGGATGTCAGTGGTCAGGAGCCAACCGCTGGCATGAACTGTGACCTTAGAAATTAAGAGATTGTCCGCTATCTCTTGCCAACACTACAGTGATAAATGGAGGCAGAGAGAGTAGCTAGATCTGGTTTTGATATGACCCCTTGGCGTTTTCAACAGTCAACCCTCTCAGTTCAGGCTCCTGGACGTGCAGCCAGTGAGGGACTCTGTTTTCATGACTCCACAGAACAGGTCAGGAGCTCACTTTCAGGATTACAATGTCCCTCTCCCCCTCTTTTTTTTTGTTATCACCCCTTCCACCTATTCCCACCTCTCCAGCAGCTCTCTGCTGCTCCTCTGGTAGCATCTGTACCAAGGTGGCACCTCTCTGGAACCATCAGTGATGCCAGCAGTACTGAAAAGGAGAAGGAAGCCTTCGGTAACTGAGCAAAGCATCTTGACTGCTGCAGAAAGAGAGGATGACTTCGTGGCCTCCAGCAAGCAGAAGGGCTCAACCCTGCCACACTGATCCTTGAACTCATGGGAATAAAAAAAGAGGACAGAGTAACAAGCAGGGTGTGGGAGACAGGAGGGAGAGAGGAGAGCAACCCTGCCATGGTGTCGTGGCTTAACCCCAGCCGGCAACTCAGCCCCACCCAGCCGCTCGCTCGCTTCCCCCCATGGGATGGGGGAGAGAATTGGAAGGATAAGAGTGAGAAAACTCGTGGGTTGAGATAAAGACAGTTTAATAGAGAAAGCAAAAGCCGCGCACGCAAGCAAAGCAAACAAGGAATTCCTTCACTCCTTCCCATGGGCAGGCCGGTGCTCAGCCATCCCCAGGAAAGCAGGGCTCCAGCACGCGTAACGGTGACTGGGGAAGACAAACGCCATCGCTCCAAACATCCCCCCCTTCCTCCTTCTTCCCCAGCTTTACATACCCAGCACGACGCCCTATGGTATGGAACAGCCCTTTGGGCAGTCGGGGTCAGCTGTCCCGGCCGTGCCCCCTCCCAGCTTCTTCTGCACCCGGCAGAGCACGGGGAGCTGAAAAGTCCTTGACCAGTGCAGCAACAACTCAACCATCTCTGTGTTACCAGCACTGTTTGCAGCACAAATCCAAACCACAGCCCCATACCAGCCGCTATAAAGAAAATTAACTCTGTCCCAGCCAAAACCAGCACACACGGCTCTCTTCACCTTGCACAGAAGCGAATAACCAGCCGTAGCAGAACAGGTTCTCCCCAGTGTACAATGGGATTGATACGGTCGCCGTCCTCTCTAAGGTTCTTGGAGGAGCTGAATCTACAAAACCTCCGACAGGTAACTCCATCTGGACTCAAATGGCACACTCTAGCGTAGCTTCCTCAACTTTAGTGGCAGCTTTCACCACCCGGGTGAAGTCCATGTGGAAGACTACTCTGATCTGCTGCTAGGAGCAAGGCCAGAATCAAGCTCTGTACGGGTTTTGTTTGAACTCTGCTTACCAAGTTCCCGTCTTTCCGCTGAGACCGGCAATGAGTAGGTGGCTGTAGCAAGAGTTTCCTTGTGGGTACCTGACTTTAGTTTGTCTTTCAAAAGACCCTATCGTCGTCTTCCCCATTGAAGTAATATCAGATAAGCGGTATTTAAGGCTTCGGTAGCTGTGAAAATAAAAATAAATAAATAAAACCTCAGTGGCGATGCTGGGACAGGCTGAGCCAGTCACTATCGTTGCTTTGACACAAATTCAATTAAAATTTTGAGGCGCACAGTGATAAGTTCCTATTGAAGAACAAGGCTGTCAGTGAAATTCCAGCGAAGAGCCTCAACGAGTCAAGGGCTAGCTTCAGCCCCCCCTCGTCCTTGAAATAACGCAGTGCTACTGATCGGGCCGTGGTGGTTGCAAGCTTTGCGTATCATACGTGTAGCATACGTACTCACGATATGAGTATCATACATGTAGCAAAACGACGTCACTTTTCAGAACAGATGTCCCTGGAGAAAGGCCGCAGGCAGCGGGAAGAAATTCGGATGACGTTACACTCTAAATGCGCAGAGAGTAACAAGCGCTGTTGGATCTGAACTGCTACTTGGAGACTTCAGCACGGGCAGGATTTCAACAGAGTTTAGCTGCTTTTTAGGGACTCGAGAAAGAACACAGGTTTTCAAGAGGCACATCAAAATGTAAAAGAATCATCTGGTCGTAATACCCCTTTTCCTCGTGTTTATGACAGCCAGCACAGAACCGCAGCAAGAAACTCTCAAGTCGTGCTTGCAACTTCTTTTTGATCTACAGCTCTTGACCTCGACGTTAACCGGCCGTACAGAGCAATAAAGTGCTGTCTTGGACACAGCCTAATTAGCTCTGAAAAAGCCGATACGTCCCAAAGAACAGCGCATATCCGTGCGGAAGATTCAGCTTCTGTCCCGGAAGCCCGGTAGCCACAACACTCCAGCATCAGTTTGGAATAATTAGTGCAATGCTGTTTGCAGCAGAGAGACCGGATCTGGTATCCCTGTGCAGCTTGCATCAGACAGAATCAATAGAGCTTAGTGATAGAGAATCTGTCAAGTTATTTCCAGGGTTAACAACTCAGACTGTTTAAAATATAAATTTCACGTCTAGCCTGAACTTGGCTGCTTTCAGGTTCCCACTCTTGGGTCTTGCTATGCTTTTGTCAGGTAGATTAAATAGTTTGCGATGATCAGAAACATCCTCCCCACGTGGACACTGATAAACCACGATCAAGTTACCTTTAGAAGGATTTTCTTCTTCTAACAAAGGTAGCAGGGACTAAACCACACTAGGGCTTCTTCCACCATGAAGCTAACCTTAACAGAGAAGGCTTTCAAAGGCACAAAGGACCATTTAAATGCTCATTTCCCACTGAAAATCAGGAGCTCCTGGGTGTCTTACTCCATTTGTAAAATTTTGAAAGTCTCCTCCCCTGTCTTGGACAGAATTCATGGAAAATAATAAAAATATAATTTAAACATGGAGTCTCAGAGAGGCGATTCAGCTACCAGCCCTGGCTGCCACAGTTGTCAGTAAATTAGAAATAAAAGAAACGCAAAATCATCCCTTCCCATTCCCTTCAATTACACCAGGATGGTTCTTCCCTCCGAGGAGCGATTTTGAGAGCCTTTCCCATCAGCCTCTACCAGGTAGAAAACCGCTCAGCAAGTGGGAGAAAGGGGAAGGGGGAAAGAAGGGGAAAGAAGGGCAAACCAGGACATCCCGGCTCTTCAGCAACGTCTGGCAGGACGCAGAGCCGCCTCTTAGCGATGTCTGGTCGGGTTAGCCACCCAGCAGCGAACACGCCTGATACAGAGAAAGGAAGGCAAAGAAGAGAACGCAACCGGTCTCTCCTCTGCACCAGCTACTCCTAGGGGACAGCTGTCAGGGGCTGACAGTTCCTAACGAAACCTGCAGAAGAGCAACAGACGTCGCAGAAAAAGGAGCAAACAATGAAAATGATGTATCGCAGGTGCACAAAATAAAACAAAATCTGATTTTGGAGGCGGCGGGGGAGACTGCTTAGCTGCCATGAGAGCCCTACCTGCCCAGGTGCATTTTAAGTCTTTCTGGATGCGTCTCCTTCATTCGGTACCACCAGGATATCCATTAATCGCAGCGGGGTTCCCGTTGTTACACACGTTCCTAAGTAAAGCGGCTTCAATATCTTCTATGTTGCAAACGTGAAACTTTCAACTCTAAGAGGGGGCTTTGGAATATGCAGTCCAGACCCAGGGCTGGACTTGGCCAAAAGGCACTGCAGCCAGGAGGGAAGCCGAGGAGGCACGGCTAGCCGCAACCTGGGAAATTTGCTTTCTACAACCCTGGGTAAGTCACTTAATGTCTGCGTGCCCGAGAGTCCCATTTCTACCACTGGTTAAAGGGCATTTTCTTAATTTTAAACCAGACAATAGGAACCTCAGAATTACCCAACGGTAACGGCACTCGTATTTAAAACTCTCTTAGTTAAGTTGACAGGCACTTATTCAAAGAATACCCCGATGACAGGAATTACGGAAAGCCTCAAGAGGAAATCATGTAAGGGTTTGATGCCATTTCTCAGAAGCTCTCTGACCTCATCTCTCTCTCATTTATACCCGTGATTGTATCCCTTTCCAGCTGATTCTTACACCTTTTTGGTTCTTGTTAGCTGACCTCCAGCAGGCGTGTGTTAGGAGGGATGCATACGTGAACTTTTCAAAACTAGCTTTGCTCCGCTCCAAGGAAAAGGCCAGTACCTTAACGGCTGCAACTGCCTACAACTTTAATGAGAAGAGGAAGCCTTTCTTTCTAGTTCTCCACAGGATGTCTAAGGTCCAGGCCCAGTGCTAGTTAACAGAGGGAAGAAAAGCCCTCCCATTCCACAAGAAAAACGCATTTAATTAGGTAGCACAGATCTAACGCCTCCAGTGCTCTTTGGTTTAATCTTCACAGTTGTCCATTTTTGATGGAAAATTTGTGCCGATTTCATGGTGGCTGCTTGGAGAAAAGTCACCACACTTCATGGTTATTTCGTAGTGTGGGGGGGCAAGTGGTGAACAATGATTTAATTAGGTTTCTGTACTAACATCTCAATTTCCAGAAGGCTGCCCATATGTATTAGCATGGAAAGATCTCGATTACTGTAGTTCCTTTAATTCTGTGACTTTAATGCTGATGGAAACTGAGCAAAGACTGGCATCGTAAACTAAACCAGAAACTCTTTGCCCATAGAACGCGTATAACGCCCATAGAGCAGCTCACACTTCCCCTCGCTGCAGCCGCATGCACGTGCAAAACCTGTGTCCATATCTAATCAGTGCAAACATTCATATCGGCGACAACGCTGCCGGATCAAGCCCACCGTTAGAAAGACAACCCTGAAGAAAGGAGCATCCTGATGCATAGATCAGTTAAGACAGCTTAGATTGCAGACTAAGGCAAAGCTTAGCCAAAAAGCTTGTGGCATCCCTTCATTCTTGACTTCAAACCCCCTCCCCCAACACATCGTCCAAAATTCTATCAGTGTAAAATACATGCGTTCTACCAACACTCACACGGCTCCATAAAATAGACGGCGTATTTCGCCTCTGAATCTCAGGAGACGGCATATCTACAATTTAACAAGTCTTGATGATCCATCTTGTCCATAGGACTGGGTCAGACTGTTTATGGATGTGGTACTGTTGACATAAATAACAGAGCAAATAAAACATAACTAGACCCCAAAGAAAAACCCAATCAGTAGTGTCTGCCTTCTAATTCCTCATTAGATAGAGTGTCAAAGCCTCGGCTAATCTCATCTTACTGTACAATCACTCCATCTGTTCCAGCCTCTAGTTTCAATATGAATTGAAATAAACATAATTCCTGAAAATGTAAAAACATCTCAGATTTCCAAGCTCCTTTGTCTCTTAGCACGTTTTATACCCTCCTGTTTGGCACAGCGAGCTTTTCAAGTGCTACCAAGCCGATTATATTAGAGAATACTACAAATTGGATAACTCAAAACCCTCCTAGAGAGCTCTCGTAAAACTCCATGGTTGGATGGAAAGTGGAACAGATGGGCGAGCTCCACCAAGCGCTATATTAACCCTGCTGTTCTCTGACTGGTGGCCAATAACACATTCAAAAAGTACAGATCTAAAAATAAGTCTCCACACCAGAAGATGATCCAAAGCTTTCAGTACACGGCGGCATGACAGATGACCACTTGGTGACATACTTTTTCTACGATTGCAAACAACTTCTTCCATGGAAATGCAAGTAGTTCAGCATCTCAATGGCTAAAAGAGAGGACGTATTTAAAAGGGAAAGCCATGTTTCAAGGCAAATTAGCGGCCATTCGTCCATTACAGCTGAACTACTTCAACCATCACCTCATTACATATAGAGTAATAGCAAAGAGAGTGCAACGAGGGCCATAATTGGACTGGAGAAATGGAGCAGGAGTCCTGGGGGGAGATTCGCAATGCTCCAGTCGGTGCTGCTCTATAAAAATATCTCTATTTTTGCCGCTGAGTACACAAATTCCCATTAGATTCAAAAGGAGCTTTGGGTGCCCGGAGTCTTTTAATCTCAGCCCATTTGAAGTTTTAAATACCCACCTTTCCTCCGTGCCACCGGTGAGTTGAATGAAACGCTTTCACAGTTGGCCTGTGAGTTCTTAGATACCACAGGGTGAGGACTTCAGAGATGTCAAAGGAATTCAGACAACCCCAAGATGCTCTGAAGGGGTCTGATGTAGAAAAGGTTCCGTCTCTGTAGCGAGGACTCTTCTCTTGCGGAAACGGATTTCTTCGGCAAGCCACCCGTGCAAGGCAGCGCGCTCAGGCCAGAAGCGGTAGACTGCTGCAGATCCAGCTCTCTCATTCCCATTCCTGTAATATTATTCAAAAACCTGCCAGGTAACATACTCGGCTAAGGTATTTCCCGCTGGGCAGACGCCCGAGAGCTTTACACCAGTAGCACGATACAAGCAACGCAGCACTGTGCGCCTTTGGTATTGCCCCTAAAGCCCAGCCCTAAGGGAACAGCCTAGTCCTGGGGACGGGGGACCAACAAATGAGAAATCCATTGCAAAATGTATTGCTTTTCCCTGATTAGGTGTCAAAAAGCCTCATCCCGCAGCGAGCTCCAAATGAGCAGACCCCTACGCTGGTTCGTAGATGCAGTTTGTAGGGTGATCGTTCCCCCAAAACAAACAAGACAAGCTCTATTCTTCCTTCTTTACGCTGACAGGCTTGAAGGCTAATTGTGTAGAATTGCATTTCAAACGTCCCAGATGAGGTAAGTGCCAGGAGGTAGAGGTAAATCACACACCTCCCCACTGGCTGCCTCAGAGTTTACATAAACAGAAATTCAGGGCTAATTAATAGTTAGGAAATGCAAAACTTGTCATCTTAAATCAGGCCGAAACACAATAATCACATGAAGTGCTTACTTCAGCAAAATACCACTGAAACGCTAAGTGTTAGCGAACTATGTGCGTATTTATCCATTTAATTGACTCCTGGCTCTGACAGAACTCTATTACCCAGGAGTTCGGAGGAAATTTAATTCTGATCTGTATGTTTGCACTCAAGGACTTCTGTTTGACTTCAGCTTATTTGCAGTGGCAGAACTGAAGGGCTACACTTTTCCAGATGTAATACTGCGAAGTTGGAGCAACAAATGTGACATTTAGCTTTTCACGCGATGACCTTCCATTCACATTTTGGAAAATTTTCATCCGTCTAAATCATTTCATCCATCCATTTCAGCTTCCAAATCTGCAAGTGGAAGTGAAACTGCATCCATTTCATCTTCCTCATCACTTCCAGATGTCCTTTAAATAAAGAAACTACTCGGTGCTTGCGCACACAGAGTCCGACAGGAAGCACTAACGCAAATAGCCGACTGCAGTCACTCTTTTCTTAGGCTAAGTAAGCAGCCTTGCTTTTATTTGGTACCTAAACCTTGTCACGTACCGTGCCGCGGACACGCAGACACCCGCTGTGCGCTCCCTCGTTCTGCACAACTTTGCGTTCCAGCGAGCGAAACCGAAAGCGTTTCGCCCCATGTGACGTGGAGGGAATACGTGGAGTAAAACCAACACACGGAGTAAAACCGAAAGCGTCACAGACCTACCCAGTAATTGACCGTTTGACCGTCGTTTCCCCGCAGGGGCCACAGTTATGAAAACCCAATGCCCCTGCGTTTTTTGCAGGGTGGATGGCAGCTCTTGTGCAGACGCCTTCAAAAGCCACAGTTCACGCGACAGCTTGACACAGCAGACAGCTCTACAATGCTTCTCTTAAAAGCCGGACTAAAAAAAAAAAAACCCAAAACCCATTTAATAATCTCTCTGCTGCAACGGGATGAAGCGTGGCCACACAGCTCATCTGACGGTCACACACGTGCTGAAAGGTTTGCTGTGGGTTTCACAGCAAACGGGGACCTCAGGTTGCAGGCAGCGAAGGTCTGCGCTTCGGCTGCTCAGAGCACCGGGCAGTTCCAGGGGATTTCTCCGTTCTCTTCCCGCACGTGATCTGAAAACCGGTTTCTTTCTTCCCACAGGCACAAGGCTTGAATGGCCCTGCTGCTCCTTTCAATTCTCCTTCTGCGTGTGACACATTTAAAGATTTAACAAGTTCATAAGGTATTTGTCACTGCCTAACTTGCCTGCGCTAATACACCGCTATGAAAACCTTCGCATTTCCCGCTTGGCACCTTTCAACACGAACCGAGATCAACCACGCTAATTACGCCTCTCAGATTGAACGCGGATTCCAACAGGCATCATTCGCAGATTTACCGTAGTCGGGGCTGAGCAGAAGAACGTAAATAAATTCACAAGACCGTCAGCACTCAGGACTTCACAGATTAAAGACAGCGTCTCGAATCGCATCAGGAAACAAAACAGAAACCCGCAGAGAAGCCACGTTGCCTACGCCACGCAAAGAAACCTTATTGAAATCACTGGGACTCCTTTTGCAGATTCCGTCTTTGTTGAACCCGGTCTCGTTTTAGCATCTATAGCCAGTTTCTGTGTGTTTTCAATAACCTGGCCTAGTGGTAAGAAAGTTGAGAATAGTTCCGCGTTCACAATTCCCAGCCCAGGTACCGATGTTAAAGAACAAACGCTGATGCCAGCTCTCGGTTCAAGAGAACCCCCGATACAAGAGCAGCGCCCGTGCCGGCAGCTAACGGAGAGAGGTGGGAGCTGGTGTGGCGAAGAGGAGCACACGACGGGCGGACGGCAGGACGAAGCCGACAGCGGAGCGTGCGTGCCCAGATGAAATGAAAAAAGCCTCAGCGCTAGCGATGTCGGGCAAAACAACATAAGGGACTCCTTGTCTAGCTCCAGCGCTCCGAGACAAGCCAACTGCAACAAAACTGCTCTCCTTCCCCGCCTCCAGGAAATAAAATAAAATATAAGGAGCGGGTTTTTTTTTCTGCTCAATGAGGAAACTGAGATAAGGTTCGTGCACAAAGCCAAAGTGACACTCCTGCCTCACTTGAAAACAGAAATCGATGTTTCAGATCCCTTTTAGAGACCTGCAGATAAAGAGAGCGCCTTTGATTTCCACTCCGCGAGGACAGGTATCGGAACGAAGCTTTTGATGGCTACTCCAGCCCATGTCAGTGCCTGCTCCTTTATACAGCAACAGTAGGGCTTTGCTGGCACTATCACGAGGACAAATGCCACCCCTAACTGTGATGTTTTCGGCTCTGGCCTCCTGTTCCAGACAGCCAATTACCAGAAGGTGCTTAGGGCGGTGCAGATGCAGGGGGAGGAAGAGCGAAATGTGCTCTGTCCTCGTTTCGTGCTCTCGCAAAGGAGACGATGACCGCTTGCGTTAGCCAAAGCCAGGGAACGTTGGAGTAACGAAGGCCCGGCAGAGGGGAGGAATCTGGCACCCTTCCAGCGACGGAGAGGTAGCCACCAACGCAGGGACCTCCGGGCACCGTGACCGCGCTGGAGAAGCAATCGTTTGCACCGGCAGAGTTAAATCCTCACAGCGATGGGAGACAACCGCACCAGCTTCCCTTGGCTGCATTTGGGGCGTCTTCCAGAGGCGGGCGTGGAGCAATGCAGGCACTAAAGCACCACTTGAATAATCTTGCCTAATGTGCTTTATCTTGGGTTTCCATAAAAATAAGCTGCAAAAAAGACCCTCAGGGAGTTGGAAATAGGGCCTGGAAAAGCTCGTTAAAGGCAGAGCCTGGCAAAGTCATTATTATGCGTATGTCAAGTTTAATTCTGCAAAGACACAAATGCCATTAGTGCTCCCTGAGTAATCAATACACACCTCATATCTACCTACAACAGGGAACAAAAACCGATGCGGGGGACGACACTAAACAAACCACCGCACACGTTCATGAAGTCCAAGTACTCAGACTCCTTTATTTCCATACTATCCCTGCTTGAGTCATTAGGAGACACTTCGTACTGTTCTCAGCCACGAAGACTCGCCGCAGGCCAGGATTAATGACTCTGACTTCTATTGACTCCATCGCACCCAGATCAGAAACACTGGAGCTACAACCTTCAAAGTTCCAGACAATACGCGGCTAAAAGCTCTTGGCAGCGGAAGAGACCGCAGACCCACAACGAGATATGAGCTACCAGGGGCTCCATCATTTATTTCTGTCTTCCACCAACTAGCTGCATGACCCTGTGCAAATAGCTCTCTGTGCTTTGGTTCTGCAACTCAGAACGCTCCACAGAAGGCTGAACCACAAAATTCCACACGGAGGGATCTTGCTTGTACTCAGATACGTACGTGTGCGCGTACAAAAGCACAAAAATACGTATATCTCTACATAAGTCTGTGCCGAATTCAATGCATGTGAAAGAAAGAGGGACTCGACGTTGATAACGGAAAATAACACAGAGTGCTTGTTCATTTTATAACAGCATGCTATTTATAACATCAATTCCCAAACAAACCCACCAAGCCAAGCTTTCAGTAATGCTGTCTCGTTTGCTGCAGATTCACGCTTACAAAGCCATCAGAAAACCTACAATGAAAAGGAGGGGTTGCAATCCACAGGATTTCCAGTTAGTCCCTCTCTTCTTGTTTCATGCAAATCCACAAACGCTCATCTCAGCAGGTAAAAAGAATTGCCCGAAGTTAAGGGCATTAGCCTAGGATTCAGGATCAATTCCTTGCCAAAATTTCCTGTGTGAACTAGAATTGACTTAAGCCTGTGTGCCTCGGTTTCCTTGTAAAGCTGAGCTAATACCTGCCTACCACACACAGAGACCGTCAACATTCGGATGTCGTGGCAGTGGCTATGAACAGGTAACATATGATACGCTTAACATCTACTACTAATAACCCTTGTTCTTTTAACTACACGTGCCTGCATTGGAACACCTGATTTTTTTTGTTTGTTTGTTTAATTGCGTCCAAAACCGCAATTTTAGTTCAAAAACTCTTCTCAGTTTTTGTTCAAAAACTCTTTCAGTTCCAAACCTCTTACCTGCAACTCAATTTATCAGTAAAGGAAATGGGGCTGGCTTCATCCCAACAGAAGTTCCTGCCAAACAAGTGGAGCTGCCTATTCACGCCATACCTCTCCCTTTTAAGAGTCAAAACCCGCCTATAAAGGTAATTAAACTGAATGAGTTTGATTACAAACATGACATCATTCCACACCGGATCTCAAGACAAAATCCCTTGCACGGTAACCTCCGCGGTTCCACGCGCCCGTGCGCTTTGTAAATGGCTCCATATGCTTAATCGAAAAGAAATCTAATTACCTTAATTTACTTTGTCCAAAAGTAGAAGAGTAAACTATATGTTTAATTATAAACTTTCCACTGTGGGCAGCTATAATTAATGAGTCGAGGAATCACGCAATATGCCTAGAGCAACCTTTATTACTCCTGAGGTACCCGAGCACCTCTCGCGGTTTAGAGCAAGTCACTTCCTATTAGCGTTAGGAGCCGACGTGCCAACCTAAGGCATTAATCATGGAGCGCTACGGCTTTTAATTACATACAGCGTGTATGCTATACGTGGAGCGCGCACCTAGTGCGATGTTAATAAATAGCCTTCCCGGGGCTAGCAAGGGCCTCGCTTAGGTTTATTTCACATTGTTAAGTTTTATGCAGGCAAGGTTGTTAGAAAAATGAGACCGAGAGTCCCGTGGCTGGTCCAGTACGGGGCGGACCGAGCCGCAGCTTGCAAAGACGGGAGAGTTAACACAGTCCAGCGAGCGGGAGGCTGATGGGGGAGCGACAGCAGCTGGGCACCATTTCCAGCTCTGCCACTTACTTCAACCAACTTTCTCCCCCTTCTGAGAAAGCCTTGAGTCCCCTCGACGACGGATTCCTCTGGAAATACCTCCTCCCCTTCTGCCTCTCCCCAGGTTCTGAACTAGAATTTCTGCATCGTTTTGTCATTTTTTTCCCTTATTGAAGTTAAAACGACACGTCACGCAGCGCAAAGATAATGGTGTCAAGCAAATTAAAATTCCCTCCATGCTCTAAGGAAAACGCTGCAGAAAAGACTAGAAGGTTTCCCAGGTTCACGGCTTGTTCCTGGATTAATGGCTTTTACTGAGGGCATTTTTCTCCAGTGCAAGGAGAGCTACTGCTCTTCTCGAGCCCAGCTAGGAAGGCTGACATCCAGAGGACTCGGCAGAGCTATTAGCATGAAGAAAAAAAAACAAAAAAAAAAACCTTTAACAAAGTATAGCTACAAACAGAACAGATAGGAAAAGGAGAGCAGAGGTATTTAGATAATTACGTGGTTTGTGTTGCTGCCAAATGGTAAGAGTCAGGGTGATAATAGCTAGGGTTATTGCTAGTCCAGAAGAGAAAGAGAGCATCTTTGGTAGCCAGTTGGGCTTATCTTTGAACATGGAAAACAAACATGATTTGAAAAAGAATCTGCGAGAAAAATCAGTTCAATATTTTCTCTTAGTAAAATAAAACAAATTAAAAGATCTCTAGAGCGTACCTTTCCCAAGACCCTCAGCTGTTTTCCACAGATTTCCCCTTTAAGTACATCTGCCATTTCCTCTTCCAAAGCTACAGAAAATGGTGCAAGCGCTTTCCAGGCACAGCCTGTGTGCTGGCTCGCTGCAAAGCAAACAGGTTTGCTTTGACTGGCCAAATATTTGATTGCGCTGGTTGGTATTAGCTGCACCGATTTCAACAAGGCTTCAAAGGACGATGAGTGTAGTCAACGGTGCCTCTGCCAAGTCCTGCTAAGCTAGTTTCAGGGTGCGAGCTTTCTACGCTGTACTGCTCTTGCTTTCTCTGCTGGATTGTGGTTGCCCTACGCAGCTTGGGTACAGACGAACCGTGCTGAAATGAATGGCAGAGTGAACCAGGTATCCAGCTGGGAGCCATTTAATGTTCAGTACAGGTTCACCTGCATGACTGCAGATGGTGAAATCAGTGGAAAATGGGTTTTCCAGGCTTGTAAGAACCACCAGTACCTATCTGCATCTGGGCACAAGCCGCCTATAAACACGGGACACGAGCTTTTAAAAAATTTAAACACAAGTCTCTCAATTTCCTTTTAAAATGTTACCAGGGTGTTACTAGTCCCCATTTATGTCTCTGCTTCTGCCGTAACATTGCCGGCAATGTCTGCCTAAGCACGCATTAACCCATACTGTACAGACTTAATTTAAAAAACGTGAATCTGGATGTTTAAGAGTCTCCCGGAGTAATCCTCAAGTCGTGTTTCATCAGGGCATCGCAATACGTACAAGAGCTCAGAGGAGCCCTGTGTAATATTTAGACCCTGCTACTCCTCCTCGCCCAGGGCTGCTGAAATTTTCATTCACGGATGAGACACTAAAAGCAAGCGGTTTTGTAAACTGGGAGAGCGTGCACCGAGAAGGAAAGGGGCGACTTAACTCATCTCAGTTCTTGCTGGAGTCTCAGCGTCGACGTATAGACAATTCTTCTGTTCTCAACAGGTTCTTGAACAAGAAACCTGAGCGAGAACAGTCACTCAGCCCTTCGCTCAGACGCTGTAATCTGCCCATGGGCTGCCCTAGGAGCAGCTGTAATTGCAAAAACCTCTCCTTCGAAACTCGGCGGATAACTCCCTTTGTTCTTCAAGTGCATCATGCATTATTCCGAGGTTCATGACAAAGGCCTCTGAAGAAAAGAGCTCCAGAAAGCCCTGTCACACCGACTGTGCTCTGAAGAGCTCTTAAAGTACTCATACGACGCTGTAAAGCATTTCCGAGGCAGCCTCTACATACCTGTTACTTGAGGCCACCCATTTTGTTTCAAGTATGTTAACGGTTCCTCAGGTCTTAGGTGCAAGACTGCCTCTTGTTTTCCCTGTGCAGTCATTACGTACAGTCCCTCAAACTGAGGAGGGAATGGAAGGACATGGTAGCATTACAGCTGCCAGCGACAAATCTGCATCAGTTAAGTCTGTCCTTGGTTGCTCCCAATCAACACATAAGAATTTAAGATACTCCTCTGGGTCAGCACAACCACAGGACCCACATCCTCCTGTGAAAAGGGGAATATTTTCATCCCTCTCTTAGGGCACGCAAGAAAAGCGCTAAATGACTTACCCAGCGTCGCAGAAGAAATCTGCAGGAAAGCGTGAAACAAGTCTCTCAAATTTAGGACAGTCCCCCAAACACCTTTGCTTTGTAACAGATGAATGCAAAAAAACAAATAAAAAGGAAATAAACTAAGAAACTTGTTATCCCTTCTCCCTCCGGGAGTGCCTAGGGGTACCTTTGCGATAGCTAAGAACCTCTTTTGTCCTGCTTGAGTACTTGGACTCTTTCTGATGAGCTTGGACTCCATTGAGTTTTCACAGAATCACAGAATGGTATAGGTTGGAAAAGACCTTTAAGATCATCGAGTCCAACCGCAAACCTAACACTGCCAAAACCACCACTACACCATGTCCCTGAGCACCTCATCCAAACGGCTTTTAAATACCTCCAGGGATGGTGACTCCACCACTGCCCTGGGCAGCCTGTTCCAATGCTGGACAACCCTTTCAGTGAAGAAAAATTTCCTAATATCCAGTCTAAACCTCCCCTGGCGCAACTTGAGGCCATTTCCTCTCATCCTATCCCTTGTTACCTGGGAGAAGAGACCGACCCCACCTCTCTGCAACCTCCTTTCAGGCAGTTGTAGAGAGCGATGAGGTCTCCCCTCAGCCTCCTTTTCTCCAGGCTGAACAACCCCAGGTCCCTCAGCCGCTCCCCATCAGCCTTGTGCTCCAGACCCTTCCCCAGCTCCGTTGCCCTTCTCTGGACACGCTCCAGCCCCTCAATGTCTCTCTTGGAGTGAGGGGCCCAACACTGAACGCAGCATTCGAGGTGCGGCCTCACCAGTGCCGAGTACAGGGGCACGGTCACTGCCCTAGTCCTGCTGGCCACGCTATTTCTCATACAAGCCAGGATGCCATTGGCTTTCTTGGCCACCTGGGCACACTGCTGGCTCATATTCAGGCGGCTGTCAACCAACACCCCCAGGTCCTTCTCTGCCAGGCAGCTTTCCAGCCACTCTTCCCCAAGCCTGTAGTGTTGCATGGGGTTGCTGTGGCCCAAGTGCAGGACCTTGCACTTGGCCTTGTTTTCAACCCTGATCCCCACACCTCCTCTCAGCGAGGAGAGCTTCCTGCGTTAGCAGCTGCAAAATCACCCCGATTCCTATTTTCCTTCTTTAGGTGCTCAGCCGTCTCTGTGCTCGGCTCATTCCCTTGCAGGCCCCGGCAGTACGCAGCGGCGTGAACCCTCCTGCGACCACGGGGCAGGACAGCGGTCCCGTTTGCAGGATGGGGTCCCTTTTGCTGCGAGAGCATCCAGACAGGCAACTGGGTTATAGCTGCAATATACAGTAATTCAGATAATAACTCTCAGAAAAGACTCGGTGCCAGGAAAAATGAGTACCACTGGCAGAAAATAAAGTAATAAGCTAAAGAAGACGTTTCGGAGGTGATCTTTACGAGATGGGTAGTCTAGAGAAGCCCATTAAAGAGAACATGAGTGTCTGTCTTTACTAACACGCCTGAAATCTAGCTTTCCATCTCAGAGGCTTTTACTGGCTGGCAATTTGTTCCAAGTGCAGTCTAACCATGCCGACCTCAGCTTGCCCTTTACGAGGAAAGCTGTGCTGGCTGCCATGCTAGAATATCAGCCCCACCGGGCTCGCTTTGGTCCTGACCCCACTTGCTCTCTGCTCTCGGTCAGACAAGCCGTCACCGTTCTCATCCACGCCGCTCGCCCCGCTCGGTCGAGTGCCGAGAGACTGTATTGCAACAACGGGCTCGGTCACCCACCGTGCTGTCGCTTTCCATGGGACGTGGAAAAGCATCTTGTGGCTTTTATAGCTTCATTTCAAGTACCTGGAAACTCCAGGCTGCTTTTGCTGGCAGTCAGTGCGTTACTGGAGTTAAAAATCTCAGCTGGGATAGCGCACAAACTCAGAGATGGGCCCTATTCTAAAAAGCTAAATAAATAAGACAGCTAAGTGGTGTGAAAAAGCATTCTCCCCACTTGACAGGACGCAAAGGGGGATGGAGAGGCTCAGGTGACGGCGCAATGAGTCGTGTGACAGAGCCAAGGGCAGAGCTCAGGCCCCCGCCGGTCTTGGTAAGTCAACTCACTGAAAACCCCTGTACCGGCAAGGGGTCCTAGCGAAAGAGGTAAAGCAAAACAACGGAGTTACCTGAGGAAGGGAAACCTCGAATGAGTGAGTTCACAGCGTTTCACTTGAATGGAAACGTGGGCTGGCCACCTCGTACCTGGCCAGCCCCAAAGCCTGGCGCAGGGAAGAACCAGCTGCAGAACCGCGTTCTGCAAAGGGCTCGGCAGGCTGGACCGCCTGCTTGAAGCAATCAGTAAGGACCGTGAACTTCAGCGGAAAGACGCTACAGCAGAGGAATCAAGGTTTTCATTTCTTCTAGGCTGAGTCAGAAAAGTTTCCAAGTACGTCTTAACTCCCGTAAGGTCACAAGCCTGGCTCCAGCGCTTGGAATCCTGCCTCTGCTGTGAGCATCTCCCAGCGGCAGCTACACAGAGCCCAGCGCTTGCCAAAACCCGGCCCCTACCCCTCTGACGGGCTATTCACAACTAGCAGGCATTTCTGAAAATTCAGTGGGGCACGTTTCGGTGAGCGTAAACTGGTGCAACTCCTGTGGAATCAATCAGGCTGCTTAGGTTTTCATCAGCTGTACTCCCTCCCACACTTCTTTCCCCACTTTCAGGAACAGACCTACATAATGACTGTCTATAAATGTAAATTAGCACTTAAACACTAATTATTACTATATTTGATCGCCTATAAGCAGCTACAGTTATATTTCTGCTTCTTGATGTAACGGAAAAAGAGAAGAACATCATTTTAGGCACAGTTCTTCCTTGCTAAATTTATCAAGGACTTTAAATAAGACAGGTTTCAGAGAGAATACTGGGAACAGGGAAAACTTGATAATTCCTTAGATATCCGAGATTTTTTTTTTTGTCTTGATTAACTATTTCCATTTATGATATTTACTAGGGGACATAAGAAGTACGATGGTGATTCTCTAACGTATTAAACACATCCTCTGCCTTCAAAAAAAAGCTGCGCTTCAGAACAACGCTTACAAGCCTTCTCCTCCACGCAGTTTACCCGTTCCAGGCAGGACCAGGACTCCCCCTTACCCCGGCTTTCTAAGCCGAGTCATCTGTGAAACGAGGTAGTCCTTGCTCCACACAAATCGCCGTTTAAATATACACCCATAACGCCCCAAACCAGTCCTGCTCTGCATTCTATAGGTGAAGCAGTAAGGCCAAAAGAGACAAGGATTTACTCCCAGTCCTGAATTTACTCAGAGGCAAAGCCTGAAATTAAACAACTTCTGAGCTCCAGTGAAGGGCCGGAAAAAAACTATTCTCCACAAACAACTGTTCATTATATGGCCGAGTTCTCTTTTTGATATTTCACAGTTGGTATTTAGTGCTATACAAAAAGACTATGAAAAGAATTACTGATGGTTGCTTTCTCTTTCTCTCCTTCGCCCTCTCCTGAAAAATCTAACTTAGATTTTTTCATGGTCCATAAAATCTGTCTCAGTTGAACAAGTACATTTCCAGCTAAGGAACCGTCTCACGCACGCTTCGCTGATAAAAACCGCATAGTTGATAACTGATTATATGCCAATCACAGTATCATGGTTTCTTGGTTTGCAGAAGGCAGGCATGTTTGTGAACCTTATTATACATGATCCCCAGAACTATTTCTTTCAAAACAAATTTCAAGTGGTGGAATGCCTGCCTGGAAACTACGGAGAAGCATGCTAATTTCTATTTCAGAAAAAAGAAAGAGATGAAATGATGCCCCGAGTGGTTTTTCTGCTCATTCGGAACCATTACAAACACAGAAGAATGAAGAAAAAAAAATGAGCAGAGAATATAGAGGAGAGGAGCAAATATAAAGATTAATTTTGCATCCTATCTGTGGGCATGAATAGACAGAAGAGGAAGGTGGCCTGGTGGTGGAACATGGAACGAGAGTGATTTTATCTCAGTGGGCTGTGCTGCAAAACCCGAAACAGCGTCAGGATGTTGCAGCGAAGTTTTCCAAACTAGAGCGGCAAAGTAGTCCGGCAAGCGTTAGATAAGCCTTGGTCATATTTGTTTAGGGGAGTGAATCTCCTCGAGTCCTTGAATCCCCTGTGGACTGAAGTCCAAAGGTAACACACACGTCAGAAGAGGGTGGTCTGAAGTTACCGGACAGTTTTTCACAAGAACTGGACTCAGAACCTGCACCTGGCACGTTCTTTGATAGACTCAGACATACCACTTACCAGACTGCTCGTACCACTCCACTTCAAAAGCCTAACACGGTCAGCCCAAGAGCTGCCCAGGCCCTCTATAATTCCTATACATTCAGGAAAAAAGAGAGATGCCCTTCGGAGCAGGAGACTAACTCACAAACTAAGTGCCTAAGAGCAATTCCCCGTCTCTTAGTGAGCGTAACGACCCCTTCGTCCACCACGTTGCCTTCACAGTGCAAGTTGACAATTTCTCGGTGCAGGGGTTACTACAGATTCCCATGGCTTTACTTCATACAGAGCCAAGACTTCACGTGACTTTGGAGTCTTCTCCGTCCTCTCTGTGATCGTGTGAATGTTTTGGGGTTAGACCGTTGGCGTCTTAGGCAGGAGTTATGTTCTGCACCTTCTGCTCGTATCTGAGCTAAAGATGATGTGCACAGCATTTATTGACTATAGAATCTCTTTTAAAATACGTTTATTAATGGCTGATCCTCATGTGAGCGCTAGGCACCTTTGTGCTAGTCTTTTCATGCTTGCATTCATTTAACCAGGGCCAGAGATTAATTTCCTTTGCATTATCATTGCAGTGGTGACCTGCAGTAAATGTTGAGTTATGGCCAAACTTATCACAAGATACTGTTGCTGTTCATCATACCTCGCAATAATTCTCATTTTTACTCAATAGCTCAAAATGGAGAAGCAGCGAGATTCCTACAGTAAATCTTGCAAGATATTGTCTGTTAACATTTAATGCATGTCACCACGGTATAGTAAATAATTCCTTCTGTAAAAAACCTAGAACTTATCCCATTTTATTATTCTTTGAACATCAGCAAAGACAAAAACAAAATCCAACTTGCGTATTAAATAATATCCATGAGATCTTACAAAAAGCCACGATTATGTCAAATTAACATTCTCCATCTCACGTGCATTAGCCCTGAGTGACGTTCAGCTAGAAAATACGCATTACTCAGCGTTGGATACATAAGAATCACCATCCCGGTTCACGCTAATAGTTTACGGTGGTGCGTTTCCTGTTTTTTATATCCTGTCAGGCAAAAAGAAGCTGCAAGAGGAAGCATGACTCAGCCTTTTGTGTAAGCTGTCAAGTGACAGAAAGCAGAAATAATTTGAAGAATGTGCCGGAACCACAGATTGTCCCTCCCGAGCAGGATGTCCTGGCCACGGCACAAACTACTCCCTGTTCCCTCCTGCTCCCCGACCCCGGGGCTCTGCCCTGCACAGCCACTCTGCAGTGACACAGAACTTGGGAGTTCGGGTCTTTCCAAGCTGAGAAGAGACCCGGACCCAGCATTTTTAGTAATTCCTGGGCTAGAATATCACCGGATCACTATCCCACTCTCTTCTGCCTGGGAATGCCATTTTAGACGTCTCTTGTGGTTTAACCCCAGCCGGCAACTCAGCCCCACCCAGCCGCTCGCTCGCTCCCCACCATGGGATGGGGGAGAGAATCGGAAGGGTAAGAGTGAGAAAACTCGAGGGTTGAGATAAAGACAGTTTAACAGGGAAAGCAAAAGCCGTGCACACAAGCAAAGCAAAGCCAGGAATTCCTTCACTCCTTCCCATGGGCAGGCCGGTGCTCAGCCATCCCCAGGAAAGCAGGGCTCAGCACGCGTAACGGTGACTTGGGAAGACAAACGCCATCGCTCCAAACATCCCCTCCTTCCTCCTTCTTCCCCAGCTTTACATACCCAGCATGACGCCCTATGGTATGGAACAGCCCTTTGGGCAGTCGGGGTCAGCTGTCCCGGCCGTGCCCCCTCCCAGCTTCTTCTGCACCCGGCAGAGCACGGGGAGCTGAAAAGTCCTTGACCAGTGCAGCAACAACTCAACCATCTCTGTGTTACCAGCACTGTTTGCAGCACAAATCCAAACCACAGCCCCATACCAGCCACTCTAAAGAAAATTAACCCCATCCCAGCCAAAACCAGCAGAGTCTCCAAAACCAGGACAACATCTGCCTTTTTTAAGGGTCCCAGTGCTGCCCTCCCCTTTTTATTTTTCTGGAACCCATCTTCCCTGTGCACTGTGCATGCTGCCTTACACAGTCATCTTCACTGCCTACTGCTATATACTACAATGAACATTTTTACAATCTGAAAGTCATCATTTTAATGACTTTACAGAGTGTAATAGGTATCATAACAGATACCTTAAATGGCTGTTTTGGGGAGAGATGGGTTCATTATTTTCACTTTAGAATCCAATCACCCCCTCCCAAATAAAACAATACCATTTTATTCCAGTGATTATTTGCTTCTATGACAATTTTTCCATAACATTTTCATGTGTGCATTTTTTTAAAACCACATTTGTAGAGATGTACCAAATTATTTATCCTGAGATATATCCTAGACATAAAAGCTTACCAAACACCCTACAGGCTCTGATTCCCGGTCCACTGGAAGTGACCAGTTCTGCCTCTGAGTGGCAATAAGACGCTATTTAGGCAGAACATCCAAATCAAGCCACGTCTTTGGTCTGTTCCCCTCACGTTTCCGCAGCATCCAGAACCGTTGTATCAAACAGCTCTTCTAGCACTCCTTTATGTACCCGCTGCCTATGAATTTGTGTAATCCCTGCTTGAACATCCAGTACCGTTTGCCTCTGCAGCCTCCTGTGACAGCAAGCGCCAGCAAATCACTGCCCTCAGAGTAAGGAACTATTAGCTGGTTTAAATCAATCTCCTAATTTTATATAGTGCTGAAGTTGCACCCGAAGCATTCAGATTTTAAGACGACTTGCTGTGAACTCCATACATAACTTGCGTTGTCTCTAAAGAGCCAGGGCATTAGAAGATTCAAGCGTTTACTTCACCGAGGCAATTACGCTGCTTTCTTTTAATCACACCCAATAAGGCAAATACCCTGCAAGCATTTTAAAAGCGAACTGTTGCTTCTTAGATTATTTCAGATAGAGAAAAAAAAAAAAACAATGGGAAAGCACAGACTGGAACTTGCATACGATGCAAACACAAACTGCCATCAAAGTGTGATTGGGAAGGTTTGAGGGAAAAAGATCAGTACGAAAAAGGAGCATCGATATGGAATTCAATAACTATAAGTCACACAAAATGGCTATTTTGCAAGTAAAGTGAGGCTACAAGGGGCAGGAGGGAACAGCACACGATGGAACCAAAACCAGCAGCAAAATCACGCTCCAGCACACACCGATGATGCGCATCTTCCTTTTCTTCGGGCCTTTGTTCCTCTAAAAACAGAGCATAAATATTTACTGCGCTAAACACAAAATTACTATGCTGCGTGCTACTTTTAGCCAAATTTCATCTTCTCAGTATAGTACTCCGACAAGATACCATCCCGTATTTGAACATATGCTTGCTTCATTAGCACTTACACTTGCATGGGAGAGAGATTGAATGCAATTTCTGTGAGTATTGCAGAAGATGTGTGCCAATATAGATGGAAATACCAATACCCTGCAGTGACAAATCACTGTTTTATTTTAATCTCAGAGTTCTTTATGATAGATTGAAATAATCCAATTTTTCGTGACAGACACCCAGGCACATACAGATCTAATCATCATAATTGGTAATAATAATTTTGTTGGAAGAATGCGTTACGACTGATCAATAAGAAATCCTCACGGTAGGCAGCATACAAACAAACGAGGAGCGGTAGCCAATTCCCACCTTAAAGAGCTCGTGACCCGAGTATGAAAATGTCAGTGACAGATCCAAAAGCAGAACCTAAAAATAGGAAAAAAAACCCCAAGTCCCAAACTGGAGCCAGATGGACCCTGCCCAGTATCCTGCAGTGAGACTTCTGGAAAGGAAGAAAAACCCCACAACACTGGCAACTTACGGCTTTCAAAGCTGAACATTTGGGAAGAGACATGACTTCTTGTGCTTGATCAACGGAATTGTGCTCCCACCAACGGAACAACAAGGCATCCAAAACCATAGCAAATTTATCAGCAATAAACCTCAACACAGAAGCGCTCAGAATGTGTACGGAGGAGCTGGACTTTCTGAGATGAGAAAAGGAAACGGAAAAAAGAATGACTGTGGGCAACCGAAAAGGACATCAGTGGAAAGTTTTCCCAAGAAATCAGATAGTTATCCAGACAGACCGTCCACTTCAAAACAACCAACACAGAAAAATTCAGTCAAGCTGAGATGAATTCAAGACGTACCTCAGTGCCTGCAAACTTGTATTCCTTGCCAGGAAAAAAATCCCAGGTGGAAAACCTTCCGTAGCTCTAATCGAAAGTCAAAGGCTCCTAATGTTACTTACGCATTTTTGAAAGCATTGCCTGTTTGCTTCTGATCCCATAATGCAACTTCCAGTCCTCCCATAAGCTTCCTAATCCTTTCGCAGTTACGGCTACAAGTCGCCGATATAATTTTATGTTTGATCCCCCTGCTCTCAAAACGTGCTGCTGTGCAACTCCAAATGAACTCTGTTAGCACTGACCATGAAATCACTTGCTGTGATTTGTTTGCATATATATCGAAAAATCAAGTGACATTAGTTCAGATTTGTGAAGAAGGGCTGGGGGGAGAGAAAGGGAAAAAAAAAAATCTCCGTTGCCTTCAATCCATAAAGCGAACAACCTGCTGCTTAACACTGCAGGGGGCTCTTGTGCTTTCTCCATACCTTGTGTCCATTTATGGTTCGCATAGCAATATCTAGTAAAGCAAGGTTAACTTTGAGTTAACGCAGTGGGAAGTTTATTACAGGTATAAACGTAACGGTCAGAGAATAGCTCAAAGAAATGCAACGAATGGCGTCGCTGAATTTCAGTCTAAAGCCGTAAGAAGCACGCAAGAAGCTGATGCTCTTGTGCCTGGCCCTTCGTTAAACAGCATCCCTTTTACTCGCAGGATGTTTTTATATACGCAAAGGGTCCAGATGACTGCTGGTGTAAATCAGGATAGCTACACCGACTTGTGCGGGACGATGCCAACCGAGGGCCTGGCACAGACCTCATAATATGAAGCCAGGACTGCCAAACGCTAAGGAGAACAAAAGAGTTCAATCCAGGAGAAAATAAGAAATCGGTATTCTTCAGTATGAGCACTGCTTGCCTCCACCAGCTGGTCGTTCCAAAGTGATGGAGAATAAGTTCTGGTCTCAGCAGTTCTGCTGTATTGCAAATCCAGACCGGTAACTCCACCGCACCCAGCAGTGTTTATTTTACACTTAGGAGCGGTCCTAGCAAAGCACCGAAGTGGCAGGACTTTGTCACGCCGCTACGGCCCAAGTTCATCACTGAGCTCCGACTCTCAAAAGCGCTTACGCAGTTCGTTCCCTCTGAGCCACCAGACTGCTCATGCGGGGAATAATTAGGAGGAGCAAGAGGAGGCCAGGAGCGAGTTGCAAATACTGAATCAAGGCAGCAGAGCCATCACGAAATCTCGTACGTGCGGCGCTGCTCTAGACGGTATGTTTTTCAGCTGCCTTCCTTCACTGTGCTCCATCTGATGCACACCCTACACCCAGAATTAAAAAGCACCATAGCTGTGAAGGTTAATAATTGACAATGGACAGTAAAGAGTATCTTAGCCATCTCGTTGAAAGTCAATGATCCTAAACGCATAATTGTCCAGTACAGCTATATTTGTTTCAGGTATACTGCAGAACATTTTCTCATGCCCAAGATATTACTCTCCTGCGATCGCGGGAATATCTGAGCCAGATCAGCCTGCAAATGCTTCTTGAGGAAATTGGGTTTCTCCGCTCTATTAGGAGCATTTCATTTTTATGATTAAAATCAGAAAACAATGTTCTTCCCAGTTAAAGTGAAATGTGCAAAATACGACTTTCCTATAACTAGGTTTCCAAATACTTATCTAAAGTGCTCTGAAAAGGCATTAATAAATAAGGATGAAAAATGAAAACTGCATAGCTAACACGTTTCATAAACTGTATTTGCTGTGAGTTATGGACAACATGCTTTAGAGAAATAATAATAATACTTTACACTTCTGTACAGCACCTTTCAGTTGAGAGACTTCCATAAATAAAATACTAAGCCTTAATCAGAAAGGAAGGCATCGATTTCCCCGTTACACAAAATTAGGTAAATCAAGGCAAAGACTAATAACCAGCCAACGGTTAAAACCACAGTAGACAAATTTCCGTGTAGACCCTTCTTGACTGGAGTGCTTTGATGTGTGCTCGTGATGCACTCAACTCAAAGGGCCATCAGACTATAGCTAAAATTAAGCTTATACTTACGTGGTTGGCGTTTGTGTGTTTTGGAGATGTGTTTTTGTCGCACGGGGATGGGTTGTTGTTTCACGGATGGACAGAGAGAAATATGAATGGAGAGATGGAAGGATCAAGACTACCTCATTCCAGAAAGCATACTATTTTGGAAGATCTCTACAGAAAAACAAGGAAGGACTTCTGACAAATGCCAAAGGTGCTTAGCCAACTGGTTCCTGCCATCACGATAGAAATTAGGTACCAAAATACTTGTGATCGTCTGGACCGAAATGATTTAACCGAACGTCATGCAGGTAGGCTTGGGCTGTACGAAGTCCCTCAGGCACCACATTGCCAGCTGGGACCTATCTCCGTTTGCGTCTAGGCAGCTAAGTCAGCTAACAGTCAAAATTTTATGTGGTTGAAGAAAAACTTATGTGGGGAAGAAAAACTACGTTTTCACTCTAGTGTGTGAGCTCAGATCGTACAATGGGAGAAAAAAATATCCAAAAGACAAAGTACATACAGAAAATGTAACGCAACGGACAAAGGGAAGTAACCGAGAGGCGTTTTCTTCAACGCAACCAAAAAACCCTAGGGCTTTGCATCTTCCAGATCATAAAAAGGGGGAGAGCAGCAGGTTTTTGCAGGTTACAAAGGTCTAAAAATGTGCCACTTGGCTTGTGATGAAGGACAGCTGAGAAGAAAAGAGTACAGTTGAATTTTGATTTTAAATAATAATAATAATGAAAGTCCTTGAGGCAAAAAGGAAAAAAAAAAAGAAAAAAAAAAAAAAGGAGGGGGGATTACTCGGCATACGGGGTATGCAGGAAGCTCTGAAAGACCAGAATAATGCACCATCAAAACACAACCATTTTAAAAGCGTACCTTTTCTTCCCTGCTCAGGTTGTCATCTTTTGTTCCATCTCATTTCAGTGACCATCAATACATCTGTCTTCTCCCCTCTCAGCTGGATGTGGTTGACAGTAATCCAATTGGATATAAGCCCAGATGCATTTCTTTCTTTCTTCTTTCTTTGTAACCTGTATAAAAACCAAAATCCACAAAAGACTAGCATTACCTACAATTCAAAGTCAACCTCTATTTCAAACTAAGCCCCCACCCTAGTAGCAAGAAAAAAAAAAAATCACAGGAAATTTATTACAGAAATTAAGGTGATAAAAAGTATTTCCTTTCCCCTCAATGCCTGTACTCTTTTAGCATAGCAGGGCAACCTGACTCTGATAATCTAATCCACTAAATATAATGCATAAAAGAGTTCTGAGCCATCTTTAACTAGCTAATAACACTGAACCCGGCAGTAACAGGGTGGCCAACTTCACAATTTCACACACGGAACGGTTGAGGTTGGAAGGGCCCCATTGGAGGTGGTCGTGGCCAGCCTCAGTCCAGGCTCAAAGCAGGGCCAGCTACAGCAGGGTGCTCGCGATCTTGTCCGATTGGGCTTTGAATACCTCCAAGGATGGAGACTCCATAAAACCTCTCTGGGCAACCTCTTCCACTATTTGACCACCTGCATGGTAAAAAAAAAAAAGCTTCTCTTGCCAGAAGTCACAAGCTTCCAGCTGCCATCACGATGGGAATCTCCATTTCCCACCTGGCTTAGCGCAGATTCTGCCTGCACCGCCTCCAGCACAGCTGGGGCTTCGGGCAAGTCTCGAAGTGCAAGGTCTCAGAGAAGATCCGATCGCTCTTTCCCATCGTCTCTGACGCCGCACAGCCTGCCCATTTCCTCCTGCAGCTCCTTTACATGGCAAAACGGACCCTCCGCTACTGCAGACCTCCCGCGGGCACGGAGATCATCTCTGCCCCGTCCCAGCCTCGCCGCGGGGCACCAGGCACCCTCCGCAGCCCCAGACCCGCACGGCTCTCTCCTCCCACGGCAGCTCAGTCTGCATCAAGGTCCCTGATGATAAGGAAGAGCTGCTCCAGACCACGCCGGTGCCGCCACCTTCGCCGAGCACACGGATGCCGTCCTCAGCAGAGCTCCCGGTCCCCTTCTGCATGACCTTCCCCACGAACCGTCGTGCGAAGGGCCGCGTCTTTTGGCTGCTTCCGTCGCACAAAGCGCTGCCTTTGCTGGCTGCGCTCGGCCAGCGCTTACACTAGGGCTCTCCCTCCTACCTGCTGAAAGGGCGGGTGACCCTCACAGCTGACCCTCGGTTCGATCAACGGCTTTTGCAAATCTTTCTTCCTCGTATGATATTTCGTTGTTGGAGAGAGGAAACTTCAATGGCGCGGTTTTGGGAAAGGACAAAGGACAAGCAAACGGATCAGAAATGGACCCCCGAGAGAAACTTTCTAAGTTGCTGTGCGGTTTCAGCCCTGGTTGCAGACACGCTGAAGGCACACGGAACTACCTGGGGGCAAAGGCCACCACGCTGTTCTCCATCACCTCCTAAAATTCAGTAGCTGCCTTGCCAATTCAATACGGCCACGCTTTGGTGCCTAAGAAAGCATTGTTGAGGATCCCACCCCCCCTTTTTCTTTCTAGGTAAAGGATAGCCTCTAAGTCTTCAGCGAAAAGGCTGAAAACATAATTTTAGTTTACCTTAAAGTCCCAAAAACCAGGACAAAGCCAACATTTCTCTCCCCCTGCTCCCTTCTGTTTCAGCACGCCTGATTCCAGCTTTGCGAGTATTCAGGACTGATAATGCTGTTGGATGCTTTTCAGCTTAGGGTAACAGGGCTGACGCATTCCTACCAGATTTTAATAACAACTGGCCATATCCGCACCGGCGGGAACTCAGCCGGGGCCACAGGCCACACACAGAGGCAAGAAAGAGCCCATGAGAAATAGCCAGCCAGGCAGCACCTTCCAGATCCATCGGAGCACCCGCAGGCACCAGGGAGCAGCCTGCTCACGGCGTGGAAGCACGTTGCCGCCGCAGACAGCGGTCTACAGAGCCAGCTTGCTGCCTAACACCTGCAGAGCCGTGGGGACCCGGGAAACACCGGATCCCTGCCTTCTGGAATTGCTTGCATTTTGTTTTCCTCAAAGTCTCTGTCAGTCGGCACTAACGCGACCGCAGTAAGAGAGAATTCGAAATCTCTGGCTCTGCCTTCTGTCGATTTAATTTACCCTGTTTGCGTATCTGTCTGCAGGACGTCCCTCTGGCCTCACAAACACCAGTTAGCTGCACAAACTTTTTGCATACACCTCCTCCTCTAGCGTATGTATTACAAAATGCACTATTTTGTGCTCTTCGGAGCCAGCTAGCAGCTCTCCTTGTTACATAAGCTTGGGCAGAGAGATCGACGCTTATCGAATATATTCCTCTTCATGAGCTCAGGTTGACCGAGGGTTCCAGTTCTTCCTTCTCTAATTCAGTCTCATTTGAATTTACCCTGAAACAAGAGAGGCTAGAAGGCTCTCAGCAGGAATGTTTAAGATGACAAAATGGTCTTGGATGAAAGTTAGAACTTGAGAAAAGCTTAGGAAACAGAAATTGAATCTTCATTTCTTCCACAGATACCCTCTCGTGACTTGAGAGAAATCACACAATCTTCCTCGACACTATATTCTCACTAGCGCAAGAGGTATAAGTAGTTACCCATCATCAGGATTGCCTCCAACCCAGGGCCTGGCCAGTGCTTGCTCTGGCTTAGGCCCTCAGGATATCACAGCTCTAACAGTAGTAACAGAGCTCATTGCTGACGGCGAACAAACCAGGAAACGCGGCCGTTAGGATTTCATAACCTAAGGTTCATTGCTCTTCACAGTAATGCTGGGACCTGTAACCAGCAAGAAATTTCATTTCCCAATTTTCCAGTGTCCTTTAGTAGCCACTAACGCATAGGGACTACCAACTACCAGAAACACAACAAACAAGTCCCCTCATTTTCCACCTTGACCTTTATCTGCCTCTCAACAACACGTTAAAAAAAATATTTTAGTCGGAGATGGTTAAAACCCAACCTGATTATTTACGAAGCAGGTATTTTCCCCTCTGCTGTTGCCTCCTTTGCTCCACTTAATCACCATGGTCATTAATTTTAAATAGCACTAATTGCCATCTTTTGGCCTTTCAAAGCACATCTCGCCCATCTGCACTGGCAAGACACAAACACAGAAAAAACAGGGTTTGAGTCTTGTCAAAGGCAGGGAGGACGACAAGGGAGAATGTGCTAAGATACACCCAAGCTGGTGAAGAGGAGGTGTAAAAGACACCATCTGCATATCCCGCAGCGCAGGGTGGATTTGCTCAAAATTAGGATAGACAACGTTGAAGCGGTAATATTACTACCCTCCTTCAGGGCAGCCACAGTTACTTTAAGTTGAGCACTTCAGTGAGCTATTAAAATGCCTGTACCAGGGCCACGGGGCCAAAGGGTACATCCAGCCCTGTACTAGCACGGCACGTCAGGACAGCGGTACGCGAAACCGCGCGTGAAGCAAAGCCTACGCTCTCCCAGCCGCCAGCAACAGGGCTTTCAGGGATTGCATTGCCCTGTCTTATTAGATAGCCCACTTAATAAGCAGCCACTTTGAAGCTCTTATAAAGACCAAAAGAGCATTTGCTTTCACCATTCCGCTAACGTTCCGGAAATCTGCGTATTTCCAGGAGGCAACCTGAACCAAGAACGTCCACCAGCTCCTTCTCTCTGGAGAAAGACACGCTAAAATAAAGACATCACACAAAGTTAGAGGCTAATGCGGGGTAACAGGCTGGTAATGTCCCGTCTCTGTTATTCTTATTCAAGGATAATTGAGCCTAACATATTTCAAGACAAAAGCCCCTGCCCAAAGTCAGCTGGACTCCGGCTCATGCTAAATTAATAGAATTTAGGACAAAAAGGAATTATTAGCTCCCCCAGTGTGACATGCTGTGGAGTTGCTCAGTGTTGAGGCCAAGCTAAACAAATCCATTCCCAGGCTCAGAAGTCAAACCAAAACTGAAATGGACTTTTAAGGTTGTCTTTGTGTTTGTGTAAAGTTTCTTCTTTTCATCTTCGGTCATTTCCTTGTGCCAATTAGTTCCAAACAAGGGAAGAGGTGGAAATTGCAGCACCTTCTGCCAAAATCTGCCTTCGGTTAAATATACAGGTCAGTTTTATACACCTCAAAAATCCTCATACTTCAAATAAGCCGAGGACAAACTTGAATCTCTGAAATGAACCTCCAAACCTTTTGAATTTTCCCCAGCATATGCAAGGAAGGCAGCTGCCAATCTCAGTATACATCTAGTTAGACTGCTATTCAGAAATATACAGTAACTATTTTATAACAGAGCCTTGCTATGATTCAACTTAAGCTTGCGTTTCCATATTCTATGACTAAATATTGGTTACGCAAGAAGAATTTTGGCCCAGTTTTTCCAATGCTGACCGTGGCATCCATTTGCTCCATTAACGAATAGCGACGCTGATTTGTCTTGCGTTCGTGCAGCTCATCTGTTTAAACTGCTAAACGTTAATTTGCAATACTGCTTGCAGGAGCTGGTTCAAAAGCACCTAATCCTGCTTCCACTTACACCGGCGGAATTAATGAAGTTTTGCCACGGAAAAACCAACGCATGATGCCAGCCAGGCCATTAATCTTTGGGATGAGAGATCAACTCCACGGTCCTGACCATTTTTTTGGTCTCGAGACCTCCCGTGGCACACAGGCATTCCGGGTGCGCACCTAAAACGTCGTGCCAATCCCAAACACGAGTACGAACGATGGCTTTTTCACAAAACAACTCCCCGTGCCCCATGAGCTCTTACAGTCCAGGGAAAGCTGCGTCCTCACTGCCTCACTTGGACGAGCACAGAGCGGAGGCTGGGTTTCTCTCCACGGGTGGCTGCGTTGAACTAAAGCAGACCCGGGATCTCGTGAACACTTCCCTTTTCAAACACAAAACCACGGGTTTGTTGAACGGCTACCAAACCGTATTTGCAAGCTGGAAACAGGACAGGAAAAAGTAAAAATAAAACAAGTTAAGCAGGCTTAGGTATCACAGCTTTGTCGCAAAGCTTTTTCTAGTTAAATTAAAGCGCAGCTGAAGGAACGATGCAGCCTTTCTCCTCGTGTTTCTCTGCACAGGGCACCTCTACAAATAAACATTTAAGAAACACAATCTTTCTCCCTCTCTCTCGCTTCCTACCGCTGTGATTTACAAGGTGAAATTAAAAATACACACATCCCAGTGCTTGGGGTTTTACATCTTGGGTCACTGATTTATAAAAGCTGCCAGCGAATTTTAAATGCTTTGTTTTGATTTAGAAATCATTGCTTGAAAGTTGCATTTATCTCGAATATTCAGCTGTATTGGACATCACTGAAAATCTGATTTATGGATTGCAAAATGCACGCAGACAGACTACAACGCATATTTATAGATCGCTGTCCCTAATAATAATATATGCAGCTCACCCACCCAAAAGATACGCACATATTCATACACATGTGTAAACGCATATGTGTGTAGATACCGCACATATTTATATTAAATCCTTCTCTTCCTAACCACATTTTTGATGGGAAGATCAGGTACCATGTCAATATATAATGAGAGGCTCTGTGATGTCTTCCTTGCACCCCCTCACCTTATCATTCCTGCTAACACGTATAAAATTCAGCTTTAAGCTCTATTTCCAGCTCCCCGGGTGCCTCTTTCTCCTGCTGCTGCCGTCAAAGGCGGAGAGGCCGGAGCCCAGCACGAGAAGCTGGAGTCACAGGATTGCAAAACCAGGCTCAGTAATTGGGTCCTTCATCCCATCCCTTTGGTGAGGGTATGGCATTGCTTCTGTGGTCCTCTGTCCCCACCAAGCTTACCTCTCCCCGCTGGGCTAGAAAGAGACTAGAGACTAAATGGAACCATGGGGGCATTGCTTTCCTTCAAATCAAAAGGAAAAGGCCTGCTTTTCCTTCTGGACTCGTACAGTGAACACTGGAGGAAAAGGAGGAAGGCCAGATCCTCCTTTGCGAATGACTAGGTGTCGTGGTTTAACCCCAGCCGGCAACTCAGCCCCACCCAGCCGCTCGCTCGCCCCCCCCATGGGATGGGGGAGAGAATCGGAAGGGTAAGAGTGAGAACACTCATGGGTTGAGATAAAGACAGTTTAACAGGGAAAGCAAAAGCCCGCACAAGCAAAGCTAAGCCAGGAATTCCTTCACTCCTTCCCATGGGCAGGCCGGTGCTCAGCCATCCCCAGGAAAGCAGGGCTCAGCACGCGTAACGGTGACTGGGGAAGACAAACGCCATCGCTCCAAACATCCCCCCCTTCCTCCTTCTTCCCCAGCTTTACATACCCAGCATGACGCCCTATGGTATGGAACAGCCCTTTGGGCAGTCGGGGTCAGCTGTCCCGGCCGTGCCCCCTCCCAGCTTCTTCTGCACCCGGCAGAGCACGGGGAGCTGAAAAGTCCTTGACCAGTGCAGCAACAACGAAACCATCTCTGTGTTACCAGCACTGTTTGCAGCACAAATCCAAACCACAGCCCCATACCAGACGCTCTAAAGAAAATTAACTCTATCTCAGCTGAAACCAGGACACTAGGCTAGCTATTTTTTAATCATGAGCAGAGGGTGCAGTTAACCCCTGCATGGAGGAGCCAGCATAAGGGTGACTTGCAAAACAGGGTTTCCTACGTTGTTTTTGCTCCGGTCCTTTGCACGACGTCGAGATGCTCTAAACACCCTTTTTGCACCTCTCTCTGCCTTTTGTCTTGGCGATCTCAAAGCACTCCGCAGTGGGAATCGGTTAAGCCTCAGACCATCCCCAGGAGGTGGACAAGGGACGTCAGGAAATGGAACAACTTGCAGAGGAGCACATTTCACAACAGCTTCCTTTGCCGTTCCCAATTCCATTTCTCTAAAAGCCAACCATTCCTGATCTTTCATACACAAAGCACATCATCTGCTAATGGCACCAGACAATGCCTCATCACCTACTGATTTTTATTAACTAAGCCCAATGGTGGTAAGAAGTTGGGTCCTGTTGTGCGAGATGCTCTAAAAAGCTCTGGCCATCCAGCAGCCTTTTCTACCGAATGTTCTCAACCTAAACAACCACCTTTTGAAGGTAGTGGAGCGTGGAAAGCAATGAGATGGTTAAAAAAATGCGTCAAGTAGATATACACACTATTTCAGTCGGTCATTAGCACTAATCACAGGTTTCCCCACGCACTTAGCTGTTTTCAGCTTGAAGTGTATTACGCTCTCCATGCTACCAGGCAGGGGACATAGGCTGGCATTGCCCCGACACAGAGCCAGGGGCTCATCGTGACCTCCACAAATTCAACAACATAAATCCACGCCCTCACACCTCCATTCACGCTTGCCCCTGCACCCTCCTGCCTGATTGCCACAACCGAGACCAACCGCACGGGGCAGTTCGTTAGCAAAACCACTCCGGAGGCGGTATCCCTGGTCCCTGGGCAGGGCTAGCATCCCTCCTAACCGCTGCCTACGGACTCGTTCCGGGCAGTTGAGATTTTTCCACTCGGCGGCAGCTGAATTGACGTCCCTTGTCCACCTCCTGGGGATGGTCTGAGGCTTAACCGATTCCCACTGCGGAGTGCTTTGAGATCGCCAAGACAAAAGGCAGAGAGAGGTGCAAAAAGGGTGTTTAGAGCATCTCGACGTCGTGCAAAGGACCGGAGCAAAAACAACGTAGGAAACCCTGTTTTGCAAGTCACCCTTATGCTGGCTCCTCCATGCGGGGGTTAACTGCACCCTCTGCTCGTGATTAAAAAATAGCTAGCCTAGTCATTCGCAATTATTTATAAGCTGAAGAGGTGGCATATATTGTGCTAGCAGCACTTTTCAAGCCGATTAAGTTTGCATTACAACTTCAGGTAGAGCGAGGTCTGCTGACGGCTGGTTGTTCTTAGAGGTTAAACATCACGCTCTCTACCAAATCACAGGCAGAACCGCGTTAGACTTTCCTCCCGCCGTCCCCAAAGGCCACCGAGAACACCAAGTAGCTGGGGTGGGAGAGGAAAGAGAGGAAGATCCTCTTTAATCTATGGCACGTACGGGAACAGATCAGAAGGAGATCCACCACGAATCCACCTTACCTCATATAATTCAAGCTCCTCCCAGCCGCTAAAGGCTTTACCTTGATCTGCTAAGCTAAGGAGGAGATGTCATTGTCCTTACTCCAGAGGTGCCACGGGGAAGCACGGCTTCGTATCCACAGTTAAGTTCCTAAATAGTACAGGGGCTGTGATTTTAAGGATGAGTCAGCATGGCACAATGCCGTCTGCCCCGACAAAGGGAGGAATTCGTAGGATTGAAATTTGATTCATCCTTTCTATAGACTAAAGAGATGGGGCTTATCCATGGATAAGATCCATAAATAGTTCTCAACGCTGTCTTTAACAGAGGTCTTACAGTTTACTCCACATCCGAGAGCTGAAAAGGCTGACGAAGTCAGGTACCTCGGGAAAGCCTTCGAAAACCTGATGCCAAACCTCTCTGAATCCAAATCCAGAAGTCTGCAGGGCCCACGCAACAGTCCTGCCCTACTGATCGGTGTCTTCTGCATTCTTTTCCATCAGAGTTGTGCAAAACAGGTGGAGGACACTGCAAATTCCCATCTTCATATTGGTGTCACTGACTAAAGAGATCGCAGGGCTAACAGAGAACTGGAAGGAGTATCTCTCCCTCCCCGTGGAATCCCTCCAGTGCTAAAAGCTGAGGAGAAAAGGCACACATGGAGGGGAGGAAGGTGAAACCAGACATTTGGGACAGTTATTTGCTCAACTTTCCGTACAACAAATGCCCTATGTGTAGTATACGTTTAGAGAGCATTAATAGGTATTTATTCAGCCAGAAGGCAGGTTTATGAAGATACTCTATAAAATTACCACGTTGAGCAGAGATAAATAACAATTAAAAAAAATATACTATACGTGAATCCATTATCTGACTTAAATCAGGGTAATTAAAAGCTACATGTTCCAGCTGCCAAAAGTGGTAATTCAAGTCATACCGCAACTTTACAGACACATTTCCATTAGGACCATCAGTTATGAGTAATATAATTTCCTCTTCGCTGAGCATTGCTTACCTAATTTCACCTTTTCCTTAATAATACACATTACTTAATTCTCCAAACAGCTGTGTAATTTAACTAGGCGTGGTAAAAATGCACTGATTAGCCTGCCTGCAGTTCTGAACATGCAAAGCAATACACAGAATATGATTCTGCAAAAAAGGTTTCAGATTTAGGACAGCAACGGGATTTGGGGCAATGGTCTAAAAGGTGCAATTACGATAATACGCTAGGAAGGCAAAAGATTAAGCTTTTTATTATTCTGTAACGTTTTTTATATTTTATTGCCAATAATTACATAGGTTTCTTCTCTATTTTCATTGCCTCAACATCTCCCAGGTTAATTATGTTGTCAAGATCATGTCAAAAAGGCACCGCTAAAATTATGATTCTCATTACACGATGATCTAATCAATTTTGTGTGGTAATTTTGGTCCAACCTATTCTACCAACATACACATCCTGTACATGGAAAAATCTATTTCTCTGTCACACTATATTACACTGTTGTTCTTGTGCCACTACAGTTAAGAGCCTGTCAGCAGTTCTGCTACAGCCTCTTATAACCAAGGTTTATAATATAGACATTAAAAAAAAAAAATCATTTCTGGCTGACATTTGACAGGCATTTTCATTATGGAGGCCAGTTATATTTATCTGGAATTTTGGTTCCATTTGAATAGAGAGCCTCAAGTATTACCTGTTATCCAAAGAGCTGTTAAAACTAGGGCTTGAGCCAGGAACCAGAACAACAAATCTAAACCACTCCTGACAAAGAAAAAAAACGCCTTTCTCGATAGTTAGCTCTGCGGATCAGGGCAACGCTGCCTCTGCTCTGTCTATCGCTTCACTAAGGGCTTAGCTTTACCAGCACCGCCGAGCTGAACTACATGGCATTAACCAAAGGCACAATTACTGAGGATCTGCACCCTGACAAATGGCAGAAGATGAGACGCAAACAAAAAGCCCTGAAAACATCCCGAACAAGTAGGTAAAATGGCCACGTTCTGCGTGAAGCCCTTGGCCGTATCGCTGATAAAGATCAACAGCTGTTTAAATCTCTGAATACAGGAGAGTCACAAACATCATATATATATATGATGAATGATGAAATATATATAAACGGGGAATTACCAGTTCATAAGCCTTGTTCTGGGACAGTGAACACTTCGGATGTTCAGCCACAGGTGAAAACATGAAATAAAAGCTCAGAAGCAAGTGGCAGAGCCTAGAGATGGCCAGCTCTAAAGAGAAAACGCAGAAGGAACTTTCCATACTCTCTCATTGCCATGGTTAACTAGCCACCTTTCAGTCCTGCCTGCATGCCCACATCGTAGGTTTGCTTCCTACAAACGTTTCAGCGGTTGGCTTTTCACTGCCAAAAATGTCTTGGGGAGGGGAATTTTAAAACGGCATATGTGAATATGCATAGCGGCAATGTTTTAAAACAGATCCGCGCTGAAGTTTTTGCTCCAGAACAGCTTGCGTGATCAGTAGTCAAAAATAATGCTGAGTGGTTTACCAGGCTTATCACAGAATGCGTGACAGAGCTTGTGTCACAGACTTCCAGCTCCTAGAGTGAACAAGAAAGATGGAAGTAACTAATCCACTGGAGCAAACTGGAACGTGCTCGTGAAACGTAGTTGCTCCTAGCAGTAGCGAGGCTGAATTCCATTCCTATGCAAAGACCAAACCAAGGCCAAAAGCGTTACTCCAGCCCCACCACGGTCCAAGCAGTACAGAGAGCTCAGCAAGTTGCACGGAGAATATGTTCTGCCTCAACCGAATTGTTCAGCACAGAAATATTTTCCGAGATGTAATTACCTTGGCACACTTTGTTCAAAGAGGGACACAGGTGGAGAAGGTATTCAAATCCTAATCTCTTTGATCACAACGTGCTCATCTCTAGCAATCCCTAAACAGCATACATAACAATTTAAAACACACGTGATTTCAAAGTAGAATTCAATATATATCTAAATAAGAAATCAGGCAGTACCATTAAAGAAGATGGGTCAGATCTGCTCAGAGCAGCCTAGCTCAAACGAATTCAGCAGAAGTATCAAAGCATGTATTAGCTAAGGATCAGGCACAAGTAGCAGTGAGTTCTACTGCTGGCAAGATACAGATTTTAAATGAGCTTTGCATCTGATGAAACATTTGAACTGTCGTATAAAAACAAGAGCATTCCCTCCTTGTACCAGGTATCTGTACCTTGTACCTCCTTGTACCCTCCTTGTACCTCCTTGTACCTCCTCTGAATTGTTTCAAACTGCGTATAGATTTATGTAAAAAAAAAAAAAAAAAAAAAAAAAGGAAAAATTGGTCACTGGAAAGCGTAAAAAAAAAATTTCCAGTTAATTTTTAAGTCGTGTGTATGCTGTGGGCTAAGAGCAGCAGAGGGACCCACTAGGACACTCAAGACATCTCCCCAGAGCAGCACGACGCTCTGCAGAGGCTCGTTTAAAGAAAGCTCGTTTAAAGAAAGCTCGTTCACCCACCCTAGCAGTGCGGACAAGCTCACACGCTCCCTAAATGACTTGCCTAAAACCCCAGTCCTGCAAAAGGCTGAAATGTGGGGCCTTCAGGGGGTCAGCAGCAGGCATAGATTTAAAGGTGGGGAGAAGACAGAGAAGCTAAAGGGCCAGTAGTTCCTCCCTTAGCACCAGCAGATACATTCAGCGGGGCAGCAGCAGTCGTGCAGCACGGCAGCCCTGTCCCTCTTCCTCTCGTCCCGTCCCACCCAGGGTTCATCTGCCTTTGGGCTTCCTCCGTAAATGGTAGCAGCAGCTCCGCTGCCCTTGCCCAGGACGACGACTGCCTCTTGCTCCGACATCTTGCCCCTTCTGTAGGTACTCAGGTTGTCTTAGATTCTCTTTGAAGAGCCTGGGCTGACAAACAGACCACCTCCTGACCTCTCAAAAGCAAGAAACCAAACTTAACCTCTGCTGAGGCTTGACACGCGTGATAAATGTGCTTCACACAAACAAGCGACCGATATTTTTTTTCTGCTTAGCCAATGCCTCTGTAATTTTTCAGCTGATAGTCAATCATCAGTGAAGCGTAAATAGGTTGCTATGTGCATTGGCTAAGATACCTATTAATCAACCAGATTAAAAAGATGATGGCAAATCTCCAATAATTATGCAGCATAATTAAAAGGCTGGGAAGCCTGATTTAGGGCTTATTAGCCCTCTAAGTCCTTCATTAGCCATATTAGTTTCCTGCATCAGATCCCAAAGGGAAAATACTACTGTTGCACCGTGAGTCACAAATATCTGGCCAGGATATTGAAATATTACGCTCAGTCCTGAATTTTCTGACCTTTGGAATGTCGGTATATTAAGCAAAATGTTTTTGCCTTACGGTCTTTAAGCAGAGACGATATCCACACATTTTCTGTATGGCAAATACCCTTTTTCATAGGGTAAACCAAAAAAGAAATCCATGATGAACAACCTGTTTTGTCCTAATGGACGTACCTCCGTACCCGATCGTTAAAATGGGTGAAAGATACTGATCTTGCTTCATGACACATTTTGACGCGTCTCTGTTCTTTTTCACCTTATGCACATTTATATTTTTCAGGTATATTTACTTTTGGACTGTGGGAAAGAAAAGAGCGGGAAAATCGGTGACTCCCCCTTCACAAAGGCCACCAACAACCCCAGTCAGGTACCGTGACGTAGCCTTGCAACGTTCGTCCCTCTTCAATTAGCGTTAGACAATCTCTTCAAATTTGCCACTAAAACTTCAGATGACGGAGGCAAACGTAGACGACGAGGGCGGAGTTCGCACAAGCCGTCCCGTAAATCAACCCGCTTCCCTACGCGCAAGATCTACGGAACAAAAGATAATTCCCCCCAAGCTTAAACGCTAAACAAATCGGTCCGATGCACTGAGGTCAGGAAAATCCTGAAGACGTGGAAGCGATGCCGGGAATCTCTAGAGATCTCAGGTTGCTCTGTAGAGGAGGAGAGAGTTTACCTGGGATGAGACAAGACACTTTCACACAGACATCACCTAGGCGAGTTGAGTTTCTGCTCAGCAGCACGGGATTGTCGCCTCCCAACACTTATGAGGCAGAGCTGTAAATTGTAGGACACAAATGCCAAACCAGAGGAGCTATTATTGCACAGACAGCATCTGGCACCTTTTGATGGGCTGCGTAAGCAGAAGCCATTGCACAAATGCCAGTACTTCTCAAGTGGTTCACCCAGCGTGATATCAGCTGGCTACCTTCCCGTTACGCTACCGGCTGCCAATGATTCTTCTATGCAACCTCCTCACCTTTGAGCAAGAACTGACATGCAGCTCTGTAAAGCTACGGAAGATAGGTCATTTTTTTCTTCAATAAAAATACATGTCTTCCGGGTTAACGGGTACCGCGCTGTAGACCGGCATCTCCCAGTGTCACCTCCTCATTTTCTCTGCTGTCTCCCACATCGCACTGGAATCCCTTCCCTCATCTATGATGGGAGCACAACCAGACGCTCAACACGTCCCCCACAGGAAGTTCTCATGCTGTAATTTTGGGTACCCATCCCCAGACTACCATCACATTGGCCAAGCAAGCCCTGTAGATCAGTACAGGAGAGTTCCTACCTAAACACAGGCACAAACAGGGTCTCCACTTACCTTAGTTTCTCACTTTCAAGTAAAAAAAACCCCATCCCTCCACAGCTCTGCTGCTTCTTTCATCTCTAGACTGCATCTCATCTTGAGACTGCAGGTTGTCTCGGACAGGTATTGGCATAGTCCCTATTAGCATGGTTCTGCTCTTTAGTTCTTAATGAACTTTGTTGTTATAATCTCCATCTTGTTTGCATTTGGTGAGCAAAAACTCATTTACATGATCAGATAGAGGCATGCTTTCCTGACAGAACCAGTCAAAACAGGAGCTGCCCTTCAGCTGAGGATAATCACGCAAGTCCACCCCTGCCATCCAAATCGGGGCAGGATCTACCCCACCCATCACCGCGGCATCTAGGCTGCCATGCTCTCTTATGAAATAACTGCCTGTCCTCCAACACACCTGTCAAACAAGAAGCTCCTCCTGTCTTCCTCCTTAATGGAGCTTTCCAAGCCTGATGAATTATTATTTTGGCTGGGCCGGCAATAAGCTAATCAGTGCTGCTTGTTTCTAAAAGCCTCTGAAGCAAAATCCAGATTGCCGCTTGTCTCTGTGGTGCTGAGGCACCACTCTTCCTAGCGCTAAGGATGATGCTTTTCTACAAAACAACATCCCTGCTGTAAAACGTGAAGGGATCTGTTAATTAAGTCAGATTGCCAGTGGCTCCTGGTGGGGAGGCAGCTGCACTGCATGTTCCAGCGTTTTAAAAGCATCCTGGTGTTCGAGAACATCGTCATTATTTTCTCTATGGCATCCGCCCGAACGCCGTTAAACACAGGGAAGCAACACAGTTGCTCGTATATCACGTTGCAGGTGACCAGGTTTCACTGGAAGACTACGCCTGCGTATCGCGTCTACTTCGCACGCATCCTTCCCTTCCGCTCTTCCAAGTGGGAAGAGGTGGTCCTGGTCTTAAAGAGCTTACAGCCTAAATGCATGAAAAGAGCAACCGATAGTCGGGGTGAGAAGTCCAAGGTAACAGCGGACAATTATTTTCAGTGTTTCAAGCGGACGCAGCCAGCCAGCTGCTCTGTCATCACTCGCACTTGGATTCTCACTACAGCTTCCTCCCCTTTACCGATGCATGAAAAGGTCAACCCAAAAAAAGGCCCTGAAGCCACCAGTTCCAGCTGTAGAAGAACAGTTGCCACTGTCATCGTGGAAAATAGCCATAGACTGCGCGAAGAAAAAGATTTCACAAGTCTGGCCGGGCTTTAGGGTTTTGGGGGGGGAGTCGGGGATGGCGATACTACGCCGGCTCTAAGCGGCAAAGCCCGAAGGAGTCTGATTTTGCTCCTCATCCTCTGGCTGAGCAAGTATAGCGATGCTGCATCTAGAGCGTATCGGCACCTCACCCAGACTTGTTCAAAGCGAGGGTGGTAGGCGACAAGGAGCTCAGATACCAACCTTGCCTCTTGTAGGAGTTCTGCTGCGGGTGCGCCGTTATCGGTACCCCCGTTCGGTAGTTCAAAGCTAGCTCGGGCAAGCCTACGCAAGCTACGCTCACAGCTGTGAGCGCAGATCCGAGCTACGGCTTCCCCAGTCGCTTGGAATCGGAGTGGTGCGAAGTTGGGCCAAAGTCTTCTTCGCCCGCCTCGGGATTACAGATGCGAGAACAACGAAGCAGGCACCGTCAGAGAGCGCGGGAGGAGGAAGGCGGAGTGGATTTTTAGAGCGCTGCAAGGGGTCTTTGCAGAGAGGACAAAAGCATTTACGGAGAAATTGGGCTGCCGAGAAAGGCCGGCATGAGGGTTGGGAAGGGCGTGGATGGATGACTGGGCAGAGCACAAGAGATGACAGCACAAGCAGGACCAAGCTGTGAAGACCTTTTAAATAAGGATAAATAGTTCCCTTCACAGGGTATCCACAGTCCAGAGGGAAGCTTGATCATTCTGTTCTGACTGGTTTATGTCAGTAATGGCAAACCACGTCTGCTCAGCTGTGGAAGACAAAAACCAGGTTCACTTAATGTCTCCATAATCGCAGAGATAACAACAGATCTCTTAGAGCACCTCATTAGGATCCTTTGCTTTCAGTTTGTCTTGATGAAACCGACACCAGGGCACAGGCAATTCCAGTTTTATCTTAGTGAAATTGCTGTGAATTTAAAATTATGTGTATATATGATGGGAATAAATACACCTCCTTCAACTTCTAGTCAACAGAGGAAAAACCACATATGTGAGTTAAAAAACCCCCCCACGTACTAACAGCTATGCACTAACAGCTGCATCTTAATGAATCCTGATCTAAATAAGCCCTTTAAAGCTTTACACTGACAATCACCTATGTAAACTGAAAATCCCAAGTATGATTTGGTTCTTACACAGGCACGCTTTCTCGGTATCGGCAACACAACTTTGGAGAATCGGTAATGTAATGAAAGCTTTGGGGGGGGGTTCATTTTCCATTCATTTTTTTTTTCCATTCATTTCCCATTCATTTCCCAACCCTTCAGGGTAGGAAAGAAAAAGGGGGCTCGGAGCACCCTGTCGTACGCTCAAACACCTTCCTTTCTCTGGAACCAAGAGGAGGAGCACATGGAGGCGAGGGAGCTTTTCACTTCAATGCATCGAGTGACTAGATCCTACCACGCGAAGCCCAATTTTTGTTCTGTTCCCCAAATATTAAGAGGGCAGAAAAAAGCGAATCAAACAGTCCTTAGGGAACACCACTGCCGAGGGGGCAGAGACCACGGCAGTCTCCGCTCTTCTGAATCCCGGGACATATCAAGCGGGCCAAATAGCTGAAGGCAGTTCAGTAGAATAGAATTAGAGCAGCGCTCCTCCTCTTTCTGCCATTCGCTAGAAAGGAAGAGCTTAATCAGTAGGGCGAGAGCGAATGAGACGTGGAATCTGAAAGTCGCCCTCTCCTAGCACCAAACAACAGGGACCCCTCCAGCTAAAGAGAGGATAACGCAGGAAAAGCTTATCCTGCTGCTCCGGACTGGACCTATTCTAGGCAGAGCACCTGGGTTTTCCGCTAATAAAGTGGGGCCAAGAGATAACTGCTACTACGGCAAATAATTGCCAGGGGAAAAAAAAAAAAAAATGCATTAGGGTAAGAAAATACAGAGCACATAAAAGCTCTCGTTAACATTCTTTATACGTGCCTATCATGAATTTTATACAGGGTTAAATATATTTTCTGGTGACTAACACTGCAAGGCTGAGGATTAAAAAGGATAATGTACAATGTGATTTATGAAGTTTTAATGGAAAATCCCCATGGGTTGTGTATAAATCTTATTTATAGCTTTAAAAGTATGTAATATACTTATTGTATATTTTAAAAACTGTGGGAGTGCAGTCCTTGTCATAGTTAATCCATTAAAAAAAGCAACTCCTAGGGGGCTCCTAGGGATAAAGCATTTGATATTTTAGAGACTATCAGTGTGTTCAGCGTGAAATGTCCAATATGATTTAGTTAGTGGGGGAGAAAAGGGGAATAAAAGAACCCAAACCGTCTTGAAGGGAGGAACAAAATGGCTGTTCTGAAGTAAGCTCGAACCGTTTGGATAAAGGTGATGAGCGCGGGGGGGAATTAAATCACTCGCTGTGAGCTCTGTCCTGATGCCTTTGCTTGCTAATCTCTGCCGGAGGCCTGAACTTAAGAGGTTCATCTTTGTTTTTAGATTAGAAGAGCCCTACGGGGCCTTGCATCTTAGTTGTCAAATGATGCACATTCTCCTAGACAAAGGTAATCATGTTAAATTGAACCCACAGAATCCAGTCGCTATATGTGGGGAGGGAAGGCATGGTATTGTCTACCTGTTTTTATTAAGTTGCTTCCTCTTAGCCTTGCGAAAGGCTTTTTTTTGTTGTGTTTTTTTTTTTTCTAAAGGTTATGGAATCAATTCGCATCAATTCAGGATATTAGCTCACGGACTCTGTGCTTTAGACTTAAAGGCGGGGGGAAAGAAAGGGGGTCCTGTCTGAAAAAAAACCTGTTGCCACCAATGTAGATAAGCCAATAAAAGCACTAACTAACAAATCTTCTGTTTCAGACCAAGCAGGGTTGTTCTTTTCAGGGGTGAATGTTCATCCTTTAGGCATCAGCCCAAAATAGCTCCTAATGAAGAACTAAGATTATCTTGCAAGATAAAATCAGGCTTTATGAAAGATCCTGACACATATTGTGTCAGGCTGTTGTTTGGTTATCTTTAATAACAGGAAAAAATCCTAGGGTCTGGCCAGGGAAACGAAATCCCTAATCTCATCTAAGTTAGGTACAGAGGATTGAATAAGGGTGTCTGAAAGTTAATATTGCTTTCTTGTATTTCTTGCAATTTCTTAGAAGGCTGTTGATATATGGGAATTTCTAGACTAGACAATCAGAGCCAATGATTCATTTCCAATGTGCCAAAATGAGCTAGCATGGTACTTTGGATGAGAATATTGCATGAAATAAGGGTTTTTTAATGATATTTCTGAGAAATGATGATTCTTCTTCTCCTACCACCCTCCACTCAGATTTCTTCTAATTATGTCATGTTGCTCAACATTACTGCCGGTGCCTTAATAACAACGTGAGGTGTTCAAACGTATTTCAGCCTACCCAGGGAACCAAAGGTAAGCATGCGCTAGACACGCTTACCTTTTGAAAGGTGCTAGACGTGATCGTTCAGGGAATACGTTGCTGTTTCTTACATTTTACATCCAGGTCAACTGCTGATTTTCTACTTCAGCAAGGCAACGCGAGGATACAAAGTAGGATTCGCTGCTGTGGAAATTAGAAAGCGAATAAAGAGCACCCTCACAAAGCTGGATATTTGATGAAATCCATTATTTCGTGCAACTGTAATAAATCTGGTCTTCAATGGAGCATAGACACTGCAGGAAAGACTGGGGCCTCCCTAGGCCAAATGCACCCACATAAAAAGAGACAGTCCCCACTTGAATTAACCTACAAACTAAATCAACTGGGTAAATCAAACATTAACATCCTGAATTGCAGAAGGAACACAAGTCTTCCCAGTCTTACAGTGCTGCATCTTATCAGTGCATCACACTTTTGTTTGCCAAGGTAGGACTATGATCCAAATCTGCCTTCTCCCTTTCAAGTTCACATGTATAGACGTATCTCATCTCTTTTATGCGCAGGTCCCTGGAAAAAAAAAAACCAAAACCCAACCCAAACCAAACCAAAAACCACAAAAAACCCAAAACACCTGGCGAAGATGCCAATGCCATCAGATGGAGTTCCCATCTCCAGTAAACGTACTGGAATCCTATACGTTTGTCTAGTGCAGTCCTCACCTTCCTCCCTGGGGGACTAAACCAGGGCCCCACAGAACAATGGAAGGAACTGTTAGAGAGTTATTCCCTCTCAGAAAAAATTGTCCAGATCTTTCTACACCATCCCTTTTCCATAGTGTCTTCATTGCCACTGTTTTTAACCTTGATAAATTGGCACGCGCAGCCCGTTTCTTCTTCCTGCAGTAAATTACCTGCTTCAGCGATGGTGCCACATACCAGCTGCACTCAACATATGGCACACAGAGGACTGCCAGCGAGGCCCATTACGTCCTGATGTTCGGTTCATTTGAAAAGACGTCGTGCAGCGTGAGCCTAGGCAGAACTGCCGCTCCCTCTGAGCTGCGATCGCTGGAGAAGGGTTTCACAGCGTGGCGGCTTCAGGCATCTAGGGTAGGTGAAACTCAGCGGATTTGAGCAAAGAACCTTAGCTCCCCTTATAAGGGAAGAAGGCGATACTGCTAAAGGAATGAGTCAGAGCATTTCGGATAGATTTGAAGTAGTCTAAATGGATCTTGCCCCCATTTCCACAGCTCGGGGCACTCTGGAGCTTGAGAAGAAGGGTACCCCAAGCCCTTTGCTACCGAAAGAGAAGGGACTAACCAGCACTTGCCCCTCAGCAGAGAAGCAGCAGGCAGAAATAGCAAGCGTCACCACATAGCGTTTCCTTCACCACCTATGAAAACACCTCATGAAAGGGCCCCTTCAGGCCACCGCTCAGAGATACAACATAAAGCAAATTGCCGTTGGACCCCACGCAGCAGAAAGGCAGAGCAGCGAAGGCAGGAGCAACGTGCCGGTACAATAACTGACAGCATTTTACCAACCTGGCCCAAAAGGTTCTAGGGGACTTCAAGAAGTGCTAATTTATTGGAAAGCCAAATCATCACCTATAAAATATTTACACTTCTGACAGCCTTATAATCTGAAATTCAGAAAGAGAGATCTCATCGGCATTTTTCAGAATGGGAAAGACAGCTGAGGAATTAAAGAAGGGTGATAAAGTTTTACCGGATAATTGCAAAAAAGCAAGCTTGAAAACAGCCCAGCCAAAGATACATTACGCAGCAAAACGGTCTCTTGCTGTTATCAGAATAATCCTTAGGGGCATCTTCAGTCCTATAGAACTTAATAGGAATGAAGCCCAATAGGATTTTGTAGAAAATGCATTAAAAGTCTGTATTTGTTATAGAAAATGATAACCTTTCTATAGGGTTTTAGAAGCTCTCCAGCAGAATTATATAGCACAGCGAACATTTTCTATTACATTTTATAGGATGATTTAAAGCCTTTTTTTTTTTAATGGCAATGCTACAGATATTGAAAAGATCACTACTGTTTATCTTAGAAAAGAGGAAAATACCTAGTAACAGAGGAAAAGTATGATGAAAGAAACCCTAGAGAAAACAGAATGAAAATTCCTGTACGTCCCTTAATAAAGTCTTAGGACAAAAATAGTTTCTTTCAACGTCATATTCAGATACCATGAAAAACAAGAGCTCAACTAATTTCAGAAAAATGAGTCAGAAGAAACGACATCCGGAGTTACAGGATGAGGGTTACAAAAAATTTACACCGGTGGCTTTCAAAGGGGTAGAAACCGCCATGTATCCAATGTCTAATCTATTGGGTAAGGACATCTAACATCCCGTAGCCGCTTCTTGCATCCTAAAAGCCCACTGGTTTCTTCTTGTGCCTTCTTTTAAATCAGAGGCCACCGACCAACGTCAGCAACAGCCTAAATCTTCTCTCCCGCCTCTCTTGAGGATAAGACCCGAGAAGACAGTTGTTCGAGGAGTGAAAGCTATGAAGAGGAACGCAGATTTCTGAGACGTCAGTAACACCTGCGGGTGTCGGACTTTGGGGGGGCACATATAAATGAATATTTTGCCATGAATGAATTTAACAGAATCAGTCAGGAAATGGCATCAGCAGCCCCTCCCCACAATCAAATATGGAATGAATAAGCAGAAATCGTTACCTTCAGGTTAGGAGAAAGCAAGTGTCTGGCTCTTTCCGAATCTCATTTCTACAAAGCTACGTTACAGCAGTCTCAAACTGGAGATAAATGACAGGCAAAGACCTCTCTATTTTGCCAAAGCAATATAAAGGCGCTTTTTCGGAAAATGAGAAACAGCGCCCATAATTCCTCCCTGCCTGCTCAGAGGCGAGACTGGCGTAAATCAGCACCCATCCACATCCAAGGACGGACAGCGCTGAACACCAGCTCAAGATTTTGTCCTCAGTATTTAAAAGGGAGGTCTGCGGTCCCGCAAAGTTCTCGTGCGTACAGGTTTCACGCACAAACGTGCCACGACGTACCTCAAATACGGTGGAACCGAGAGGGTTAAAACCTGCCCGAGTCTAAAACATTTGCATGAATTCAAAACCAGCAAAACCCAAGTGCCAAAATCCCCCTTTCATACCAGTATATTGCTACTACATCATTAGCTCCGGGGGAGTTGCTTCTGATTTGTAGCAGAGAATGGGAGAAGTGAGACCTATTTATCTCTCTGTTGGAAAGTCTCTCCTACATTAAAGAAATCTTCTTAGCCCTTTGCTTTTCTATTGAGTTTTCAAAAGCAGAAGATCTAGAAAACCATTACACTCAGAACGGAGGGTTTTTTCCTCTAGTATTCGGTCTCTCTCACATGGCTGCCAGCGCAGAGGTTATATTAAAAGCAGCAGCAAATTAGGTTAGAGGATTAAGGAACAGCGAGCTTTCAGAGGTGTGCTCCGCATCTGATTTCTCCCTGCTTTTCCCCTCAGGCAGAGATTTTATGTACTTGTGCAAAATGAGCGCACAACCTTGTGAAAGTGGTGGAGAGTCTAGCTGGCAGTTTGTAGTTAATATTACTCCAGCAGCAATGGCAGAAATGTTATGAAGGGGGAGCCCTCCCCGCCCCGGTTTCCTCCCATTCGCAAGATTCAGGCAGGCAGAAGACGGAAAAAGCTTGCTTAAACTCTCTATAAAGTCCGGGAATTTGCTTCATAAAAATAAGATCCTGCTTTCTCCTAGCGCTGACTGAAGACCAAAACAATTCTCTTTCCATCGGGACGGGTATCTGCGGTCTGTAAATCTCAGTTCAGGCTATCCCTGCGTCCTCTCCAAGTTCTCACCTCCAATGGAGCTGAACTTTGAGGCCAAAGGGTAGGGGCGTGCGTCTCTGGGTCTGTGCGGGCACCGAGAGTATTGCAGCTACAACCAGTAACAGAACATTTGAAAAACAAAACAATTACAGAAGCAAATGAAGAATTAGGGGGTCTACACAGAAGTTCAATACAATTTAACTTTGGTCAAGTTAAACTAGGTCAACTTAAATTCACACTTTCCTGAGCGTCCCACATAAATAAAGGCATCGACTAACGTAGCTATCAGGGAAGTAACTTTCTAACAGCAGGTTTAGTAAAGGATGCATTTTAAAATCTCACGTGAGATCAGCTATTTGTGGATGGACACTGCAAATACGAAGGGCGGTTTTCTTTACTTGCAAGTTCACGAGATACGAGCTGAGCTCATGAGCTGCGCTTGCTCAGTCCCAGCGGACCCAGGGTCCCAATTCATTTCACTTTATTATTCTTCCCCTTCGGTGATACTTCGCCAAGTCCAACAGAGCTCTTCCTACTGTAAAGCAGGGGAAAAAACCAGCATGAAACTGATACAAGAATCTAGCTGGAACGCTGACTGCATTTCAACGGAGAGGCAGGAATGCAGGGCTGGATGCTCACCAAAACAAAGCGCTGAACGGTCCCTTAGATGAGCAGAACCCAGTTCACTTAGGCCAGCTGAAAATCAAACCTGAGTGTGGGGCGTAGAGGTGAAATCTAAATGAACCAATTCAGAAAATGGTCCCTTAGCAGCTGATGGTGCCAGCTGTCTCCTTCCTCTAGCTGCCATTAATTCCTTGTCATTGTCCCGTACCTGCAGCCAAAAGCTGGGAACGCTGCGTTCTTATTAATGGCAGGTGTCGAACCGGCTCACGCCCGCAGAACACAAGCGTTGCTTACCGTGGGCGAGTTGTAAACCGGGAAGGCAAGGGGACTTTCAGCTGCCAAAGGGAACAGGTTAATAGCTGTGGAAGTACCAGCTACTCGGCTGTCTCCCAAACACAGCTTAACGGTAAACCGGACACGGGCTGCAAACCGCAAGCTTGAAGGAACTACTTCAGAAAGAGCTGGAGACACCCCCGCGGGCAGAAGGGCTGGGACTGGAACGTGTGTGTTGGTGCATTTGGGCAGCAGTAAGATTTTCATTGACTCTTGAGAAAATATATCCCGATAGTTTGTGCCAGATGTCCTCCAATCTGCGCACACAACCCCTACCGCCGTTTCGGTTTGGATGGGGTGCAAAAGTAGCCGTCTGAGCACTTGCGATCATTAAGAGATCCGATGGCATTTAACAGCCCCAGAATCCTTGCCAAACTCCAATTTGCTTTATCACCTCCTGCCTAACTAGAATCTTTTCATGCAAAAATCAGTGTATGGTTTTTGACAGGAAGCCAAGTAAAACCCTAACTGCAAAGTTTTGCACACTCTGGACCGTTCTCAGAAAAATAAAATGAACCGATACCAGGGAAATCCCAGTCTCCTACAGCACATTAAAAAAATATACAGACAAGGCAGACAGCTAAGGAAGAGAAGAGCTATTTCTCTCCAAAACCAGTGAAGCAGAGACTGAGATAGAGAGATTCTGATATATTTGTCAAGGCTACAAAATCCGTGGTAGGCATCAGAAACGGCCCCAGATGTTCAGAATCAGTCACCTTCGCCACAAAACTACCCGCCTGCAAGCAATGTTATAAGCACGACAAATAATTCAGTACCCCTAAGGTCAGCGCAGATTATCCCGATTTTAGCGACAACCCAAACAGGACAACATACTTGTACAAGGTTCCTCCACGTCAGGCGTCCTCCAGATGGAATTTCCTAACGGTGACCTAGTTCAGCAGCCCACTCTGATACAAGCCCTCAGAAGCCTCCGAGGAGCTGGGCTTTACCCTGTAATGTACCTGTGCAGCACGGACACTCACGTTAGCTGGGAGCTGAGCACGATCCACGGGCAAGCACAGCATAGCTGAGTCAGCATTGCGTGGCACCCAGCCTAATTACCCATGTTAAGAAGATAATTATCCCAGGCAAAGTACCATAATGATGCTGCTTCTGGGACTCAAGCTAATATCTCTGCGTAGACGCAGCAGTTTGCCGAGATGGGCAATACCGTTGCGCGTGAGGCCGTGTAAGCGCTGAAAGGGGAGGAGAAGGTGGGGGACAGCACTTCCATTCCTCTCCCCTCTCACCGGGGCATTTGCAAGATTGATGTGCTAAGAAGGGAGGCAGGCTCTCCAGCTCAAGCAAGTTCTTCAGCCATGGAGAGCTCCTGGATTTCAAAAATGCCCTTTGCCTCTAGCGACCCGCAGTCCGGGTTTCCCTTCATGGCCGGTTCCCAAGTGAAACTAAGTAGAACAGCAGCTTTAAAAAAGAAAACAGCGACAGCATGCCTCTCTATCTCTGCATTAGTCAATGTTCCAGAACCTGCAGAGAGACCTGTGGTCGCGCGTCTGCATCCATTAACTTTTGCTTTATGGTTTCTTTTTTCTCATTACGACTTTCATTCTTCCGAAATCTCAATCGAAGGCTTTTTAAAGTTTTTTTGAGCAGATCGGGAACTTACGGCAACAATCACACACAAGAACTCACGGAGAGGAATAAAGCGTTTCGGAAGGAGAATACGTGGGGGTGGAGAGGAGAATGAAAATGACGCTGCTTTGTGGGCAGCTTTTGTCTAAGAAAGGGAAGCGGGTCACGGTGGCAATGCACGTAGTGAAACTCGGCAGTGGCGAGAGTTCGAGATTCGTGTTCATGAGGCAGCCCTGATGAGTCCAGGAGGAAACGCGGTAGCAGAACTCCGCTGTTAAACTGTCAAAAACACGGCTCGAAAGCACGCGCGCAAGCCAACGGTCCTAGGTACGACAGCAACTACGGTCTTGCACGTGGCGCTTCACACCAACAGAACAGAACGCTCTTCCAAAGGGAGGCAAGTACCTCTCCTGTCAACTTAGAATGGGGAAACTGAGGCAGGAGCGAAGTGAAGGCAGGCGGTCACTTAGCAGGGTAGTGACAGAGCCAGCAACAGCACATAGATCTCTTGGTTCCTCCTGCTCTGGTCATCCCATGAAGTTGTTTGCCAAATACGAGACAAGTTGGCTACGGCCCAGGCATGGGTTTCTGCTGCATCTTTCAAGTGATGGGTAAACCCCAGCTGTAGCAATTTCTCCAAACACTCACTCACTTGTAAGAGCTTGCACCTGATTTCTGGCACGAGATGGGCTTTTTCCCTAGACCACTTCCAGCTATCAGAACCTGCCCTTTCATTCTCTCTCAGAATAAGCAGCCCTTTATAATCACATAACTTCTCCCTGTGGGGAGAGACTGCGATCAAGTTTCCTTCAGCGGTATTTTGGTTAACTTAATAAATTGAACTCCTTAATATTTTTGTTGCAAGGGGTATTTCCGCCCCTTTTCTCTCAATCTGATCTTCAGAAATAGTGGTATCTCTGAAGAACAAAAGCCTGTTTTGCTTTCAATCATGGAAGTCTGATGACAAAGGAAAACCTGTTACTATTAGTGTCGCACATGGTATCTGGAGCAAGAGAGAAACGCAAAACCTGCAGCTGCCAGTAGAAAAAGACAATTTTCAATTGGCTGCTCCATAAAAAAAACCCAACCAAACAAAAATTTTGTTGGCAGGGGAATTTTGTTCTACAAAATACTGGCTTCTCTCTGTATGATCAAGCTGCCATAAATTCCGTTCCCCAAGTTATCAGACAACCCTCAAGTGCTTCTGCAGTGGCAGTACCAGGAGCCTCTCACCGGTAACGGCAGAAAGTCATGTGTTCGCAGCGCTTACCGAAACACCAAAGGCACGAAAGCCACAAAGGAGAGTGCCAAATGCTGACGCAAAATGTTTTTCACAGAATGGTATAGGTTGGAAAAGACCTTTAAGATCATCGAGTCCAACCGTAAACCTAACACTGCCAAGCCCACCACTACACCATGTCCCTGAGCACCTCATCCAAACGTCCTTTAGATACCTCCAGGGATGGTGACTCCCCCACTTCCCTGGGCAGCCTGTTCCAATGCTGGACAACCCTTTCAGTGAAGAAAAATTCCCTAATATCCAGTCTAAACCTCCCCTGGCGCAACTTGAGGCCATTTCCTCTCGTCCCAAGACCTTCCTCACAGACCTCAAAAAAGCAAAGTTTGCTAGGGATTCGTGTCACCTTTGTGCCTTGTTTTTTGGTCAACAAATGTGCACCTCCTTGACTTCCAGTGTCATCCTGGCTCCTAAGTCATTTCAATAACAGGATGCAGCCTAGAGACCTCCAAGGCTGGTTTGGGGTTTCTTTTGATCCATCCACTGCAGCTAATCCCAGAGCCGCTAATTCACAGTTTATCCAGTGACAGGGGACTGATTCTGCATGGTCTCAGCAGTAATCTCTCTTGCTATCACTGTGACTGGAAAGAGGATAGGAATTATTAGAGATCATAACGTTCAAATTCAAGTTTGCTACATGTTAATGATATGTACATAACGGGAATGAGAGAGACTTCTAATTCTACCTAGACTAGTCCTGGGTTTTGCCTCAATGTTATCTCCCCCTCTTTGGATGAGCGAGTTTCTCACAACACGTCCTACTTGACATTTTGGATTTTTTTTTTTTTTTTTCTTCTTAAGTTTAGCATTTTATTTCCTTTAGCTGACTCAGTGAACCACTCAGACTGCGCTGGGTTGTATTCTCATGTGGTTCCCAACTCACTTAAGCGATACAGGCTCATCAGTATAGCCACGAAATCTGGGAAATGTTTAATCCAAAAAGAAGAGGCGCATAAACGTAAAAGGAAAAAAAGCATGGTAGGAATTTTACGTCGCTAGAAAGACATCAAACTAAACAAGGAATTACTAACATTATCAGTGCAATAAGAGAGGCCTGCTGGGCTAAGAGTTCTAGAAACAAGAGGGACTCCTCGTTGCAAAACAACTTTCAGTCGCAGGGCGTACGATTTTCAGCAACGCCCAAGCTCGTAACTGGTGCAAGAATCCATCCTCTCTTCCCCCGAGGTTAAGGCTAACTGTGGGAAGATCTCAGCTATTCTTTCACTAGGCGATTTAAAACCTTTATCTAGTTGCAACCTGCTAATGGCAGTGGTTCAGATAAACCATATGGCTTACAACACCTCTTCTACAACATTTTTCTCCCGTAATACAGGACGGGTACCTTCCGTGCAGTCTCCTTCTGAACAGGAGAGCCTTTTCGTCCAAGGGCACCAGTTCAAATGTTGCTGTTGGCCCCTGTTATTCTCCTCCAGACACACCTGCTGGCTTGCACCTTCCTGCAAAGGCACGTACATTGATTTTCCTGTTCTAATTCTTTGCCTTGTCAAGTAATAATCGCCCAATTAAAAAAAAAAAAAAAAACAAAACAAAACCAAAACCAAAAATAAAAAAAACCAACAAAAACCACCCCAAAACCCCAAACACCACAAAAACCCCAATACCCACATAAAAAATAAGCATTTGTGCATTCACGTTAGTTTGTATCCTAAGTATGGAAACGTCACTCTAAGTGCTGGATATACTTTAAATACTTTGGTGATGGCAGACGATCTAGTCCCTTCCACCCCGTCAGAGCTGCAGCACGTTCTACGGGAACTCTGTTAGTAAAATAGCATCGATACTGCGATTGACAGAAGTCTGAATGCTACAGAGACAACATTTAAAGACAGCCAGAGTTCACTGAGTGTGAGGAATGAGTTCTCCTGACGGTTTCTCAGTGACTTCCACACGATCAATGCAGAATATTGCTACTGCTCTGTCAGCAGAGTAGCCACAACGCAGCAAATAAATCAGAATTGGCCTCTCCCTCGACAGGCACGTCCCGTGTGTTTTCCAGCTCGGAGTGAGGGTGCTCAGACTGTTGCTCTTTATCCCCTAGGGCCTCATTACACCGAATGTTCAAGCCTTAAGCAACCCAGCTTGTGGCATCCTCTACAGATATGAAATCAAAATAATTTACTGTCCCTATAAATTGCCATTAAAAGCCACTTTTCTGAAAACAGGCTCAATAATTAATATCTTTGATTGCATAGGGAAAACTGTTGAATCTCTTAGAATACATTTTAAATGCCAGCTTTCACTTCCAATGCAAGGCGAGAAAACTGCGATTCCCACTACACCACCCACACAATCCCAGGTACCACTAAAAAATTAATGACTTTTCCAGGCCACCTGATGCTAAAAAGAACAGGGACAGGTTTTCAACACCCGTGTTATTGTCTTTTTCAGAAGGAACAGGCTTGCTATAAACGAGTAGGAGTAGAAAACCACAACTTTGGGGTTAGTATTAGCGGTAAACATTCATATTGTGGTCCTATCCAGACATTCCGTTTAGGATTGAGCACTGGTAGACACTGCAGAAGCAGAGGGAGTTTCTTTTCCTTTGGGCATGCAGTCAACGAGAAGGGCGTAATTAGTCTGGTATGCAAAGTCTGTAAAAAGGAGTCAATAAAGAATTTGTAATGCAAGAAACAGATGTAATACAGGAAATAAGTCATCAATATTGAGCGCTATCTTACTCCTCCCCTGTGCAAATTACCTAACCCAAGATCCACGGATATTTTAAGAATTCCAAGTCTCGCTGAACTCAATGTACGTTAGATATTCCGGCCGCCTATATCTGCTTCCTCGGTGGAAACAGCCTTCTGTGCTCTGCAAAAATGCTTAGCGCCATACCAGTATCATCACATGGCTTCAAGTGTAGAGGATGATGAAAACTCCAGAAGGTACCCTTCAGTCATGCTTCGTGAGCTCTGTACGTGCAAAATGTCTTGAAGGTCTCGCTGCACCCGGAAAGCAATAGATCAGGCGTATTCTGAGTTACTATTGATGGTCTCGATCTCACATACTCCCTCCCAATCCTCCATTTTAGCAGCTATAAAACTAAAAGACTTGGAGAACTTGCCTTTTTTGTATCCCCTATGCGATGTACACCACTGCTTAAGTTCTGCAAACGCTGAAGAACTGAGCACAAAAAATTCTCCCCAACGGAGGTCGCTAGGAAAAATGCAAAGTTCTCTAAAGCCATAGAATATACTGGACAACTTTTCCAGTCCACGTCCTACGGGATACAGTAATTTCTTTCCCTTTCTGTTTTTAAACTGTCAAAAATCATGAACATAGTTATGTCGGTAAAGCAAGGAATTCTTTTACTGATGTGACCTACATTATTTGGAGAGTCCTGTAAAATTACCAGCAGAAGAGCAGTTCTGCCTATCTAAGCTTCACTGACCGCGTTTCTTGGGAGGGTCGCTAGTATAGCTATTAGCAATCTGTTCTCATACAGGCAAGGTCTAAAACGACTCGAAGTTATGAAATCAAACGCACTCTCTCCGCTTGAGGGGAAGAAAAAAAGAGGAAATGGAAGGAAACACTTCATAGTTAAAATGCTTAACATTTTAAAGCTTAGTAGAACAATAATAGAGGTGGAATGGTTGCTCTAAGAGTGTGCTGGAAAATGAAAAAAAGAGGCGCTCTCAACAAAGAAAAATACAAAACCAGTTAACGGTTGGCAATTAATTCAAAGCCAAAGTGACAGATTTATCTACACACTTACAGCTAGCCGTATCTCAAAATATTCTCTACAGTCATCAAGAGTTGGATAACTAGAAACAGTATCAAGATGTTCAGACCTTCTATAGGTGAAAAGACCTAAACCAACTGCAGCCTACGAGTGATCCTAGACAAGACAGGCAAGCGGTAGGTGAGAGGACCATTTCTCTGGATCTTCTAGGGGTTATATAAAGCACAAAGGAATTTATTAATACAGCCATTGACCTTGCAGCAGAGTCAGGGACCAAAGTCACCTCTCCTGAATTTCTGTTGTGCATCTTACACAAAATCTTTGTCTTGTAAATCTCTGTAATGAGAGTAAGCAGTGGTTCAGCCGTACTCACAAAGGCCTCACAGATCTCTTCAGCAACAGCATGGTCATCCACTAATTTTGAAACACATTAAGTAAACCAGAAGAGTCAGAATGACTCTTGTCATGAATGACTCAGTTACGAAAACTGCCTGAATAAAACCAAGGCAACCTCATAACAGATGGGTAGGAATTCCAGCAACCTCTGTTCAACATATTCTAATTACTCCTCTGATTTCCTCTTCTCTGGCCCTTCAAGTGACCGCACAGAAACAGCGGTGCTTGTGGTACACAGTCAAGACAGAAGACAACTCCTGACAATAACTGGATTTAGCAGGTTTTTAGAACAGAAGGCTGGTACATACAACAGCCATAACTGCACTGGCAAGATAGATCTAACAGCCATTAAATTGTCATGCTTTACAGGATAAAGACAATATTTGGCGAGTGCTTATACTGGCAGTATTGTTTTCCTTCTTAGTTCACAGTGAAACGTCAGCCACGGTTGCGCCTAAAACAGGAGACGGAGGGTGTTGTTTCTAATTCCAGATTTTTGACACCAAAATTCAGAATCAGGAATGATTTTTGGACGTCAGTGCAGTCACCGCCAGCTGTGCCTATGGAAAAGCTCAGAGCTTGACCATGTAACAATTTTCCTATGGACAGCTGAGAAGCTCCATCTCTATTCAAGAAGAGTCTAATTGTTGACTTGATCATCATTTGTAAGGGCTTTATTGAAAGGAAGACATTTGCTCAGCTTTCATAAGACTCGGGGGCAGTGTATTAATCTTTTGGCACCAGCTGGAAAAAGTTAGTGGCCAACTGATTAGATTCAGAGTAAGGCTGCAAGAATCATCGAAAGTACTGAAAATGTGCTTCATACGGAAAAGTTGAACACAGCTGGGATGCAGCAAAACAGCCTGCAAACATCTATATGCAAAAATTATAAATATAAATATTTTATGTACTTACAGAAATATTAAAAAAATGTTGCCCCCCCAAAAAGATGTTTTCCAGACCCATAGATAGTGCTCATTTTATACCAAAATACATGCAAGTTAGAGAACAAGAAAAGTTCTTACAATTGAGGAGGCACTGAAATAGCTGCTTTTTCTGAGGTTGTAGAATCTCTGAGGAGAGAGCTCCCACAACGGCCGTGACCCCCAAATTAAGTAAAACAAAAGCCAATGCCTGGGAGACCACGCTACATAAAATTACCCAAAAGATACGTGGTTTCTGAAAGCAATCAACTACTCGCATAGCATAGTGAGGAAAACGGCACATTCTCTGTCACTTGGAGTCCTAAATCAAGGCTTTATTTCTTTCTACAATATATTTGAGAGCTCTCGGAGACATTAAGTATGTGTAAGGCAGACGTTTGGGAGGGAAGGTTTTCTAGCCCCTGTTTCACGGGATGCAGAAGCTGATTATCCAAATGATTCCTTCTGGTCTGAATAAAGGCGTATCTCTGAATAAGAAGCTGCAGAAGAAAAAATTCAGATGAGAGGCTTCTTTCATGAATTTGAGAAAGATGGCATCAAAATTCATGTCTTGAGGTAAATTGCAACAGTACTCAAAGTCCATGAACAAACCATTAACTCATAAGCTAGCGAAAAGAAGATCACAATGCCAGTCCTTCAGGCAGGAGCGTGGAGCTGAGTCTCACTGAACTCCTTTTAATTGGAAAAACTTGTAGGCTAAGGGTTTTGGTTTTTGGGGGTTTTTTGGTTTTTCTTTTTTTTTTTTTTTTTTTTTTTTTAAGATCCCAGTAGCACCTACTAAAATAACTGGCTTTTGGATGTTACAAAGAGGAAACCTTAGGCTCCACAAGCGAGACGGGGGGAACGAGTCCTGTAAAGCTCTCACCAATTACTACGCCGTGGAGGAACTATATTAATCGGTGTCTTTCATAAGTAATAAGCATACTGTGTACTTAATATTTTGCTTGGTTTCTAGGTGCCACTTATTTCCCAACAATGTCCCGGCTGTCAACACGCATACACAGAAGTACTCATTAGCAGTATTGAAGGATGGTTTATAGAAGGTCAAATAATGGGCCATGACAATGCAATTATGTTCCCTGCTATAAAGGTCACTTTTACTCATCATACTAATTATCTTGACAGGACTACATTTACTTCCACTGATTTCAATGCAGAAACTTCTTCGGTACCTTGGCCTTTCCGATTTCGACACGGCGTTTGCCCTTATTGCTCTTACTAACGCATGCTTCTTGACGCAAGACAAACAACAAAAACAGTCTCCTAGGAAAAACACCACCGACAACCAGGAAGCATTGTAATTAGAAGTTAAGTAAAAAGTTAGCTTGCAGCTTTCAGGACAGATTTTCACACGTTTAGCCTTCACCACTGCGTGAGGAATCATTATGGTGCAAAAGGCAAGATTTGCAAAATAGTACAGAATCACACATGCCTTTGAAAATCTGGGCACTTCAATTTTCTGGATCTAGAGGCTGTTGCAAGACAGATTTTCAGAACCCCCGTTAAGACGTACTCTCAGACTCTTAGCGACTCTACGTATTTAAGTCGCACATTCTTAAAAAAAAAAAAAACCCAAACAATTTAACTGCACATGGTCACGCAGGCAGGCAGCAGCAAAGGTGGTCACTGAACAGTGTACCCCGATACGCTGATATGACCAGCAGCGTATTTACAAATGCATTCTGCTTTCCCCTCTTTTTCTTACCTGAACTCCCACATTGCCCAGCCTTTCTTGCCAATAGGGGACTCAATCAGTATCTTTAATAGTTAATTTGTTTAGACTGATCTATTGCTAGAAAAAGGCTCGTGCAATCTTGCTATCTGTCAATCCTGTCCAATAAAATTGACCAATCGCTCAGAAGTTAACCATTTGCAGAGGTACAGGAAGTCTGAGCTGGTTCCTGCAAGCTTCCTCCATCCCTTTCGGTTCTGAGAGGCAATGGCTGGGCAGCCAAACACCACGAACGTGCTCCCGAATCAGCCCTGGAGCTTGCAGCCTGTTGCCCAGTTCAAAGAAGCAGGATTTGGGTATTTACAAGTCTCTTCGCCCCCCCCACCCCTCACCCCGACTCCTAAACAGAGATTACTTACAACAAAGAAAGTAGGAGAAAAGAATTTATCCCACAAACTTGGAGCGGTCAATGCCTATTAGGAGAGGATATATGTTTTATAATTAATTTCCTGATATGGTGGGTTGGAAACAAATTCATAACTGCAGTTAACCTTTAAGACTGAAGGAGAAACTAAGCTAGGAGGAAGACTTTTGTGAATGGCTATGAATAAGAGAGAGAAATAATTGGTGAAAGTAGATAACTCACGTTACATGCTTTAATTATGGAGAAAATGTATAGGTATTAAATAAATTATGTGCAAGCAATTTAAAAATATGATGGGTGAGGAAAAGGCTGCAATGAAGTTTCTGAAATGAGCTGGTAAAGTCTACAGCTCTCCTAGCACTCGAAACACACGTGTAAGGCTTTGACTCGGAGAGTAAAAGTAAATACAATACTACAAACAATTTTGCAAACTAGACGGGTCAGATTACCACATGGGGTAGGTGGTAGTATTCCATTTGAGATGGTGGACTGTATCAACGGCTTTATCGTTCAACAGAGTTTTGCTAATTAATCCCAGCTAAACATATGGCCGGTGCGATCTAGAGCTCGCGTATCAGCAGCGGGACCAGGCAAGAAACACATGCACTCGATGTCACGGCGCTAAAGGAAACGCACAGGGTTGGAGGAAAGAATAATACATGAAAGTTCCAGCAAAGAGAAAAAGAACTTGTATCACGGAGGGGATCAATTTATCCCAGGCTACCGATCAAGCAAAAGAGGGTTGCTTGTGACAACTTCCTCGGTGCAGCAAACCCACTAGCCATCCTTTCGCGTTCTAGAACTGCTTGGTCTCTCTCCGTAACCTCTTGTACAATCCGCAATTGCTTGCGACCATCATGGAATAAGTTTTATTCCTTCAAAATAGCTGTTACGTAGAGAGACAGGACAGCGTCTTTGCTGTGGACGCTATACGGATAGACTGCACGGAGTCCACAAAAGCAATATAGGCACAAGTCGTCAGAAGATTCTTAGTTCTCTGTGGTTCTCTCACTGCCCTTTCTTAGCAGCAGGATAAGCATAAAAAAATTAAAAGATTACAAGTCCTTGATTCTTCCCTACACTCAGGACTATGTCCGTGACTCTGCAGTGGTACATGGCCCAATTTCAAGGCCTGAGCAGCATAAAGGGCCATATTGTAAGAGAGAATAAGGCAAATGCAGACATCTCTTCCCAGCTATAGTCTGTTTAACTCTCCCTGGCTGAGTGAATCTGCTCTGCTTGCGGGTGATTTAATTAAGGAGATGGTAAGCGTGAAGAACGAGGGAGAAAAGCACCCCCTCCCAATATTATTTTCCAACATTGTGCTCAAATATCTTTACGGCCTCTCTGAGACGGCAGGTTTGCTTTCATGACTCCTGAGCACCTGAAATTCCCACAAAGTTTAGGTTGTGCTTTGAGTCCCTCTGAAAACAGAGGCTCCGTATTTGTTGCCGCTCCAGCTTCTCATTTTAGGGTCACCCTTGAAACAGATTTTCATTCTGCTTTTACATCACCAACCGGCTCCAGTCCAGGCAAGTCCCTGCCCTGCTACCGGACAGCCCACGAGAATGACTAAGTCCCTAATTTTGCAGGCAGAACACCGGGTTTGTTCCATGATTTGATTTGCTGGGTCACCGTAGACAAGTCACTTTACGTAATCTGGCAATTATGGTATTCATATTCCTTTGTAAAGTGCTTCGAGGCCACGCGTGAAATGAAAAGTATTATTAATGAGACAGTAACCATCTCTTTTAGGCAATAAACCTTTTCTCTCTGAATCGGAAGTTGACTTGCCCTTATTAAAACCCAAGCAATTCACTTGAAAAGGACAGGCAGGTCGCGTACGCAGTGAAGAGGGCTGCAATAGGACAGACAAAACGTAAACAGCCCCCACGTACGCGGAGATAGTACCAGCACAAAAGCACTCGCCCTCCTCTCAAAGCATCCCCCGTGCTGCCAGGAAACACAGGATCAATCAAACGGAGGAGCCCTCAGGTCAATGGTTACGCTCTCGTAGAAAGGTCAATGATTTGTTTACAGCCTTCCTGGCACCAGACCATAAGACAAAGGGGAAAAATAGTTATATGTATGGCCCGTATAAATCATCTTAACTAAATTACTGGCCTGCTTTATTCCATACATCATGAAGCACACTCTACTGAAAGGAGAACCCACTCTCATTTACCAAGAAAAAAAATGAAGGAAACTAACTCCTCCTCATATCAGAGTAATATGGTCATGATCCCATAAATATGTCATATTTCAGATTGTTTTTAAAGTAATCTTTATAGGAGGTTCACATCCTGATTTATGGCCAAGGAGAAAAAGCTGTGCAGAAATGGCCGTAAGTGCCAAAGGGAAAGGAAGGCAACGTTTCTTCTCCTGATGCTTCACCCCTGGCTTCACACAGCCACAACGAAACTGGGTCAGCACAAGATGAGCAGGTTACGCAGGAGAAATGGGACAATTAGAAATAGCCCGTCTCGTACATTTTGAGTAACGCATAATTAAAAAAGTCAATTCCCTGTTAGGCATGAAAATTGCCGAATTAAAAAACAAATAAAAATGAAGCTCGGCCAAAGCAAAATCGAGCAATCTGAAAATGTGGCCACAGACACCACAGTGGGAATTTCTGAGGAAGGATTTTAAAAAAATCCATTACTAGCGTAAATTTGTAGTCAAAACCTTTTAAAGCCTTAGTGCTGGAGACGCGCTCTTGGTCACTATGGGATGGGCACAGCCCTTCCGCAACACCGCACGCTCTCCATCTCCCCTGGGGGTACGGAGGTGGGAGAGGGAGGGATCTCCAAAAAGCTAAAACCCTTTCACAGAAGCAAATTAGGCACTGTGAAATCTATCTAGCAGGAACAGAGAACTTCTGAACAAAAGCAGCCTGTCAGGGGAAAACATCCCGTTTTGATTTGCAAATGAGTTCTAAAAATCAAATAAACTTAAAAGGAAAAAACTGGTACTAAATACTGCTTTCACACAGAAGCCACACAAATACTCAGACACCCATTTAATTCCAGCACTGTTTTTCCTGTGTTTCCTTAACTGTTATTATTACCTTGATGAACACATTTAATCATTCCGCAGAAAACCCTCCCCACACACAGGTATTTTTAGGTGAGAGGGAAGAAAATAGATCCGATTTCTCATTACCTATTTCTATTTCTGAGGCTCCACCACTTTGCACGTAATGCTAACTACAAGAGAGACCCAAGGAATATGGAAGGCTGTTTAGTCATCAGTTTAACTCTGGATTCCTTCTTTTGTTTTCTTTCCTTTTTTTTTGTTTGTTTGGTTTTTTTGTTTTGGGGTTTTTTTTTTTTTTTTTTTTGTTTGTTTGTTTGGGTTTTTTTTTCTTTTTTTTTAATATCAAATTGGTGTTTTAATCAGTAGCAAATATAGGACATTTACCTACTGAAATTAACAGACCTTACTGTTCATTTCACTGAAGCAGCGTGGCCCTCAAGTAGTAATTAAATCTTAAATTGCTTTCTGGGGCAGAACGACTGGTCTAGTTTTTATGGTCACAAGAGCATTACCGAAAACAGACTCCTGTGCCACGCCCAAAGACATTCCGTGAATCAACGTGAGAGCCAGAGGAAATGATAAAGAACCAAATAGCCAAGCCTCAATTTTCCCCTGCAAACACCCTACTGCACTCCAAACTTTAAAATGAAATGACTGAAGCAGCCAGAGAGAGAAAAGTGAGGACAAGACAAAAGCTCAAAGCTCACATCGAGAGGGCAAATTCTCGTTTGTCCAATTATTTGAACCCAGGGAAAATTAGATGGGGAGACAGCACGAAAAGGATGAGAATGATAACAGATGATGAGGTTGTTTTTCATTTACACCAAGATCTCCCTGTAACACTCAGCCTTAAAATGACAGAAAAATAGGCCCCGATAATTTCTTTCTTGCAGAGACTGTTACCTCTACAGCTAATGGGAGGACTTGCCTCTTGGTGCCATTCCCACTTTCGAGGTGAAGCGAGGAGCAAACCAAGGACACGTTGAGAAACGGATCACAAAGGACGGTACGTGCATCCGTTGGCTTCTGAGGCCAACACCACCCCGAGCTCATAAGAAACCTCCATGGCCCTGAACTACGGGAAGCACAAAGATGTCTCAAAACTGTGTTGGCTTCCTGCTCCCTCTTTCCAAACGAGTGCTAGAACAGGGGCTGAAGATCAGGCCAAATATGATGCCAGCTAAGACACCAGCCTCCCAACCAACAGCCAGGAAATACATTGCAGAGCAGATGTCTGGCATATATTTTTCAGCTTTGCCTGAATAAACATGATTTCCTAACACTGAAGGACAGGCCTGGTTTCTATAGCACAATCATATTTTCCCCATAGACAATAGACATGCTAATTAGGAAACAAAAACCAAAACAAAGCCATTTTTGTTTTCAATCACACATGCCACCAGCAACACTCATGGTGATGTTCCTTTATCACCCCGTGTCCTCCTACAGAGATAGAAGGCAGCTTGACACATCAGAGACTTCAGAATTAGCCAACCTTGAGCCTCTTCCATAATGCAGCAGCAGATAAAAGGGGGGGGGGGGGGGGGGGGGGGAAGACTCACGTCAGCTTCACTCATCTTCAGGCTCACAGCAACATCATCACCATCGTGATATTTCTTCATCTGAGCTTATTTTCCAGGTCATCAATTCAATTTCTCAACTTCTTACAGTTTTTGGTACTCTTTGTTAAATAACGTCAGGTCAATCAATCATTATCTCTAGGCTTCAATTTTCCTTTCAAGACTCTGCCATTTTAAAACCAGACTTTTCAGTCCCCCTTCCTTACTCCTTGCCTTAAATTCACCTACTTCAACTACTCTCTATCTTCAGTCGTCACCTTCCTGATTTTATTTTATCTCTGCACGCTTGGTTGGCAGAGATAACGCACACACACACACAAGACTGGATTCAATCCATCTCACCTGTACTTCTGGGCATTCTGTTTCAGTGTAATGCCTTATTAAAGGTCCAAGAAAAAAAAGATACCAAAAGTACTAACTGCTCTCAAAACAAATGGAAATACTTGATTCAAAAACTTGAAGTGTGGGGAGAGGGAGAAGAGAATATGCCACAGCTTTAAATAACGCCTTAAATTCCACCACGCTTCAGATGTAGGACTCGGTCAAACTCAGCTCGCACCTCCAAGCTTCAAAGTACTTCAAAGAAAGACTCCTTAAGACTACATGGCCAAATTTTCAAAGCCCCTGGAAAACGTACTCACCAAAGACTTCACCTATGAAGTCCCTAAGCGCAATCACTCCAAGCTCTTCGGATACGAGGGGCTGTATTTTAAGGCTTCTCCAGAAGGACACAAATCTCAGCGTTCACTCCAACAAGAAAAAAAAAAAACCCAAACAACAGCAGGTGAGATTCTGACTCCAGAAAGAAAGGTACTAAGTGAAACACGGCAAGAGTTTGCAACTCAGCATTACAGACACGTGTGCCTTATTCAGAAAGAGAAGCTTTGAAAATCCGACCAACCTGGGCGTTCACCACATTTTGAAGGGCTGCACGGGCAAGAAGCTGACCTTTTCATTTTAGTCTTTCATCAGAGATTGGTTGAAATGTCAGTCAATAGAGAGGTTTGCCTGGTGAAAATTCCATTTAGCCATTCAGATTTTAAAAAGCAGTAATCAATGAAAAACATGTTAAAAGGAACATGTTGTTGGAACAAAGAGTAATTGGCTGATAACACCAATGGCAAGAGACTGCTATTTAGCAATAGCCGAGATAATTAAGCCATACATCATTAATACTCAGAGGCTTTTGGTGTATCCGCACTTCCAACACATTATCTGGCTTTCTCCCATAATAAACAATTGCTTCACATGACGTACATCACGTGGTGCTAGAATTTTTGCCTGGTAACATGTAATTCTCAGCCTCGCTGCTTGCTATTGCATAGTAGTCACCGGTGACCTGGCATCACACCTCCATCCGTTGACGAGTTCCTTGGAGCAGGGAACTCTTCTTGCATACGCTGCAAAAAGCAACGTGCAGCTCTGCTGAGAAATAAGTACTAACCTGGTATAGGATTACTTTGTATTTTCTTGGTGTGAAACCAATATAACCGAAGCCTGCCTCTTCTTGCACGTACGGTAGGGGGGCTGCGGAGATGCTGCGTAGGGTTCGAGCTCCACCCAGTACCTACAGCCACGAGTATCCGAATACAAGATCTTTAGGAAACCCCAAAGCACACAGCTTGTGAAAGGTTAAAAAGCAACTGGCTGATGCTTCCAGTTCGATACACGAGCACGCAGAAAACCTTCAGTTAGGTATTCTTACGAAATGTTTAGTCAAGAAAACATGCCTAAGCTACTTCAGCAATCCAAACAACCGTAACATCCAAAGTTGTGGAGGAAAGAAACCAAAGCAACCTAACAATTCTTTTCCTTCCTCCACCCTTCCCTCCCCAAATCACATTGACTCTACTTCAGTGGGTTCAAGGGGTCCTGAAAACAAGTATTAACTCGAAGGTAACGGGCCTGAATTCGACTGAAATGCATGAACACAGCCACTCTTCTTTCCAAGCAAACATTTTTTGTTCTCTACATCACGAGGGTTTTTGATACAGACTTAAAGAGGTATTGCGGCCTCCTTGAAATACACAGACCTGGCATTAATATTTTCAAAGATCGCAGAAGATTTTGGGGCCCACAAGAACTCCAAGTATTAAGTGGTGTTCAGAAAGATGGTGTGACTTGTGAGAGGCAGGATTTAGGTAGGTGAGTTATTATATGTGACAGAGCATTTCATCATCTTTATTTATCAGGAGAGAATTCAAGAGTACGTGATAACCTTTGCAGGGCCGGTTAGAAGAAAACCTCCAATGACAAAACGCATTTCGAAGGCTAAAATAAAACTAGGGTAAGTATTTAATTGGTTACACACAGTTCGAAACGTGATGGATTTACATGTGTTCTGCTGAGCTGCTACTTTCCTGAAGTCTGCCAGACAGATGAATTGTACTAGAAGAACCTGGAAATCTTCCAAAACAGTCCAGGGCAAACACAAAGTTCACCGATTTGTTAGCGAGCGCCTGCTATTATGTTTCAAGTTGATTAGTAGCAAAAATTACCGTTTCATTAAACCCTCTGACAGGAGACAGGACCCTTTCATTAAGCGCAAAGTATATAATTAGCAACAATAAGTATACCTGCGGGTTCTTTGTGCCTAGTTCATTATATTTGAGATGCAACAGGAAAACACTATTTGCCCCCATTATTGTGAGCGGGAAGACACCAGTGCATTAAAAATTACCACCTTTTTTTATAATTGGTACTCATCTTCATTTTCTTAGTTTTAAACATTCACAACACTGAAAAACTAATCCCTGTTACAAATAGCTAGCAATTTAGGTCCGAGCTACGTATAGTTTATGCCCTTAAACAACTCTAGGTCAAAAGGGTTTTTTTAATTGATGCAGTTATAACTGTAAGACTTAGTAGCATGCATGTGAAGTAACGGAAAGGCTCTGCGTTTCCACGTGTTTTAACGAACGCATGAAATAAATCCTATACTTTGTTTATCGGTGAAGTTGCACGTTGCTTCGGATTGCTGCGACTCTTCATTTATTTAAAGCAGGAGTATAAACAGGAAAATCCAGCAGTGTTTCCTAAGGGGAAGTCCAAGCTATCTTCACACGTAACCCAGTGACGTCCTTGCCTGCACTCAGAAGCCCCTAAGTAATTCCAAAAAACCTCTTGGCAGAGGCCAAACCTTATCAGGGGGGTGGCTCAATGATTTAGTCCATAACTAGACACCCAGAAGTTCTATTTCTTGATGTAAATGGTCTCTGCATGATGCCTCAGGAATGGGGATGTCAAGGAGACATGTTTTATATCTGCCCAGTTCAAAACAAGTGTGTATTAGCAGGCGTCTCCCTTTTATTCAATTCTTCCCCGCAAGGGCTTATCAATTTTGTACCAGATTCAGTCACAGTCCATTTCTGTCACAGACTTATCAACATGGTAATTCAAATTTTGCAGGTGCGATTACACCTACATGAATACTGATGAGCTAAAAGTCTGAGAAGAGTTTGAAAAATGTGGACTGATTGCAAACCGCCGTAAGTACTCGGTACATCTTGGCAACGTTCACATGCGACAGGCACAACATCAGAGAGGGGGGAGAGACAAAGAAAGGTACATCAAGTCTGAACTTTCGTTTAGGATATGGACCTAATTTTTGTTGGATGGAAAATAACAAAACAATTGCAATTTCTATTCATTTGGGATGACAGAATGCTCAATGTTGCTGGCAATCCCGTCGTGAGATTTTATTTAAAGCACTGTCGATTTTGGAGACGAGGTAAATAAAAACAGGACCTTGGGCCCAAGTTTTAATGAGTCCCAGAGAACATACACTATTCAGTGTTTGCAATTCATCATCATCTGTGTGATCCAGGGTAAATCAGAAAGGACACAAGGCTAGAATTCAAATTTCTCAGAAATCTTGGAGCTCTGGAACTGAAAAGTTAATAGTTTTCCACGCCAAACATCTTACTGGAAGAAAACTATTACAATAATAAAATCAGGAATAGTATGAGAGTAGGATTTTTTTGGTTCCTCTTACAACAGATAATTTTCAGGGAAGGAGTCAATAGCAGAAATTTCCAAATGAGAATCACTGAAACATTTCAAGCTGATTGTGCCAAAACGTTTGCCAAATCCCAAATATAAACATCTAGCTGAGGTCACCACGACGGACAGAACTAGGAAATTCAGAAACCTCATGAGATATTTTACATGAGCCCCATTTTTGCACCAACGTGTTGAAGACACCCCACTTGTTTGGAGGCATCTCAGACGGGCACTCAGTAGAACTCAGCAGAACTACTTACTGCCGAAATCAATGCCTCAAACACTGGAGCATGGGGAAAAGCTACTTTTTTTTAATTTATTTTTTATTTTTTTTAACGTGGACACTACTTTACGCTGACCATCTATGTTGATATCACTTAAATACTGCGTAATCGGTCAAGGTAGCGCTTAAGGATTTAGACTAGGATTTAAGCTGGCCCAGCTGCACAGAGGTAAATTTCACATTCTACACAATGCTACGAACATTTTTAATAAAAAGCAAAGGATAACACACTGGAAAAGAGCAGCATAAACCATACCATCCTGTGAGCAGGACAGGAGCAATTTAGAAGAACTGGTTCAAGTGGCCTGAATTGTCACTGCTGCAACTGAATCTGCTTAAAAGATTGCTAGAAAAGCCCTTTCCTTCCTCTCATTCTCTCATTTTCTTATTTTTCAATTAATTTCACTGCTTTATCCTCCAAACTAATCAAGTCAAAGAGGTCAGTTGCTCCACTGCATTTACTGGAGCTGCAGCATTTAACGTCAGCTAGGGTTTTGGCATATTGTATTTTAGCAGAAGGAAGAAGTTTATAACAATCCACTGTGGAAACTGAAGAAAAAGATCCTGTAAAATGTATTTTAACACGTATTTGATGTAGTGCCTCTGCGGATATACTTTGTCCCTTCCAAGGATCCTCTTTGACATTAGCAAAGTTACATACATTACCTAATCTAACACATATTACCTAATCTCTTTTACCCTTGTCTTTAGGATGCAAGTCAAACGTTTTAACGTCAAAAATGCGTGGCAATTGCCCAAGCAGTAACGCCACTGTCCACATACCGCTCCCTAAACGCTTGCTACACAATCAGCCTTGTAGAAAGAGAAAACGTACCAAGCCAAGAGACAAGAGGCGCAGGGAAGATTCGCTCCCGAGCTCCCGCTAGCATCACCGCGATACGGCAGGCCACATACATAGCACGGGTAGAAATGTAGGAGACGGGAAAGCACGTGACTCAGAAGGGAAGAACTTTGATGAACCTGTGTCCAACACAGATCTCAAGAATCTGAAAAACTTAAACACCGATGCAGTGGGGACCGAGAGTCCCGACTCCAACCCAGGACAGCCCAGCTCCCTCATTTCTGTCCTGCGTGTTGCAAGGAAAGGTTGGCCTCCTATGCTATGACCAGCCCTAATTCTCAGAAAAGCTTGAATAAGGGATAAAGTTAAAACACAAGCCAACATCAAAAGATATACATATATATATTTTTTTTTTTTCTTCAATTTGCCTTCTAACATTGAAGCTTTTCAGGCTTTTTTCCCCCTCTCAGGTCTAGACACTGCAGGAAAGAGTACAGTATACGTAAAAACAGGGATCCTCGTCTAAGGCTGCTTATCGTAGCAGATGAGATTCTGCAAAAGACAATATAATGATAAGAGCTGGCAACACCTCATTGAGCACAGGGCTTTGACTTCAGCCAAAGGCTTGAAATGCTACTATAATAGAATAAAGCGACAATACTGAAGTTGCTGGAATGTGCTGGCCCAGATTCTGGGCTGCGTGAAACATCTCAAAATCAGCAGAAACCATTACAAAAGAAGTCTTTGAGTACTCCAAACCAGCTTCTACAATCTCCAACACTGAAGAAGTAAAAGACGAGCTCAAAAATTCCCACTGCTGCTCTCGCTCTTCTGTGTGCAATGACTCTGAGCTTTCCAGCTTGCTTTCCTTAGTATCCAGCAACAGAGATTTGTGTCTTTAAATGAGTGGCCCTGTCTTCCTCACATTTATGTGACTTCTGAACAACACCACTTATTGTCAGCGTCAGATTTGTTCATTCAGCTGCAAGTCACACTCCTTGGTATTTTATTTTTCTGGTAGGTATTGATTTCTTTCTTTCTGTCTAAAAATTTCCTGTCAAAGAAAAAATAATCCCCAAAAGTAGCAGACAAAAAAAAAAAAAAAAAAAAGGGAAAGAAAAATAAGAAACCCATCTTCTACACACATTTTCTTCCTATTGTAGAAGTGATCAAGTGTTCTTCTCCAAACAAGCCTCCTGTGGACACAGACCCATGAATTCATTAGCACTGTGGCCATTATGTCAGGTTAGGAACAAAGCTCGGCATCACATCCGCCTTCTAAGACCTGTCTGCAGCTAGAATTTGTGGCAAGCTGCCTTCAATTAGTTCAACAGACGATTTCACAAATTGTGCAGTTTCTCAAGGCATTATAAACCATTTGAAAGCGGCTTTACGGAGGAGCGGAATCACTTAACGCAATAAAGCTCCTGCAGATTCTTAGCTATGCCTCAAGCTCTCGGCCATGCTTTTGCGAGGTCCTGGGCTCCTATCAAGAAGGATATACCTCAGACCCCTCTCGAAAAGGTAATTTTCCTTTCATTTTTCTTTCTCTTGCTACAGGTTCATGCTGATCCCACGTAGCGTTACCGATGTAACTGCTGTCTCGCTATTTAGACGCGCTACCTTATAACAGAACTGTTCACCAGTGGTTCTTACAAATGCTGGCTACGAGTCTGTTTTTCACACCCCAGACGCAGAAACCCTACTAGTGGCCTCAACAGCAGCTCAAAACCTCCCAACGATTCGGATCCAGAAGCGGTTGCTGCCCACCTTCCGATAGCAAAACCCGTTTCCCTCACAACAGGCCTTACGTAACAGTTGACCTTCAAATTAATTCTTCCTCGCTAAACTTTATTTATTCAGGTGATTTAACTGCTGGAGATTGTAAGATGGTAGCTGCGTGCTTCTCTGCACTGTCTTAAAGGAGTGCGGAGGGTATTAACCTGGTGAAAATGCTGCCCAGATTCCGAGAGAGTGGGTTTGGACACCCCTCACTGCTTTGTCCTTTGGAGCTGGATGGTCTCAAAACCAGTAGCCCACAAAAATGAAGCCGGTCCCAACAAAAATCTAGGAGGAACCGCGCCTTGACTGCACCATTTTCCTCCGCGTTTTCCTTTATTGGCTTGTTTAAGGATTCACTGCATGACTTCAGCTGTCCTTCCAGAAACCCGTTCAGCAGCAAGGGAACAGTCAGGCTTGCCAATATTTTTTTCTGTGCTGACTGACAACTTTCCAAGCTCACAAAAGACAGATGATGGGATTGGCTTACAAAAATCCCAGGACTTCTCTTGTTTCCTCCTCAATCCCATTGATATGCAGCATGAGCAATCTCCAAAAGCACACAGCAAAGCAACAGATCCGTGGGAGGGGAATACTTATTTCAAAACATGGCTGCAGCAATAACAGACAAAAAGCACATGACAATGGAATAATAACAGCCAATGGATGTTCCATTCAAGCGACGGGCCTCTAGCTGGGGATACACAAAGCTCGCAGCAAGCTCTTATGCCAACCAGGTCTTGGAAACACTTGAGCGGGTTTATAGCTATAGGAGACACCGGCGCTAACCTGACATATAAAGAAACTCCCCCTTGATTTCTTTAGGACAGGAGCCTGCCTGAAGTCTAATTATGCCCTCTTTTGTCTAACAAGCATAAAGAAACTCAAAGCGTCGTGTCCTTCAAAACTGCACGCCTTCAGCGGTCTCTCCCGCAGTCCGCCTCTTCTACAAAATAGGCACGCTTGCTTTCGCTCCGCATCGTGTCAGATTAACAAGGTATCAACAGACATTTCTTTACCGGCTCCTCTCAAGGATAGCGGCTAGACATCTTTCAAGACAGCCCAGTGTAACTATTAATTCCTGGAAATGTCCCGTGTTTGCTTTTACCGTGTCCTCCCACCGCTTTGAACCACGCCTAAAGGCAACGAACGCAGGCAGCTGCCATCAGCGCTGCCGGCTCCCGCGAGTTCCGCGGGATTTGCTGCCTTTATTCTCCAGCTGCTGGATTCATGTGAATACAGAACAAAATGGAGGCAAGACACTTCATTTTTTAGTTTCTGCTTTTCATGGCTGACCAGGTGAGAAGGCTGACCTGTGAGGGGAAAAAAGGATAAGAATTCAAAAGACAACTTTAAAAAAAAAAAGAAAAAAAAATAAAAATCTGAGTTAAGCATTATAACTCAAGCCCAAGGAACATGGCAGAAATGCACAGAGCTGCCGTATTCTCTGTCTGAGTAGGGGGGATATACCTTTATTGGGCTGGAGTGTAGAAAAAACTCCGCTGCCAAAGGATTCAGGGCTGGCTTCCATTCAGATGAGATGGGACCAAGCCCCATCTTTTGTTTTAGGCAGTTAAAACAACAGGGAACCCAATCCCAAACAGAATATCCGGCGTACGTGAGCAATGGAATTCATTTTAGGCTACCAGGAAGAAAACCCATCGCCCCAGAAAAGGCCCGGCAGTGTCGCTCAGAGAAGCTGCCTCCTGGGGAGAAGAGAAGGAGAGGATGTTTTGAGGTAAATTGCTGGCTAAAGAAAGGCCTGGAGAAGCGAACAAAGAAACCGTCCCCTGCTGCTTGATCCCTACTGTACCGAGGGAAAGAGGAGTTCACCTAATACTGTAACAAATAAGGACTGAATCCAAAGGATATCTGACCTCAAACCCAATTTCTTCTCTGAATTAAAATAACCTGCTAGACCTCAAATTCCAGTTTTTAGCTCCTTTCAAGCAGGGTAAGGGTAAATTTTACTTTATCTTGTCGAATTAACTTATACTTAAATGACCTTTTCTGAACGTGCATCATTTTGCTTTCATTTCATACAGTCACAAAAACATATCCTTAAGGAAAATTTTCCATGGTAAATAGATTTTGGTCTACAGGGAGACTCGACAGGTTTTCACACCTGCCCACGAGCCTGCCCAAAGTTCTAATTTTTGGTGCTAACATATTGTACGGAATAAATTGCTGAAATATCTCATTACCCGGGATGGTTCCATCAAACAATTTTCTCGTCATTAACTGCTCCGTAGATGCACTTAATGGGCAGCACTCAGATGGTAGCAGAGAAAGAAAACCAAACCCTTCTGAAAACTAACCCCAAACTAGTTATTCATTAACTTAAAACACCTCTCTAATAGGCAATTATTGACAGAGCATCATCCAACGCAGGGTGTATTTTCACCCGAAGAAATAATAACTAATCGAGAATGGCGGGGTTGCTAATATTCGCCTCTGGAAGCTTCCCTGATTACATTCATCTTCCCCGCAGCCTCTTCCCTTGGTGCGACTCAGACCCCAGACAAGACAAGCAGCAGAGAAAAAGAGCTCTTGAGCTCCCTGAGGTTTTCTGCAGGGATCGCAAACACAGGGAGAACAAATGCGCCTTGCTCGTTCAGCATCCATTTTAGAATCCACATAGAAACGCTACTGCAAATACAGTTTTTCCTGGGACGTCGCGTCTACGGCTAGGCCCAGCTAATAGGAGCGAGGTCCTTACTCAGCCGTCATGCCGTTCGCCTGTTCAGAAAAAGCCTTAAATGAAAAAGGAAACAAAACAAACAAAGCATCTGTAAGGATAGCAAAGATTTCCTGGGGGGGAGCACTGTATTACCCAAATCTACTTGTTTTTCCCTCGGTAATCGAATACACAAAGATCTAAAAGATTCAATTATAGTCACGTGCTTAGGCTCCCTTGCTTCTGCCTAAGGAAAACATTAAGCACAGGAGTCACTGTAAAATCTCGGTAAGGTTGGCGGAACTGGAGCAGAAACGCTCTCCCAATCATAAGTAGCTCAGTGGATTATTCTGGACTGTCATCTTCATAATACCGAGGCTCTGAGATTTTATTAAATCACAAAATGAGCTCTCGTTGCTTTTATTAAACTGTCACATAGAAATTCCAATCACAGTCCCCTACCCCATAATGAAAGGTCCTATACAAACACAAAACCAAAGAAAAACCTCCCAAAGAAACAAAACTGAAGGCAATCTCAGGGTTTTTTTTTTTTTCATCCTAGCCTTTAACAAAGGCCAGGGTCCTTTAACAAGGACCCTCTGTCATCAGGGTTAATACAGCGGTGCTGTTTTGTACCAAAAGGAGGTGACTTCAAAACCCTTCGCACAATTGCACCTTACCCTGTTATCTGCCGGGTCCGCACTGACAAATAAAAGATTCTCTTCCCCGATGAGTTTTTCAAAGCTGTTTTGCAACGCGTGTAAGCAGCCGACAGGTTTGACGGCTCGCAGCGGTTCGTCGCCTTTTCACAGGGACAAGAACCAAGTTCGCTACTTGTATAGCTCAGCAGCGCTCCAGCAAAACACGCAGAACAAACATCGGGAGCCGGACCGCGCGTAGCTGACCTACTTATTACAGTCTCGGGGCAAACTCTCTGGGTTGCCCTTCATTGTTCTTTCCTCCCCGCACCACCAGGTAACACCTCTTCCCGTATTCTCAGGGGATACGGGAATCGTACGGGCTAAGCTATCATTTCAAAGCGCTGCTGCCACATATCCAGCCTCCTTTCTCGCCTTGGAGTACAATGAGCTCGGTACAAAAGTGCCTTGGTATTCCAAACCGCTGTGCTAACTTAAATTACCTTAATCTCAAACCATGCCTGCTTTAAAATATCTTTTCTTTCTTAGTAATACTAATAAGGAGCCAAACTGCATGGACACAGCGGAGACAGGGCTTTGGATTTAATACAGCACATTTAAATTAAATGGGCCTAACACACTGCTTTCTTTTCCCTTTCAAGTACCATCTTTCATCTGCGGATCCTATAGTTGCTTCAGCCTCGATAGAGTTACAAAAATTGACAGCTCCAATATATAAATATTTTAAACACGCAAGGCAGGTCTAGATCCCAAGGGAAATCTCTCAGCTTTTCCAATATTCACATTTGATTATTTATGCAGTTAAATAAGAAAGGAAATTGCTAACAAATCTACGCACAGGTTTGGCACGCTGTTCCAGTTTGCCTTTTCCTGCTCTGCTCTTGTAACCGCTATCTGATTAGGAGCGAGGAAGAACATCCTCGTTTCACACACTGGAGCGGGACCGGAAACCAGTTTTCCTAATTCACAGCTCTGCCAAAGACGTAAGACAAAACCTCGGACAGGTCACTTGCTGCGAATCCGTATTGCCTCTCCGTACAAACGGGAAACAGCGATGCTTCCTTTTGCCTCCGTCGGCGCATCTTAGAGGCAAGGTCTTCGATGCAGCGGCTACTTCACGCAGCGAAACCCTTCTTGAGCAGAGACACCGACACGTATTTGCTCTGCCTCAGACATCACGGCACGCAAATCGGCACGTTAAAAAGGCTTTCACAGTAAACGTGGCCCTGCGCGAGCTCCCCAAACAGAGATCTGGCTCCTCAACGCGCTACTGCACGTCCTGCCTTCCAACGTCATCCTCAGAATAGGAGGTAAAAAAAAAAAAGGATCCTTCTGATACAAGTTTTAATAGGCTGAAATTAAGCTAATATAAGCGTGCTACCCCATTTACAGCGATTCCACCCTAAAGCAGCATGGGGCCTCACACCCCGATGAATCCCATGAGTTATCACCTCCCATCACTGCCCACATCCGCCGCTGCCTGCTGCCAGCTGCGTCCTTTCTGCGTCCTGGGGGCTTCTTTTGCCTTACCCCTCTCGACACGTTGGGGCGGGAGGCGAGCGGAGCAACCCTTTAAGCTGGTTTCTGGAACTGTATTCTTGCCGGCGAGCCGCCGAGACTTACCTTTATTAACCCTAGGAAATGATGTACGGGTCAGCCCAAACGCCTCTCTGTTTAAATAACAGAAGTATCGGCTGCGTTTGGGATCTCTCTATTTCCATTAAATTTGTGTCAACTCCTCCTCTCTCGAACAACACTTTACCTTTATCGCTAGATTTGCCTAGGAGCGCTGTATCAGATATTTTGTGGGAAGAAATTTTACCTCAATCACTTAAAAATTAGTCCTTTCTTCCCCTTGAATACTTATCTGCTCATGTTTATGAATAAGTTACAGCTATGAAGAATTTACTGGCATCAGCGAGTGCCTTCTGCTTATGTTGTTACTCTTCTCAGATCTTAGTATTCTATTTGAAACATTTGTTCTGTAGTTTTGCAACTTGCAAGGAAATAAATTGGAGGCAATGTAAGCAGACAAATATACGCCCATATTAATCCAGGCCACTTCAGAAGCAACACGATGGCACTTTGGTGCCGACACCAAGATTGTTTCTGGAGATCATCTCGAAAATACTCCCGGAGCAGCTTACCCTGTTATTGTCCCCTGCTGCTTATTACCATTGCACAGTAAAAAGCTTTCACCTCGGCAGCAGCAGCATCCTCAAAGCGCTACTACACAGTTTAGCGAGAAGCCAATTAACTTTGTTTAACCCATTGGTAAAAAAACCCTATTTCAGTTAAGTCGCCTAGCCGTGTACCGAGGCGGACGACACCCCCCCGCACGACTCCTGCTGTCGGTTCTCTTACGGGGTCTCTGCAAGCCTCAGGAGGTTGGGACACCTCAAATAGCCATAACCACTGTAACCGCAAACGCTTCCCACGGCCTTCGACACTTCAGGACGGAGACGCAAAGGTAGGTGAACAAGCTCTGATCTGCCGATTTCAGCGGGGCCAGCGTATGATGCTGCGCACTTCTGAGAACCAAACCCAAGAACTGGCGCTGTTATGTGTCGGCAGATGCTGACCACTGCCAAAGGCTAACTGGATCCTGTCGAGAGCAGCGTCCTTGGTCTGAGAAATTCCCAGTCAGAGATCAAGAGGAGACCCAAGATGGGCAACCGATAGGCAATTTCTCCCCCGGTTGAGATTACACAGTAAAAGGGGAATTGCAGAAGTTACTTTTCAGAAAAGATAAGCAGGATAAGGACTTGATAGCGGAGACCAGGAAAATCAAAACGTTCCAGCGCTGCATCATCGCACTGATGTTTTGAACTCACCTTCAAAAGCTTAACTTATTTGCATTTCATTTTTAATATTAAATACATGCAAGAATGGCAAAATTAATGCTAGCCCAATTTCTTAGCTAATACATTTTTCATCTTTTTGGAACTTCTGCACACGCTCGTCGGTTATTGTGGTATCTAGCACGTCAGCTTCCAAATTGCTAACTTGCTTGGACCAACGCGTGCAAAAAGGTACACCACACCCCCCCCCACCACCCCCAAATGGCAGAATCACCTCCAGTGTCTATATGCCAACTCCTATTTACTTCAGTAGAGACCTACTAATTCGTAGCAACCAACAGCCTAGCCTGTATTTAGTAAGATTGTCTTCCAGTAATCAAATTCATGACCGTCTACCATGGGCGTGAAGACAGTTTTCAACTCTTCACTTCAATCATGCAGAATTTAAACTTAATTAAAAGTAACTGAGACTGTCAACCTCAAGCTTGGCTTTTTATTTATCTTGTATTCTGACAGAAACACAAAAAATGAAGCCAAACAAAGAACGGAATCAGCTCGGTAGTTTTAGGAGTTACGATCGCTTCCGTTTGCCAGTTTTACTGGTATGCATTAGGTACGTTCCATAACATTTAATAATGCATGTTTCTGGGCTACATTTATCAGGATGTCAAAAGGTAACAGGTTGAATTCATCGTGGTGCAAGCCTGACACCTGAATAGGAACGCTGCAGGATTCAGCCCTTTAAAATTTCAGGAAAATAGCAGCAAATTAGAACTGACAGGATGTGACTTTGATCTGACAATCATGACTGTAACTCACGTTGAATATTGAATATCAGTTCCCTTTTAGTTCCAAGAAGAGTGGATACACACTATGCAGTTTGTGCATCTCATCATGTAACAACTGACAACACCAATAAGCTTTCTGAAAGTAGAGCTGCTTGGAAGAACTATGTATTATTTTGTTTTATTTTGACACCCACGTACTCACTAGAATATATCTGAAGACGTATTAAGAGTCACGTGCATGGGCAAAGATGGTAATCTGTCACTCACTGGCAGAACCGTATCTTCTATGTAAATAATTCTCTTGCTGATGCAACAAAAGGAAGTGGGTTGAAGCAAGAAGAATTTTCCATTTGCAGATTCTGTATTCTGTGTGTTTTATACCAGGTTGTTTTCAGTTAACAGATAAGTGATAACTCTATGCAGTGTTACATTATCAAAGACTGAAATGTTATTTTCTTTTTATTAAACATCCTGAAATCAGCCCTCCCGCTCAGCTGAGTGGGGGAAAAATATTACCAGTAGAGCTACCACAGTTTCAGGGACTAAAGCAAGCAAGCAAGCTTTAGGATATTAAATTCTTCGTAAGTAGGAGCTTGATAAAATTTTGGAAATGACATTTTTGTGTTCTCGATCCAACAAAGTATAAAGGCATAGAATGTTGTGATTTACACTCCCTTAAAAACCAACCGACCAACGACATACACGTGTGCACGCAATCTGCAATTATACACGCCAGCTTTGGTATTTATTTTTACATTAGCACACCTTCCATCCCCAACACACCATCTAATTCTCTTCAGGTCTGTATGCTGGTGCCGTTAGCAGGATACTATCGCTGTCCCTCTCTCTGAAGGTTCGACTGAGGAACCCAAATAACTGAAAATCCATCAACAAACCTTCCACCAGCGAGCCTTCAACTTGCGGAAAGAAAGGGTCACACACATCAAGACTAGCAGCAACGACTGGGATGTTTCAAGGGACCCGTTTGCTCGATCCAGTCGTCTCCAAAACCACGAGTATATTGGAATTTAGTAAAACGTGCAGGCCAGTAGAAAAACAGAGCAAAACTACCACCGTCATAACACTTCAACAAAGTCACAGTAAACGCCTATGTTATTCAATGATATTTTACTCCACCAGACCAGTAGTTTATCACAGCTATAAACCAGTTCACTTTGTCCTCCATCTCACATTGTCATGCTTACCAGGACAACATTACGCTACGTTGCTACAGCGATGGTCCATTTTCATTTTATGTTTTTAGCCGCCACATAAGTGTCTGAAAACCTTCTGTGAGAGAAACCCCACATCCAGCTGCAGTATCCATACAGAATTAAGTGTCCACACCAGGTCCTCACTACTTGGGAGATGTGGCTAAAGATGGAAAATCAAATCTACCCTGAATTAACCGGTAAAATAGTTTTCCCAAAGGCAGAGGTCACTCTAGTCTAAGCTACTGCAAGTGCACAGTTAAGCTATTTCGTGGTCTCAACTCTACACAGAGCCTGATGTCTCTTCTGCACTCTCAAATCACGACGATTAAATCCATCTCAACATGAGAAACCACTTTTTTACCATGAGGGTGGTTGAACATTGGAATAGGTTGCCCAGAGTGGTTGTGAAATCTCCATCCATGGACGTAGTGACTGGACACATTCCTAGGCAAACTGCTCTAGCTGACCCTGCTTGAGCAGGGGGGCTGAGCTAGGTGATCTCAAAAGGTCCCTTCCAATCTCAACAAGTCCGTGATTCTGTAATTCAGTTATGGTGGAAACTGGACAAGATCAGACAAGCAGCTAAAACCTTCAATTTTTCACCAAATATTATTATCTTAGTAAGCATTGGACATGAAAATGATGTTTCCATACACAAGCTAAAGAGTCCACATTAAATGCCTCTCTAAATGTGCTAAGTCCAAGCAAACTTTGGGAGTTAAATGGGCAGCACTGAGATCATTATGGGACTTTCTTGACCTCAAGACATATGGGGCTCTAAACGTAACACTGAGCACTTCCATCGCACTTCAAATCTTCGAAGTGCGTGCAGACATTCATTTGTTAAACATTAACTAAGTATTTTTTTCTTCTCTTTAAAGAGACATATCCATGCTGGCATAATTTCACATAGGAAAAACCAACCAAAAAAAATCACAAATAAATGTAAAGCCATACCCTTACTGCCACGAGTTGTGCTTCTTGTTAAGTTCAGCTGGCCCAGAGTCATTCAGGACACGGACAGGACGTCACAGAGCAACTGCTGGATGTCTGATGGAGGTGGCAATGCTAGTGATAGCCACCAAGGCTTCTTGCTAGTTGTAACCTCGTGGTATCTCTACGAGAGTTCTGAAGCTTCCATTCCAGCTGAAGCAATGACGCTTCTGCCACTTTCAGCACCCTCTGAGCATGATAAGGAGATCTGCAGAGGCACCTGGACTGCCCCAGTGTCAGAAGACTGAATCTAGTCCTGTTTAAAGAAAATAATGCTTGTGGGCTCCAGCTTGCCCCTTTCTTTGGTGCAATAGTGGCCGTTTCCCCTCACAAATAGGGAAAAGCCATCTTCCAACTAACAAACAGGTTTACCTGTGGGAAGGGAAATCTGCAAGCTGGCCTTTATGCATCTGGCTGCTCCTTCTAAGAGCTGGTTGTCAAGGTGCTGACTAGGAACAGAGCAGGTACCGCAGCAGTCAACGCTGAAACACGTCTCCGTGGCTGCTGAGGGCTTGCATATTCCGTCGCTTAACAGAACTGGCCAGGAGCATGAAGACGTGACAGTGCGAGATCAGTCAGGAAGACAAATCCTTTTCGTAGGCTTGGTCAAAAGAGAGCGACAATGCTGAAGTGGGCAGAAATTCTTACTGTGATTTTCTCATTTCTTACCAAGATAGAGGTAATTACGCTTGAGTAAGAAAAGTCTGTATCATAGTGTGAAGCAACGTCTAATAATTTCCCCAAGTCAGCAGCACTGCGTCTTCCTAGTAATTGAGGAGCCACAAACATTAAAATTGCTTTGAGGATCTTGCTGCACAGCTCCTGAAAAAACAAAGACCAAAGAAGAAATTCAGAATGTTACTGCAACTGGCAGGCCATTAAAACATTCCCACTTATTTACAAGGGGACGATACCATCCATCAGGAAAGGCAGTAAAGAGTCTTCACTAGTCAAAAATCTATTTGTCATCTTTGAGCATAACTTTGTCATATTCAGCTGTAGAGCGGAAAGCCCTTTGGTGAGAAAACGCCTTAATACAGTTGTTTTAAGACAGAGCGACATTTGGACCTTCCGGCATTATTTCTCCTCCTCGCAACACTTCTCAAAGCAACGCCCCAGTCTTCCATTTGCAACACCCAACAACCAGTTATCCACACGGCGTAGTTTACGTCGTTATCTCTTATTTCTTGACAGATTACGTTCTTACTGTACACAACAAAGTACAACAAGCAGCTTTGTCAGCTAAGGGCAAGCAGTAGTGCGATAGGTTCCCACAGTCCACGTTAACCCCATGCTTTGAACTTCAAAAGCCTTAAGAGCACTGTATCTCCCTCTAGTGCCTGCTCGACTTACTGGATAATGACCCGCTACTGCTGCCTGCCAACGGATCCCCTTTACACCCAATGGTTTGCAAGGGGCAGGATTCAGAGCTTTACTAGCAAAAACCTCAAGGAGATCCTTGCCCAAGGAACAGATGCAGTCAAGTCCTTTGCGTTGACTACGTAGGCTACGGTTTGTTGTGACAGAGTACACTCCCAAAAAGTCGATTTTGGAGACAAAGAACTGAAAGCTGGGAAATACTAGCTTTGCTGTTGCCCAATCCTGAAGTTAGCTGCATTGCTCTAACACGGATCGGTTCCATCTTTCATGATCATATCCTCCTTCCATCTCTTCCTTACTCTCCCCAGACGAAGGGTCCACGATGTACCAAGCAGGTTCTCCTCACTTAACCAACAGCTATTGAATACTTTGTCATGTCCTTTATTGTTCAGAGAGAGGTCCTATACCTTATTTACAGCATATTACTCTAAACCTTCCCTGAAGATACAATTAAGCTCCTCACTGGGTTTTTTATTGCTCTCAGCACTCTATTTTTGAGTTTTTCAGAAACAATTTATTTTTCACAGCATCTCTAAGAGATAAAAGACATAATGTCCAGATGACAAACAGCAAGCTGCGAGAAAGAGGGCCTTTATGGTCAAGGGAGACCACTAACTCTAGGTGTTTAATTTCCAGTGCCCTATAATGCGATACAGACAGTAACACATGGTCGGATCAGGGTTTTCCATCACTTTCAAGCACAGCTCTGACTGCTCAGCACTTCTGTGCTTGAATATGCAAACTAGCAACATTTTTACTGCAATACCTGTGAGCGTATGAATGAAACTATGTACACCGGGAGAGAATCTTCTGTAATATTAGTTATCCCCCAACCAGTACGTTTGCTTCCATGCACATCAACTCCCCAAAGCAATTTATTTCAATCAGTAAGGGCATCGCTGCAAGATGAAATTTATCCCTATAAAGACTAGCTCCTATAAGCAATTTAGATCCCATTTTGAGGCTTTAAATGGTACCTCGCCCACGTGACGACAGTTAAGACAGTGCATTTCATCTTGTGTGCTCCATTATGCTGTTTTCCGTTCAATGTTACCATGTTTCCTGTTGTCTCTCAATACAAAATGAGAACGCTCTTAAACAGTTGCTAGTTTTAGTGCATATTTAAACAATAACCTACTGAATTGTTTGCCCTCCCACTGCATATAAGCAGGTAAGACCAACTTGCATCTGCAAATGCAGGTATACAGATTACCCTGCATCTAAAAGTGAAGGAAAGCACTAAAAGTGAAGGAAAGCACTAAAACACTAAAACTAAAACACTAAAACACTAAAAATCAGTAGGTACCAACCAGAAATCTGAAGAGGCTGAAGAAAGCAAGCAGCCATTATCCAGGTGCTTTAATAACCTCACACAATTAGTAAGTCTGCTTAAGAAAAGAGCTATTTCTGTTCCCAGGGCAGCTGGCATAGGACAATCCTTTGCTTTTCTGTCTTACTCCATATATTATCGCCACCTGAGGATTCAGCGTTCGAGACCGAAGACGCACATACTACCAAGTCAACAGAAAGGCCGTTGCCAACACCCAGTCGTTACCGCAGTCACAGAATCACAGAATCGTATAGGTTGGAAAAGACCTTTAAGATCATCGAGTCCAACCATAAACCTAACACTGCCAAAACCACCACTACACCATGTCTCTAAGCACCTCATCCAAACGTCCTTTAAATACCTCCAGAGATGGCGACTCTACCACTTCCCTGGGCAGCCTGTTCCAATGCTTGATAACCCTCTCGGTGAAGAAAAATTTCCTAATATCCAGTCTAAACCTCCCCTGGCGCAACTTGAGGCCATTTCCTCTTGTCCTATCACTTGTTACCTGGGAGAAGAGACCGACCCCACCTCTCTACAGCCTCCTTTCAGGCAGTTGTAGAGAGCGATGAGGTCTCCCCTCAGCCTCCTTTTCTCCAGGCTGAACAACCCCAGGTCCCTCAGCCGCTCCCCATCAGCCTTGTGCTCCAGACCCTTCCCCAGCTCCGTTGCCCTTCTCTGGACACGCTCCAGCCCCTCAATGTCTCTCTTGTAGTGGGGGACCCAACACTGAACACAGCATTCGAGGTGCGGCCTCACCAGTGCCGAGTACAGGGGCACAATCACTTCCCTAGTCCTGCTGGCCACGCTATTTTTGATACAAGCCAGGATGCCATTGGCTTTCTTGGCCACCTGGGCACACTGCTGGCTCATATTCAGGCGGCTGTCAACCAACACCCCCAGGTCCTTTTCTCCACTGGGCAGCTTTCCAGCCACTCTTCCCCAAGCCTGTAGCGTTGCATGGGGTTGCTGTGGCCCAAGTGCAGGACCCAGCACTTGGCCTTGTTAAACCTCATACAATTGACCTCGGCAAATAGTCACAGCAGCATCCCCCCAAAGCCAGATCCCTTTGTCCAAGACCACACACACGCACAAAGCAGGTATAAGCTCCGTTCAAAATAGCATACGCTTAACTGAACCAAGGCAGGCAGAGAGAGAGATGGCCCTATTTTGCAGAAAAGTGATTGAAAGACTGAATAACTTGCCCAGAATTACAAGAGAGCGTGTGGCAGAGGTCAAGTTTCAGACCCTCACATCAAGCCTTTTAACCATACTATTCCTCTTCGCCTTTCAGGCGACAAAACCGGAGCTGGTTATATGGAAACACGCTGGAGCACTTCATACAGGACTTTGTCCTGATAAAACTATCAACACTGCGGAGTAGAAAACATTGGAGAAAAAGTATCATTGACTGATAGAGCTAAACCAGCACGGATTTCTATTGCACTGACTACATCTTTGCAGACTGTCAGCAGGGAAGAGTTATCTGTATGAAACTCACTTCTTGCACAGTTTAAGATGACTGTTCACACACATCCTAATTCCCAAGAACTAGCATAAGAGAGAATAGCAGCCCTGAGTTCCAGTACTAAACAGCTTTTTTTTTTTTTTCCTGTGAAATCATCTCCCTTCACAGGACTTTCTACAATTTTCTCTATCTGTTCATAAATATGGAGTTTATTCAGATGTGTATAAGAGACTCACTTTTGCAATCTAGTGCTTCATTGAGCTATAACCAGGAAGCACTTTTCTATCCATTTCGTATGCTCTCTCCACCCTACCCAAGAATCCAGTTATTTAGAGCCTTTTTTTCCTTCCAACTTGTAGGCCCACAAGTGCGATACGGTAACAGACAGCACCCTACTCACCCAGTGTCCCCAGAAATCAATACCCTCATCACCTTCAAGGAAATGACTGAGTCCCAGGGGCTCTAGCAGCCTGCTCATACCCTCTACTGCACTTCACACAACGTGACGAGTACCTTGCACGATAAAGAGAGATCTTATCGATATGGGAACAAAGTGAAGAGGCTATAGCCAGCATTTGGCAGCGTATTGGCCCCCTGAGCAGCCAGCACAGCCTTAGGACCAGGGCATTAGAACTGCCGACCAACCGCCCAACTTTCAGAGTCAGCTGTGTTGTAAAAATGGGAGGGAGAAATAGCAGGGTTAAGTTATCCTTTAATTTCGACAGCCAGTTCCTCGGCAACAGGCTTGGCAGCATTTTTTTCCTCTGCTAGAAGCAGGCACAAAACTTTTCCTCTTGCTACTTTCTGGTAAGGGCACCACTGAAGAGACATTCACAGCTCTGCAGGCTGATCCTTATCCAAATTAAGAAATGTTAGCACGGCTGCATTCCCCCGTTCTGTATTTCAGTACAAAACCGCATGAAGAAAGCAGCGAGCCAGAAATTGTAACTGGCATCGTTGGCATTCACAAACAGGAGAAAAAGTCACGATGGTTCCATGCTTCGGGCTTCTGCCTTGTTCTTTCTATGAATCACCTAAGCAGAAGGAAGAGGCTGGTCTGTGGCTCAGATGAAGAGGTTAACCTCTGGTCCCCAAGCTTCCTCAGATCTAAGAGCACAGCACAGCTGGAACCCACAGCTCAGAAACATTTAGCTCTGCACATGTTTGTAAAACCGCATTAACATCTTGTGGGATAATGGCCGAGGTGACTTAAAAATTAGAACTTAGATTCACACTTAAGGCACAGCATTGAAGAAGCTTCCCAGGTGGAATGCGGCCGACGTGTAAGGAATCCATGGCATGGGAGTTCCCTAGGCCTGCACCCTGAGATGTCGGTAACGCCAGGGGACCTTGCTGTGCTGACTCTACGAGGCGCTGCCCGGAGGGTGGAGCGGTGTGGAGATGCCGCGGCCAGGCTCTGCGATTAAATGGGAACTTAAAGGTGTCATGGAACTGATAAGCTGCATATTTACTACCCTGGGCCAACAGCCTGCCACGTTTTTGACAAAACGCTGTCCTTTTGGTGAACTTTGCTCATTATAACATCATTATAATACCAAAACACACCTCCATCCCAAAAGCTACCCGCCTCCAAGGTGCGACCACCCCTCACTGAGCTTGCGCACTGAATTTTCCTAGCTTATACCTTTAAAAGCGAAGCGAGAAAACTTTACACCGATCCTAAACAAAGGTATGTATGACTAGAGTCACTCAAGCTCCACCCGAAAGGTGAGAGATAGTATAAAATGGTTTAAGAGAAAGAGAATGTTACGGAAGACACCATCGTGTATCACGTCTGGGATCAGTCGACGGGCTGAGCCTCTCTTCCCCCCCATCGGGAGGCCTTTGGGTAAGAGTCGAACACTTGGTTATACCACGTGCCTCCCCGGGAAACTTAGAAATCTCTATAGAGTCGCTTTATTATTTTCTTTTAACGTGTTTGTGTCCAGCCGTGTTACTCGTATTCTTCCGGCCATGTTATATACATGTTTGTGTCCGGCCGTATTATTCCTACTCATATTCTTGACATTTGTATGTGCTTTGCAGACAGTTAATTTATCACCGGTAATCCAAAGAATCTGTGTGTCTGTTGCTCTCATAAACTGCGCTCTTCGCTGCTCTGGCCGTGATGGTTCCTTCAACACGACCAGACTGGGGGGGTGTAAAAGTTAATGCTGTCGCCTTAGTGAAAACCCTGAGCCGATAAGTGGCTACACACAGAGTCCTTAGAAAATAAACCGTTGACCAGGTCTGAGACTAAGACTGGACCTAGCCGCACCTAGACTCCTCTCTGAGAAGGAGTTTAGAAAGCGAGGGGGTCCCGTCTGAACCTCGTCACTCAACGGGAGGGTTCCCCCTCAGCCACTCCTCAGAATCCTATTTGCATGCGACGGTAACTCTTAACGCAACACATCTCATTCATGGTATTGCAGAAATGGCTTAAAAATGGTATATTCAGACCAGTAGTCGCTCCACGATGCCTGTAGAGAGATGGTATTTGGAGGAATGCTGGACAAAACCACTGCTCCACAGTTAATGCAAGGACAGCCGCATTTCTTGCATTATATTGCATCTACTCCAAATTCAAGACATTTTCACAGTAGGTAAGGTCTGGCTAGCAGGCCATTGATTTGGTTGCCAATTTCTCTTTGGTACAAAAATGAACAAGCTCTGCTGCAATGAGTGAAATAAAACCGGGTTCACTGCAGAGTAACTTAATGCGCTATTGAAATATTTCCTCAAATCCTCAGTTTCTTGGAGCCCCAAGACTAGTAGCACAGGGGAGAGTCTTCCTCTCCAGCCTGCGATGCTCCCAACCTCCTGCCTGACACCATTATTATGCTGAAATAAATCCACCGGCTGCGAAAGCAGCAAAGAGGGGCCAGGAGAAAGGAGAAAAGCCACGTTCCTCCTTGTAACATCACTCGTAGGGATGTCACCCTCCTCTCTGAGCTGTAATTCCCCTCTCAGAGCAAAACCCCACTTTCAATCTCGTGCGCTAAGTAGGTACTGGTATTTCCTTTTAACATTACGGGTTCTCATCACAAGGACGCCCGTTTACTCTGACCCATGCATCTCTACAGAGGTGGTTTACTCACCTGCTTTTTCATCCCATACAGATTTATACGCGGGCACGCGCGTGCTCCGCAAAACCAGCACGCCGGCTGGCTTGGCAGAGAAGCTAAAGCACCTTTTTTGCCACTAGAAGCAGCCTTAAGGAGCGGGATTCAGGGCACGCTGTCGGAGGAAACAGACGGCTCCGAGGGCTCCACAGAACCCCCCTCCGCCTACCAGTACAGAATCACAGAATCATATAGGTTGGAAAAGACCTTTAAGATCATCGAGTCCAACCATAAAATTGGTTGGACTCGAGCCATCGAGTCCAACCATGTACCTGCCACCACAGCCCTCCGCTCTGCGTCTCCGCTTCCTCCAGCTTTTGCCATTCCTTTTATTCAGACTAAAACGCTGCTTTAGCCAAGTTGGTCTAAAGTGCGGTTGAAAGCTTAGTTCTGGTATTTTCTAGCTCTCCTTCCAGTCCTCGTTCTCCTCCTCTCCCCCAGCCACCTCCACCTCGCTCCCACCGCTTTCCTCTTTCAGCAGCTCTGCTGACAAAAACAAATGTTTATTCTAAGTTCACCAGCTGAGAGCTCTTAAACCATTTACTGCGGAGGTGGGAGGGAGGGGAAGACAAGGGAGTTCGTGGGGCAAATTGTTCAGCTCGCGGCCGCAGGGGAAGCACCGTTTCCCCCCTCCTCCTCCGCAGCCATCGGCACGAACAGCTCGGCCCGGGCTGCCGTCCTCGTCACCCCAAACCGCTGGGTCCGTTTGAACTTCCCGGCCCTGCCGCGTCCCTCCTTGTGATTTCCTTGCGATCGTAAGTCTTCTACCACCACCGAGTTTTGGTTTCGAGCGATTAGCTCAAAATACGCCGTTGAGATGAACCCAAATGCTTTGCTAGGACCAGCACTGGCCTTACGATAGCAAGCAGCGGCTTTGATCTCCACACGCCACGCCAGGGCACGGAGAATACTCATGAATATACAAGTGTTTTTAAAAAAAAAAAAAAAAATTTTAAAAATAATTTCAAAATAAACAGGGACACGACCAAATATCAAAGCACAAATTCAAGAGTCCTAGTGCTCTCAAGGGAGACAGCTCAATCTGAAGTGTCCTTTAGGTAGAGCCCGATGTCTTTGATAGTTCACCATATTTGATCAAATAAAGCTATTGATCCTTAGCATGAAAGTTCAATACAGGCTATCAGTGCTGTAAGAGTAGTACAATAAAACCCTCCGTCTTTTTGATCTCTGCTGAAGCATTTCATCTTGACATTTGTTAAATGTATCAGTAGATTGCTTAAAATGAGAATAGGGTTTTAAAAGCTTACTGGAAAAGCAAAGCTCACATAAAAATTTCAACTCCTACATTTGGTAACTTTTACATTCGGTGCTTTTCATTAACTGTATTGCCCAGCCAGGTATTATTATCCAATGCCATTTTAAGCAAGATGGTGAGACCTAAATGGATTTCTAAATATATATTCTTGGCTTCATTCTTACAAGTGGTTTTTATGAGGGTTTATCTGCTTCTGCACCTTTGCAGCTAATCAGTCCTTCAGACCACCTTCTGACCCCAATCCAGCAACAGAAACAGGGGGTTGATACCAGAATATGCCCGAGCAAGACAAAAGCCAAATGGCAACGTTAGCAAGCAAATAGAGAAGAGAGAGGAATGAAAAAGAACGTTTTCAATCATCTGATCCTCTGTAATAGGCAGGACAGACTGCCGTCTCGACGACACCAGTGCAAACCCAAAGCAAATAGCAAAACCACGGATTTTATTACTGTTACTCAGGGCACGATCTTGTGAAATGTACACCCCCGCATAGGGCATGGAGGTTAATGCATTCTGAATCGTAAAGACTTCTTTATAATTTAGAGTCGGTAAGCTCTAGAGCAGGTTCTGCATCAAAATTACTGCATCTGTCTCCTTCAAGATTTTCAAAACAACCGGAGGAGGCCTCTGACAAGCCAACCTAGCTTTAAGATGAGCTCTGGTTTGAGGAGGAAGCTGGATTAACTGATCTGCAGAGGTCTAATCCGAAATATTCTACAAGCTCATGACTTAATATTCTAAACACATAACCATGGTCACAGTGCAGCATTAAGTCATTGCTAATTTCTCACTCCTTACCTCAGCACCTGTCAAGAAGCCAGAGAAAAAGACAGCTTTTCAGATATCTGGGCTGGCCAGATCTAAAATCTGAGCTAGGAGGAAGGGAGTTGAGGATAATCTTCTTTATAGGGCCAGGCTGCTGGGAAATATGGAGACAAGTGGTCAAGTGAAGAGAGGTGGCCAAGGCAGCCAATACCACTCTGGCTCATATCAAAAATAGCGTGGCCAGCAGGAGTAGGGAAGTGACCATGCCCCTGGACTGGGCACTGGTGAGGCCGCACCTCGAATGCTGTGTTCAGTGTTGGGCCCCCCACTCCAAGAGAGACATTGAGGGGCTGGAGCGTGTCCAGAGAAGGGCAACGGAGCTGGGGAAGGGTCTGGAGCACAAGGCTGATGGGGAGCGGCTGAGGGAGCTGGGGTTGTTCAGCCTGGAGAAAAGGAGGCTGAGGGGAGACCTCATCGCTCTCTACAACTGCCTGAAAGGAGGGTGTAGAGAGGTGGGGTCGGTCTCTTCTCCCAGGTAACAAGTGATAGGACGAGAGGAAATGGCCTCAAGTTGCGCCAGGGGAGGTTTAGACTGGAGATTAGGAAATTTTTCTTCACTGAAAGGGTTGTCCAGCATTGGAACAGGCTGCCCAGGGCAGTGGGGGAGTCCCCATCCCTGGAGGTATTTAAAAGACGTGTAGACGGGGCACTTGGGGACATGGTTTAGTGGTTGACTTGGCAGTGCTGGGTTAATGGTTGGACTTGATAATCTTAAAGGTCTTTTCCAACCTAAACGATTCTATGATTCTAAGTCTAGCATTTACTTACTGTCTGGCTTATAAACTTGTATAGAAGAAAAACTGTACAAACACATAAAGATGGACTACGTATCTTCAATTACGTAGTCATAGGAGCAGCAGTATATGTTCGGTATATTATCTCATGTAGTCTTCCTATAAGTTATTCTCTGCTGAGGTGATCTCAAACGTTCCGAAGCTATTTTGTTATTCACAGATGCACACACACTTCTTCCTTCCATTAAAGCACAGATCACATATAAAAAACCAGGTTAGAGCATTGCACTGACCTGACGTTCAGTTCTGCCTGCTCCACCCTAGAATATCAAACCTTGAATCTGCCAGTATGCCATGAATCCTAAAGGCTGGGAATAAACAAACTCAGGATTAGATTCTCAGCTGGAGTACACTGATGTAGTCCACACAGGTTTATTAATTTATACTCCTTAAGGCGCTGACACCTAGTCTGTATCTTTCAAGAGGACCGAGATTTCAGAAATATCTTTTTGTTTGATTTTAAATCCAGTCAAAGCACTGTGTCTGGCATTTTGAGCCTGACTGCATTATCCCTGTTGCTTTGTAAAATGGAAAAAGAAGGGACTGAGGAAGGCAAGGTGAAAGTATTATGGAAGTGAGGAGAACTGAAAAAAAGAAATGGAGATAGGAAAAAACCAGACGACAGCAATGGATATTCTCCTGAGAAATCAGTACGATTAACTTGACTCTTCCCTGCCACACCATTCCCCATGCAATGCTAGGCCCACATCTTTGGGGAAGAGTGGCTGGAAAGCTGCCAGGCAGAGAAGGACCTGGGGGTGTTGGTCGACAGCCGGCTGAATATGAGCCAGCAGTGTGCCCAGGTGGCCAAGAAAGCCAATGGCATCCTGGCTTGTATCAAAATTAGCGTGGCCAGCAGGACTAGGGAAGTGATCGTGCCCCTGTACTCGGCACTGGTGAGGCCGCACCTCGAATGCTGTGTTCAGTTTTGGGCCCCTCACTCCAAGAGAGACATGGAGGGGCTGGAGCGTGTCCAGAGAAGGGCAACGGAGCTGGGGAAGGGTCTGGAGCACAAGGCTGATGGGGAGCGGCTGAGGGAGCTGGGGTTGTTCAGCCTGGAGAAAAGGAGGCTGAGGGGAGACCTCATCGCTCTCTACAACTGCCTGAAAGGAGGCTGTAGAGAGGTGGGGTCGGTCTCTTCTGCCAGGTAACAAGTGATAGGACGAGAGGAAATGGCCTCAAGTTGCGCCAGGGGAGGTTTAGACTGGATATTAGGGAATTTTTCTTCACTGAAAGGGTTGTCCAGCATTGGACCAGGCTGCCCAGGGCAGTGCTGGAGTCCCCATCCCTGGAGGTATTTAAAAGCCATTTGGATGAGGTGCTCAGGGACATGGTGTAGTGGTGGTTTTGGCAGTGTTAGGTTTATGGTTGGACTCGATGATCTTAAAGGTCTTTTCCAACCTATACCATTCTGTGATTCTGTGAAAGTACACTTGGCGAAGGAATAGGTTTCACCTACGATTACCACATCCACCGCCTGAGCAGCCCCATACACAAACACGGTGTAGTGACAAACGGGCTTCTCTATTTGTGGAAAACAATACAGCCTGATGACCTCTAATGCTGCTTCCTATCTTCTTAAGTTAGCAAGAAAAGACTTAAAGGCCTGTTACAGCTACCCTACAGCACATGCCTGGTGCTGCTGCCTTCCTTGAGGGGAGTCACCTTTGGAAGTAAATGGTTTAGAATTATGAGTAGGTCTGTGCGGATAAGTCTGTGTGATTTCAAACAAGATTTCAAAGCCTAGAGAAATAGTCAAAGCTGCACGTATGCAACCTTGAACTCCTGATGTTCCCCCACCATTAGGAAATTTTCTGAGGCAATGGAAAAAAAGTTAGCAAGTAACTTCAACTCAAAGCGTTTCTCTCCCTTCTTTGCGGTCAGCATCCAAGAAGCCCTGCTGAACAGAGATCAGGCTGAATGACTGAAAACAGAAGCACTCGGGGGAGCAGACGAAAAAACGCAAAAAGAAAGCTCTTTTCCCCTTCCCTTTAAGCTAAGTTTATAACTGTGCTGGAAAGAACAATCAAGAAATTCCTTTTGAGATGAGAGGGCAGGGAACTAGGGGAGAAAGAGGCCAGAGTATTTCTTTAAGGGCTTCTTTTTTTTTTCTTTTTCCTCCAGTAATATTAGTATCAAAGAAACCATTGTTGGATTTGCTTAAAGCTGGGAACTGGACTGAGATTTGCTGCTAGGCAAACTGGTCAAAACAAGACCTGCAGGTAAGTTGCCCCTCCTGAAGCAGGAGTGCAAGGAGTCTGCAGTTAATGAGATCTATCTTGTAGAAGAGTCTAGTAAAACCTGATGACAAGCCATGTAAGATTTCTGTACAGACCTAAACCATTCCATACGTGGGCCCAAGTTCTTGCCTGAGATCATCTGGCAAGCCCTGTGCTCATATAGGTGACATGAAACTAGAACTCTGCTGCTATTTGGCAATGAGACAGGCAGGGCAGTTGCCAGGTTGATATTCCCTAGACCCTCTTCTGTCCCTGGAAAGGAAGGCAAGGAGTCGCCAGTGGGACGTGAGATGTCATAGGGTCTGCACGAGTTGTATTTGGAATTTGCTAGGAAGAGAGAGAAAAAGCCTGCATACCTGTGGGATACAAAGCAGCATACCGGGGAAGCGGCAGGGCATCGAAAGGTTCCCAGATCTGCTGAAGGTACCACGTTGCAATGCCCACATCCCACCAGAAGACAGTCCTCAACAAAACCGGTACCTGGCTACCAGATAGTCTTTCCTAGACACGAAGCAAGGACGCACCTTAGTCCAACAAGCAGAGGCAAACTCAGAGGTGGCCAGAAAAACACACGTTGCACCCGCCAAAGCATCCAAGTCTTCTTCAAAGAGAACCTGGAGGGGAGTGCACTGCAGCAATCCTGCCTGCAGGTAACACAGTCTGCACTGCTGGGAAAAAAATTCACAGGAAGGCTAGCTGAAGCAGAATAACGCAAACCCACAAGAAAGAATCTACTTTGCTTTGTTTTAGACCGTTTCTGTGCGAGAGAGGAAACAAACCTCGCTGCAGCCATAGTTCTACTTAAAGTAACATTGAGCACTCAACCTCTGCTTTGGGATGAAGCGGACCCAACGTGAATGCTGAAGGGCCTCAAGCGCAACGGGAGCAAAGTCAGCAAGAACGAGCAAGAGCCTCGAGGCTGCTTTGTAGGATTCTTCGGCAAGCTCTACCAGATGTATTAATATTACAGTATCGCCTGAGAGGACATCTGAGATTCTTACAGGAGACGCTATAAAAAGAACAACCAAGAAGATTACCTGTACTCCCCAAACTTTCAGATAGGTGGCAGAAGAAGAGGGAAATAAACTTCCCAGAGTGTTTCCATAACCCAGTAACAAAGCAAGGAATACACCCCTAGAAGGCCTAGCCCCCAGTCCGTAGGCTCTTCTGCAACACTGCCTTTAACAATCGCTTTGCGAGCGAATAAGCTGAACCAAACTAACTGTGTCATTTTTTTCCGCTGTGCTTTTCTACAGCTTTAACCTCTCTCCATTGTTGCCTGGCTGGTTTTGAAAAGCTTAATCAGAGATGATACTCTAAATCTCTTCTTGGCAATGTTACTAATCTGTTTATTATTTTCCTGCAAAAGCACAGCCCTGATACGAAGCCTAACATACCCAAAATGCTTAATTACATTCTTTCCCCTGGGACGGGGAAACCATTTCAACCCTCTGTGAAAGCTAGGGTAGTCTTAGTGCAGAACACCTTTATTAGAGAAAACGGAGCAGCACATTTCAGGAGAAAAAAGGGAATGTAACCTTTCATCGAATGATACCACTACATTATCCCTCAAAACAAGGTGCTATATAAAAGATGAAGTCCTCGCGTAACACTCATAACGTACTTGTTAAATGCCAGGTTCGGCTGCAAATTTTTAACATTCCAACTATTTAATGAGTTCTCTGTTTACTTGTTTTCCTTTCAAGGGGTAAAGTAAATCAGAAAGCGCGCTGCAAAATTAATAATCATAATAGATCTCTTCACAAGTGCCTGCAGTAAGATAAAGAATAGCTATTATGCCATTTTTCAAGACGGCAAACTCAAGAACAGAGAGACCAACGTGAAGCTCAGGCAGCCTAAGCACAGGCACTTAGCTGAGGCATCCTAGGTGAGAAATGCAGTCGTCCCACATTCTGTCTGGAAAACCTGTAGAGAGAAGCCAGAGAGGCATCCCCATACGAGCGTTCAATTCCAGTGCAATGAATCAGTCTCAGGAACTGCCTGTCTCTCTGCCAGCCATAGATGCACCTCAGGGCAATTTTAGTGCCTAAAATGAGATGTGGCGAATCCGGGGAAGTTTTCTACAGCTAGTCGTACAGGAGACGCATGGCAGTACAGCGAATTAAATCCAGGCTTCCCAAGTCAGTATCTTAACCACGTATTTTTACTACCCAGTGTAGCCTTATATAGATTCCTTGGCTGTGATCTCCTGTCTCGGTGGTGTAAATCTGAAATAACTCCTCTGAAGACAATGGAATCTCAGTAGTGGAACAAGTAGGAGTCAGCTGCATTCGACGCAGCTGCAAGTGGACAAAAAAAGCAGCAAAATTTGGTATTTGGTTATGCCGGCTTAAATCTAACAGCATAAAACTTGTCTGTTGTTTGGAGGCATTAAATCATGCTTCGGGAAGCTCCACTGGTCTCCTGGTGGCTAGATGGAATTGCTAAGCTCAAAAGAATGATTGCGTGACGTATAGCTGAGAGGTTGCTCTGCCTGTGTCCTTGCTCTTCGGCAAAGCGCTCCCATGCAATGCTTAATGCTAAACTACCTGCAAACCGCAGGTAGACCGCTGCTGGAATTTCTCAGTAGTAAATTAAAGCGACCAACTCTCAAGAGCAGTTTTTTCAAGGAGCACATTGTCAACAGATTTAATACTACTGAGCATCGATGCAAAAACAAATGCACGATCCTTCCCATCTCAAAGTACTGCTAATTTTTCAGTAGATGCTTATGCATCTGGACGAAGGCGCATAAAACCAGATCCCTGTTTGCTTAAGTGTAACATTCTCAGCACATAGTTATTACTTCGCATACACAATAAGTGCTGGGAGTAAATTTCTTTATCCAAGGTCCAGTCCTTTGAGTTGCTGAATAATGCAAGCCTCAGATCCTGCCAAGAGCTGGAACGTAACACTGATTTTCCTTGAAAAAAATTAAGATACTTTAACTCATGATTCTGAGGAGGAATTTCAAAATTAACAACTGAAATAAAATAGTAGTGAGAAGCTAATCCGATTTTCTTTGTGTGGTCTCAAACACAGTTTGGTCAACTGAAAACCAGAAAGTATCAGAAAACGTTTCATAACAATGTGAAAATGTTCACGCCATTTCACCTGGAAATCTATTAAAACCTTGTGAAGCCAGCAGTATCCCAATGTTTCCCTCCACCCCTGAGTTCAGAAGAGAATCCAAAAAGCAGGTGCTGAAGACTCTAAGAATATTATCGGCCCGAGTGACCAGCCTAAGGTCAATAATAGAATCGGAAACGCATCCAAAAGTGACAGCAACAGAATCCGCTATCACAACACTTCCTCGTTTATCAGGTCCTGCAGCAACAGCAATCTCAACAAAATTATGAGTTTGTTTATTAGCTGATACCTTTAGGAGAAAAAAAATGTGCCATCCAGCTAGAGAGAGAAATAGCCTCAGTTATCTTCACTGTCATCTGTGAACACCAACACGCAGCTGCACATTACAGGCTAAAAGGGAGTAAGGTCAGACCACGGGAAGGTGTTGGCATTTATCACACGTAGCTCAGCGCTGCTCGGTTATCGCTTGCACCTGCAACCAGGAGGCTGTTTGGCTCTGCTCTGGAGCCAGAGCTAAGCTTGTTAGACAAGGTATGACATTGCCGTCCAAAACCACCCCAACCTCAAAACAATCACGGCACTCGGGCTTCCTTCTCTGCTTGTCAGAGATCCCGCTCTTCCGATTCAACTCTGGGAGAGAGATCTCTGTTTTCAAACACTCCACAGCGCTCCTGCAAAAAGAACGGATGAAAAATCCCTGTGTTTCGGATATCCTTCCCTTCCTTTGTAATAACAGATGCCCCAGGCCCAGTGGTGCCTTAAGAGCGTAGTATACTCCAAGCCATTTTCCTATTTACTTCAAGTATCAAGCGGATTAACAAACCAAGAGGCTATTAACTGTATCTACATACCTGCTATAACTATTAATCTGTGTGCCACTGTGCAGCGTAGAACAAGCCGATATTAAATAAAATAAGGAGCTAATCTCCCAAAGAGTACAAACCTTTAAGACTCCTGTCCCCTTTCCTGGAAACATGCCACATGCATAACTCATTTTTTTTTTCTTCCAGGTGTCACAGTTCTGCCAGATCCAGCTAAGAAAAATGCTTTGCCTCAATCTATTTCTACACGGCTCAAGGGATAAAAGGCAGGAAGGTTCAGATCCAAAGCTTCAGATTAGTTGTTGGACCAGCCAGCAATGTGCTCCCATAACGGACTGACTCCTTTTCCGCAAGTAGGACCCCTGCTCTCAGGCCTGAAGCATGCGAGAGAGTTTTTGCATCTGCTCTAGCCACTGGATCTCTGAAGAAGGAACAAGTCAGAAATAGGCAGGGAACGTCCAAGGGCAGAGTAGAGAATAGATCTGAGAGCACCTTTGGGACTCTGCTGCAACAACATCAGGTCCATTAAAGCCCCTCCGTTGACAGTACAGGGCGAAAAGACGGAGGACATCTAGCATACTATTAAAGGAGTTAGAAGGACGCTCTTTGCCAGCCCTCAGGTACCATCAACATCCCTCATTACCAAAGCGACAGAGAAGCTGACGGAGGAGAACACGGACCTCATTCACACCAGCATAAACCAGGAATAAGAGCACAATTACACCAAAGTCAATGAAGTTAAGATGAGAACAGATTCAGTCTCATTGAAGAAGGCATTTGGATGTATTATGCGGAAACCTTTACGATGTAATATTTGGCCTTGGAGATGACACTGCAATTTCATCAGATAATTAAAAGACTGAAGGAAATAATACTTTAAAAGACACTAAAAAGATGCCCCTGCACCTAAATAGTACTAATGTTAGGACTGAAATAACATTAAAGGGAGAGACTAATTCTGACCTTACTTTAACTAATTGAGAAAATGTTCACCAGACGGTTTTATTAGGCAACCAAAGGTAGAAATTGCCCCATCAGCTGTCCCTGTATAACTTAATTAAACGACACGCACAACTCCAACGCACTGTAGGCGGTCTCTGGGGAGAGGAACTGAGGAGGAAAAGGCCGTGGATAACAAAGGTTAATCACATTGCCTAATGCACGCACATGCTCCGGTGGCCAGGAGGGTAGAAAACTAAGTAATATCCCTGACAGCACATAGACATCGCAGATCAATGCAGGACAGAGGCAGTTAAGTAAGTCAGATGGTAACAACCGCTTTGTGGTTTCCATATGGAACCACTGGAAGGCCTTCCAAAAGACATTAATGTCTTTAACGAGATACCGGGGCTCCAAGAAGATAATTTAGACAAGCAATTGAATTTATGGAGCAGAAAGACTATTTATGATGAACCGCAACCAGTCAGCTCAGAAACAAATCAGGACAAGAAAGCTGGGATTAAGACTAAAAAAGTCCATGAATATCAGTAAGGTCGGGAGGAGCCTTACGTACAGATTATTACTATTATTTTAAAACCAGTGGCCACTTAATGACACCTGAAATCAACAGGAACTCTTGGTGAGGGGGTAAGGGGGAGCAGACTGGGAATTGCATGTGGGGATGTAATTGTAGGGACTGTGCCCCCCCCCCCGGGACAAAATCTGCAACTACAAACAATAATTTGTGACGAAGAAGAAAGTTTCTCCAGTCCTCTAAGTATTAACATTTCCATTCTTTTGAAGATTGACATCCATATTGGACTGTCCTACTTCATCAAAAGTTTTCCATAATTTCCTTCAAATTTTGCTGCTAAACCTGAGAAATACTGGCCAAATATATCATCCTCTAAAAATTTCAGAGAGGAGTAAAACCAGAGGAAGCTTAAGGGGCTGGATGATACCACCTCAAGATGAAAAAACAAACCACGTCTTTTCAGCTGGTACCTAAAAATTCAGGAGAACACGTTCAATCTACTGCGTCTGCATAGCTGTAGGTTCATCGATCCGTTGGCCCAAGCGCTGGCGCAGAGTTATAAATGATACTCGCGCCGTGTAATTGGCGCCATTAACAAAAGAAACAGTTCCTTGGTTTGGCTGCAGGATAAGAATTATCTATAGATCTTTTGCTAGAATCCCGCTACAAGACAGATCCAAGATGACAACAAAAACCTCAGCGCAGGGTCTCGTATTAAGGCTGTACCTTCAGACTCCGCAGAAACAGCAATTTCTCTTCCAAATCACTGCTAAAGAGGTTAGATGAGATGTTACTTATTGCATTCCAGCCGGCCTTTCGTTTACACCGCAGTCCTTTTCTAAATCTATCTGAATACATTTCCCAGTTCCATCTAGGACAGTACCTGAGGCTTTGCAGAAATGCAAATATTACTACAATAACTCATAAGGGGTCCCCCGCTCCTACCAAGAGAGGCTTGTCTAATAACAACCATCCTTTATTCGTCCAGTACCGCGTACTGCTCGTGGGTCTCCAGCTGACCTGAATTCTGCCCATTTCAACAGAGCCGTGCCCTTCCAATCTAGCGATAGGCCTGGCCTGCTGTATTTACAAGGTGGTAACAACCAGATTCATTTTCCTCTCCGCTTTCAAAATCCATTCTCAACGCAGCAAAAAACAGAGTGCAACAATATGACCTTTAAGAATAAGAGCTACAGAGACCAGGATAGTGCCACAAAGAGCAAAATGAATGCTCCTCAATATTAAATGGCATTTTTAAAGATGGCAGACGAGTTACGGGCCTATTTCCGATCAACATGCTCACAAAAAATATGCTTCAAACCCAGCCCAAGTTACTTGCTGAATGATTTCAAAGGCAAGCATATATCACATCTGAAAACAAAGCTCAGCGTGCCTTTTTTGCAGCCAAAAGTATCCCTATACACCGCTGGATAGGGACCACGCCCTCAGCCTCACAGAAGTCCTTAAGACTGAAAATTTTTTAAACTTTTCAAACTCCAGAGTTTGAAATATATCCTAGTAACCCTAATGGGGCCAATTTTCCACTACTTATAGCCATGCATAGTAAGGCATGTGCAAAGTAACACCTAAATGGATGAAAAGCTATTACTGTGATTTGGCAGCATTTTACTTTCACTCAGCACTAACTTTGCACAGGCTTAAATGACTGTGCTAGGTGCGAGGCAGGGGGAAAAAAAAAAAATCAACCACACTGAAGTCAATGCAGTTATTTCTGACTCAGAGAGGATTACGTTTGGTCTGAGTAAGACTGCTGTCTCTTTGCTTAGATGGCAGAACTATTCCTAGCTTCCCATCCACCCTCCCCAAACACTTGGAGGCAGGGAGCTATGGGCAAAACACTACCCGAGAATAGATCCTGATCAGTATTAGACACGTTTCCTTAGCAATAGGTGCAGATCTTCATCCAATGACAAATAATCGTTGGGTTGGGTTTTTTCCCCCCCATTGAATCACTGAATTTGAGAGAAACACATCTCTTATATCGGTTGAGGAAACGAATGGGGAAGGGCGATACCCCATCCTTCCAAAGGATGCTACAACAGTAAAATAGAACGAGCCCCCCCTAACATCTCCCGGGACACTGCAACCTTCCACTTTCTGTGGCCCGGCAAAACCAAGTCCATAAAACATGAATGAGATCTTAGTCAGCCTGAGTCATTTAGTTTCTGTTGCCCTGAAGCTAATAAAGTCAAGAGTTCCCCGTCTCCTAATGTTGCTCAAAAATGCATATATAAGATGAAAGGAATTCATCCTAGCCTGGATATTCTGGGCGAGGGTGCGTGTTAAAGATACAGGTTTTTGTGAGACACGGCATTCTGGAGAGCGGCTGCAAAACCAAATGAGAAGTGTGCAGAGGCATACAGCTCCCACCTCCAGAGAAGGGACTAATCTTGACTAGTAAAGTTATATAGGATTGCAGGGAAAGAGTTACAGCTCTGAATAAAGTTTAAACTTATGACCCTCATTCTTTGCTGCACTTTATGGAGTCATTCATGTTAAAGCAAAAAGAGTGCTAAATGCTACCAAGTCAGCACGGTGGCTTTTTGTTCTAATGGATGAATATTACTCCGGGGAAGCAAAAGATGCAACTCTGCCGTGGGTCCGAGATATCCTGTAGCACCATCGTCCTTCTTAAGCAAAGAACGCAAATAAAGAGGAAAGACGTTGACTCTTGATCTCTCCGAGTTGAATCAAGAGCCCAGAAAGCTGTGATGCAACAAAGCAAAGTACGTACAAAATTACACACAGAACGTCTTTCTAAGAGAGCTCTGGGTATCTGCTTTTCAAGGACATTAAATATCCCCTCGTCCTACCAAAATGACTCTCCTTCCACAGTTACACACATTAACTGGTTCAGTGACTATTTCGCTAATGATTTCTGTAGGTCTTCAGGACTTGGGAATCCTGCCTGCAATCACACTGAGCTGTGGACTACAGAAATAACTAGCCAGATAGCTGTCATTTCGGATAATCTGGGCTAAGTACACTGAAATAAGCAGTTCCACCAACTGTACGGCTGTGCAAGATCAGAATCTGGTGTTGGGTGGAACAGAGCATATTGACTTTAAAACCAATCCGAGTGGCAAAAAATGTTCGCCCTAAGCAGACGATTATTATTAAATATAGGAAGATATATGGTGCCTTTGAAGCAGTCTGAACGATTCCATTTTAAGAAAAGAATTAGTCATAACAGCTCAGATAACGTGACATGGATAGCAGGATTCAGTTCTGACAGAAATTCCTTATGCATTGATACAGTGATAAATTAATGATTGACAATCCGGGGAAGAAATCTCTAAATTGAACCGTCATCATTCTTTTTAAAAGGAAAACCAGGGCGGACACAAAAGTTGCTGCGTAGAATAGAAAGATGCTCTTGCCGAGTTCTAAATAGGGACATCTGGAATAACATCACTTGCTGTTTTAAAATCAGGCTTTCCACTGGCTCTGAAAGATTTCTGAATCATTTACTCTCACAACATGGTTTCAGGGAGAAAAAGCCTCCCCGAAGCCAAAGCAGACAAGGCAACCTGTCAGCAGCCTGTCCCCGAGCCTGCTGCACAGGCAGACATTTCCATGCCTGGCAATGCACTTAGACACGCACACATTCCCTCTCGATACTCTCCCTATTGGCAAAACTGGATCGAATGCTATAAAAAGCTGTCGCAAAAACAACCAGCAGCTAATGCAAGTGGGAGCAAGAACGCAGAAGAGCGTGTTTGTTATGGGATACAAAAATCCCTGTCCCGGAAGAATCAGGGCTCCACAGTTGCGACCCCAAGCTCTGCCACGTCATCCCAAGTCAGCTACTTGGGCGCTTCACGTCTTTGGCTTCTTCCTCCATAACAAGGCATAAAAATAGTTGAGAGAATCCATGTTCCCCAAACAAACGTAGATTGCAGATGCAAGGAACAGTGGCATTACTTGTACTACACGAGTGATCCCAGACACAGAGACCTGAACCTCACCGAGAAGACCCCCCCTCCCCTTTTCACGTAAGTGCCGTCACGTGAACGGCACTTATCCAGCACACCGGCCAAAACCGAGTTCCCACCCCAAAACAGGGACGCACCACAAGCTCTGCAGAGTCATTTAGCTCTTGTGATTGCTTATGCAGAGGAGATGCTCGGAGACGACGGTACAAAGCGACATCAAGAGACTGAGGAAAACGTGTATGGGCAAAACTGACAATACCACCACTTTGCATTCCCTTCACAGTGATGTTATAGGATTCATATTCCGGTTTTATACCACCACAGTAAATAACACTCGGCTATACATACATACATACAGGGCTGCGTTCGCTCTGTACACATTCAAAGGCAATCCATTGCAAAAAACGATGCTGCGCAGTTGACTCAACTTATACTCCACATGAACTGGTTGTAGACAATTATTTTGTTTTCACTTTTCTTTCATTTAAGTGCCTTGTGCATCTGCTTGTCCATCCAGGTCCATTTGAAAGCATTTGCCATCCACGTCCCACTGTGAGTGCAGGACATGGTTGGCTCATTATATTGAGTGTGACATATTAGAGACATCCGAATAGGTAAAACCTGACACTAAAAAAAACCAAAAAACCCCCCAAAAAAACCCAAAACCCACCCAAAGAGGCCTTCAAAAATTGCGAACTAGAAAGGAGAAAAGGTAGAAGCGGATTATTTAGGGAGAACAGAGAGAATCCTATAAATACCTTAGAGAAAGACTTCAAAAATATCTTCTTCTGTACCAGCACAGTCTAAAAAAGAACACTGTCTTACACTTTAAATTCTTAATGACTTAAGTGACTGGATACCCAAACTTTTCTCCTGGTTTTCAGCACAACAGCAAAAGGACAAAAAGGTACCTTGGTTTCTGGGCAAAGGCCTGAAAACGGTGGGCAACGCGGGATAGTTTTGGTTCAACTGCTGCCCAGCCTGTTTCTATGGCTGCTTCAATTTGCGAGCATGCAAAAGATGGTCTTGCAAGGTCCTCAAGAAGAAATCAGAAATAACCGAGTCCTCTTGCACGTAAGAATCTCAAGAAGTTCAAGTCTTCACAAGCACCTCGGGATCCGAGAATAATAAAATTGATAAATGCTCATTTAAGCCTTGATCCAGCGGTATTTGAATAGAAGCCTTGAAAATTACATCCATATATGTAAGACCAAATAATAACTATGAGCATAATTCTTTCTCCTTCCCAGTCCCGCAAGCATCCGGCAAGGCTCTGAAGTGCATTTACCCTCAGGTTTAAATGCTTCCCCAGAGAGCCGTCAGTACTCCTGCAGGATTGAGCTCTATTCAAAGGAAAGACTGGGATGGTTTATGGGCTCAAATGCACTCCTAGAAGGATCCAGCGAACAGCAGCAAGACTAAACAAAACAACTATTGGGAAACACCCTATATGCAAGAACGAACAGTCCTGGAGCTGGCCAAGTCGAGTAATATTCACAGCCCTCCCTGGCTTGAAGACCTTTTCTTTTTTCCTATTAGCCCCATCTCAGAGTAATGAATTTTTTAAACTATCAAACCTCGCTTATAGCAATTGCTGGAGTTTTGAAATATGGATAAAATTAACACAAAGTTACAAGGGGAAAAAAAAAAAAAAATCAAGGTTCAAATAAACATCTAGTAAACTTTTAATATTTGCAGTAATACAATTTGGTGCAGTAATTTATAATTTTTGTACAAGCAACAGCTAAGATTAATGTTGGTAGTTATTATATGCAATAATTATAGGCTTTTTAGAAGCTGCCTGGCTGGAGGGACACTGCCTGTTTGTACAAAAGATAATTATAGGACAAATTTAATTTTCCCATTCCCCTAGTTAGGCAGCTGCTGCAGATAAACACATACCTCATTTTCAAGTGCTGGTTCCTTAGCGCTGCCTTTGAAGTGCCACAACCCTCATCAAAAACTGAATTTTCATTCACTGCCCAAGTACAGCTGAGTTTGTTTAGGTACTCGCACAACTCCTGTCATCGGTGTTCCTTTAGTACTTTATCCTGGGAGATTGTTAGCCCCCAGATCCCCTCTCCAGGACAGAGGGCTGCTCCTCCTCGTTTCCCGACACCAGGCAGGACAGCGCAGCGCTGATGTCCAGCTCCACCCCGAGCCTCGGCACGCGGCTGACACGCCGTCAAGTCCTGCCGCTCAGACTGCGGCCCTCCCGAGAGGGGAAACACAACCATTCACGTAACCCCGGCACCGTCCCACCTCCAGGTCCGGCCGGGCTGGGCACGCCACAGCCTTCTCCCCCCCAACAGACACACGAGTCAAGCTTTGCTTTCCTTAAGGCGTAGAACACTTTTGATTCTCTCACCATCAGCGGTTTGGTTTGGAGCAGCAGAATGGAGTTTGAAGCAATTCCCAATTGTTTTCATTTACAGCGTGTTGGTTCAGTCCACAGAGCAGTTTTGGCACGGGCAAACCAGCTTTCTTCCAGTTTAGCTCTGGAAGCTCTGTTCCAAAGACTTTGCAGCACTTAAGGGGGCTGTGACCTTCCAAGCCAGCTGGCAAGCAGTGCCCTGGTACCTTCCAGCAAGTATCAAACTCTTCACTCTCTGCAAACCTCAAATCCTGTTGGTTGTGAAAAGCTTGGCCCAAGAGACCAGACTCGATGTTATCTCAAGTGACCTTCCTCTGGATCACGTATAATGCACTTAGGGAGCTTCAGCACCAACCATTCCCACCTACTGATCTGCTCCTACTACAACAGCTTATCTGCCAATACAGCCTTTAAGCCCAAACCGCAGTCAGACCAAGAGCAAGACAACAGGAAAGCGTGCAGTTCTGAGGGTCCGCATACCTCCATCCGCCAGCAGAGTAAACTAGGAACATCCCATTCTAGTGAACTCAAGAAGAGCATAGAGCACTTGCTGCGTTTGGGTCTTTCATCTACCTAACACATCCCAGGGACTTGGCCCTGAAGGTCTTTAAAACATGGTTTCTAACCCAGAAGAATCTTGAAGGAAAGAAGTTGCTGCACAGTTTACTCCGTCTCTCTGATCATGCAATCCATCTCTAGCGTTTTCCCTTAGAGAACTCCATTCGCTCATCTCAAGCCAAAGAGTTTTGCCATCAATTGCCTGGATTAAAAGCCGGATGAGGCTTTCAGCCCAGAACTCTGCTGGCTGCTACCTGCTCGAAGAAAAGCCTTCAAACATCCCTCTTGCTGCTGCACAATTAATTTCTTTTCCCGCAGGCTTTCAGAGTCTATTGAATTTTACTTTTTCCCCCCCTCTGCAGACTCTTACACCCTCTCTAGAAAGCGTTGCTTAGAAGTTAACAGGCAGAAAGAGAATTAAGGAGATGAACACAAAGACACCCCAAATGGTTTCCTCACTCAGAGCAAACTTCATCCCGTAGAGGGTTGCCCGTTTCCTGTAGTCAAAAATCAATTGTTAGTAAAAACAGAGGCTTTGAAATCAGTAATTTCCTGCTATCTTCCTTTTTGTGTCAAAATATTTACTTTCCTTTTGTTCTTCGGTACTGGTACCCCTAATTCTGCTCTTCAAAACCGTTGTCACCCAGTGAGCTGCACGTCACAGGACCATGCGTTCACATTTACAATCCGTGCTCTTGGAATGAAATTCACCTCGTAGAGCTCAACCGTCCCTCAGCCCCGTTGGTTTAAAACCACGATCCCCCAATAACTTCTGATTTCATCTCCAAGATATTTCATTCCACATTCTGGATCCCCTCCTCTGTAAGGCACGCGTGACATTGCTGTGATTCTTTCTTATCTTTTATCTATTTTGATTATACAGCTCCTGCGCCAAGGGCTGTTTCTCACCGAATTTCTACAACGCCGACGTATTGAGACATTTGTGTGAAAATAAGGGTTCAAAATTACAATCCAATTAACGTTCAGAATACAAATAACTCGGACGACTGGGGACTGTGTTCAGTATAGCAGGCCAACCTCCTGAGCAGTTACGACAGGGTTAATCCTGGCTTTCTCTCCATGGCTTTTCCTCCCAGAAGAACATCTGTTCCTAGGAAGCGTGTGCAGCGTTGAAACCAATTTTCCTGGGTGTTCTTGTTTGTTTGTTTGCTTTCACGGACATACCACAGCAGAGAAGAGCTATACCAGACTTACCCTTCTGAAGATTGTTCTACGCGCGTTTATCCTTGAACTTATTTTTCAACAACACACATTCAAAACTAAGTTCTAAATTTGTCCTTCAAGTTAAGAAATCTATAATTTGGAGCTTGTTCACAAAAAGATAAAGAACATTAAAGCAGCTGGCAAGTACAAAAACTCAAGAACAAAACTAGTCTCAATATCAAAACCACATTTCAGTATAATGGACCATATAATTAATCCATGAACGAGATGACAAAGTCCCTAATCATAGAGAGAGTCAGCTGTTTCTTTGTCGATTTGGTTACTAACTCAACTGTTTCATTTAATACTCTGAGTTAATGAGGGGTCTCATATCCTAACAAGCTGAACATTAGTGGATTTCTTACACTGAGTGGAAGAGCCTCAGAAGGTTTAGTGGCAAACAGAAGCGGTAATTATTAAAATTAAAAGGTGACAATGATGTTGGGAGTTTATATGAGTTCGCAGTGGGTTCAAACCAGAAATCATTACCTTGGAAGTTAGTTTTACCTGGAGATTTATTTACTGAGAAGACGAAACTCATTAGAAACTGATCTCCGTGCGGAGAAAGAAAACTCACGCGACTGCGAGACTGCGTGGGGAAGATCCCTTCCTGGTAAATACTCGATACGAAACAAGGTTAACCTCTCTAAACACCTTTCAGCAAAGGTCTCGGCACGGTTCTGAGCCCATAATAAGTCTTCTGATAGAACTGACTCCCCCCCAGATTAATGAGCTGGCATTATTAAAACGTTGTTTGGCATTCCCAATTAAAAGGCCTTTTTGTAATATCAATTTGCATAATTACATCGGAAATTACAGGGCCCAATTCTCCTTTACCCTAGAGCCTCTTTACACCACCTTGATAGCAGCGGGCTTTACACCAAAGCGTTACACCTGAACAGCTTCTCACTGTAACTCTGGCCTTTCTTTCCGTGCCTTCCCCCTCCTCTAATTGCCAGTCTCGAGTCGGGGGCAGCTGCTGCTGTTTGTGACGCAGAAGAGTCCATAATTTACCCTAATATTTGTAAGAAAAATAAACCAGCAAAATGTGTAGCAGTGCGGAATGTAAACCTCGATAAAGGATATGGACAGCTGTCCTTGCGATGTGCTGTTATTTAGGATGTTCTAAAACATCATTAGTTTAATTGAATATATATTTAAATGGAGTGTTTCAATGGTTATTCTGAATGTACAGCTAGTTGGAGAAAATTAACACAATCTATTTACTTCAAAAGGCTTTGGAATGAGTAAATCAACTTCATTTACAAATTATATTATAGCACTTCTAACAATTTATGTCATTGAATTCACGAGTGCTGTAGGGAGCAGTTTGGTTGCAAATGTTTTGGGAAAGAGCTGGCTTAGGACTTTGGGAGCTTAGTGAGTGCTGTGTAAATTCTCACAACAGCTAAAGCCTATGGCCTTCCCTTGTTCAAAACACACTGTTACTTATGGGAGCTTTGTGGCCTTACACTTTAAATAATGCTCTGCTTTTAGAAAGGGAAAAGAATTAAAAAAAAAAATAAAATCTAATAAGCACACCCCTCCCATAAACGTGTATTTGCTATAGTTTTCACTTTTTAGTATATTCTGAATAACCTTGCACGAAAGAACTCAAATTCAGAGCTCCTGCTTATCAGTGCTATCCCAATACGTTGGCGAGACTGCCCGATTTCATACCGGCGATGAATCAAGCCACAGAGCCTGAAGCAGAGCTTAGGCAAAGCTCAGGGGAATTGCTTAGGGCTCAAGTTCTGCAGGCAAAACTGCCGCGGAGGACGCGTGTGCCCACGTAGAGCTTTGAGAGAGCAAAGCAGAGATGACACCCCTATACCTAACGAGGCCAGGAGTTATGTGGGAGAGAGATTGCTGAGCTGGTGTCTAGAGGCTTCTCGACCACCAGAAAATACCTGGCACAGAAAATTCCTTTAGTCCTCTTCATCTATCCTAAGGATGAGCACTTCAAGTTTGTCTTTGACTTCCACGGATTCAAAAGTACGCGTCTCCTCCAGCCCCCTAATCCTTCAGTTATTTCAAGGCAACTGAAGAGTAAACTCACCTACATGCACAAAATATGAAGATTAAAAAATTAATTCCTGCGTATTTCTTAACCTGTCTCAATGCTTGGAAAACAAGAACAAATACCAGCGCATGTGTGTGTGCGTGTAACAGGATGGGACACATCACTGCTTCATTTTCTTCCCATTTGTGGGATAACCCCAAACTTCCAGTGAAAAAGTTGCTTAAAAAGACACATGTTTAGCAGCTATTGCCATTACAAACTAAGTGAAATATTGCCATCCAGCTTGTGTTGTAGCCACACGTCATTAGTGGCATTTTTTGTGTCTGACGTATCTCTCCAAAAGCAACCAAGAGAACCCCAATTTACACATTCGCTCACAACCTTTAAATAATTAGATTATGCTTTGCGGCTATTGCTTCATAACACCACCCGTGAATTTTAGGCACCAAAGGCAGATTGGGTTCTTACTCGAAGACGGATATAGTGGATGCCGTTAGAAGTCAGAAGGAACACAGAACAGTTAAGAGCAAAGGGCTGCCTTTCAGAAGGACAAAGGACATATTCCCAGTCCCGGTAGCTACACAGGGTCTATATCCAGCTCTTATGTAGTTGACCTACGGGTCAACTCTTGATTAGGCTGCCTCTACTTTACAGGCGAGAAGCCGAAGTGTGGAGTTTTGACGAGAGCGGCCCGACACCAGGAAGCACGGCAGCGTTAGCAAGGGACGCAGCCACTGCTCCCTACCGGTACCTGGCAGCAAGAGAGCAGAGCCCCAGTAGCACAAAAAGGATTCCGTTAGGACACCGAAACCCTGCCACTGTGATCAGGACCCGACTACATCTGCAGCAAATGGCTCCTAAGATTCAGCCTGATGGATATCCTATTTTACATCCTCGAGCATCCCTAATGGTTTGTGAAACAAGAGTAAACAACATAATGGATCAAAGCTGCGATAAGCTACTCTCCAGAGACTTGATTTAGATAATAAGATGAAATAAGGTATGACAATTTAAAAAAAACTGGTACAAAAGCAAGATAGATATTTGCCAAAAAGGGGCTGACAAAGACATTGCTAATACTTTCCCCTCCGGTACCTCGCTGTCAATAGTGATCCATCTCAAATCTTAATTCTCCTTTCATAGCTGGTGGGCCAGCTGAAATCAATGGTCTTATTAGTTCTTTTAAAATGCAGCCATATGTTTGAGGCACTTTGTTGGGCTGAATCTTTTCACAGAGGTAAACTGCATGTCTTGCGTGCAGTTCCACAAAATCAGGCAACTGCGTAGCGTCACCAAATTTCTACCTTAAGTACTGCATAGCTTGTTTATTTTACATATGACTCGATATAATTGAAACGGTTTTAAATTTATTTAAATGGAAAAAAGACCCTATTTTAATATCATATAAAATTGTTAGCTATAGAAAACTGCACAAGTAGATCATAACTTGGGTTCAAAATGGCTGTATGTTCCCAATATTTAATAATAATAATAATAATAAAAAAGAATCTTTTGGCGTTCTTACGGAAACCATGGGAAACAAAGTCTATTCATCTGGTTTTATGCTGTCCTACAACGGTCATCCACTTACATGGTAGGAAGATGTGTGTTAACTCAGCTATTTTTTGTTATCATCATTTTAGAGAGTGGTTATTTATTCCGATGAATGGACTTATTTTTACAGAAAGTATAAATAACATTAACAGATGTGTGCTTAATTGTTCTGGAGGAAAAAAAAAAAGAGAGGAAAAAAGGAGGAGAATAAGTAAAGTCGTGATCCAAAGTCCCGTAGAGCCAATGGGAAAGATTTCACTGGGCTTTGGAACAAGCCCAAACCCGGGGTTGTTCTCTCATTTCCAAAGTGCTTGCATTGAATTGGTAGCTGCGTTCTACTTTAGCCAGTTGGATTGGAGAAAAGGCAGGAAACTTCTCTAAAACCCACTTGAATGAGGCACTTTGAAGAGGAAGCAAATAAAGTAGGTAAAGACTTTTTTTAAAAAAAGCCCAACGTATAAAAAGTCGTTCTTGTCCAACAAACTAACAGAAAGCACAGAACCAGCTCTAACTGGAGTAGCAAAGCGATGCCCGTGTACGGACAGCCCTGATTATATTCCATTCTTCCCCTCCCTTCTGTACACTAGGAAACACAATAAATCAATGCCGGTTTTATACACAAAGCTGACAGCAAGGTCCAGCTTTGTTTGAGGAATCGAACAGAGACTTCCCAATGGGCAAGGGACCTAAGGTAGTGAAAAATCCCAAATTAGTGAAAAATACAAAACCGCAAGATCCTCAGCGGAGATCTGCCAGCTGGCGTCTGCCGAGGATCCCACCTCTTTGTATTGGAGGGGAAAGGACTCTCTACAGGAGAGTTAATACGGTGGCCATTAAAAAGTCAGCATGTGCCAACGGTTGCCATGCTGCGGTAGCAGAGATAACCATAATCTGTCTCCGCATTAGCCTAAGAAATGACAGTGACAGTTGTGCGATCTGCTGATTTATTTTAAATAGCCACTACTGCCCCAGCATGCAAAGCAAACTACTCGGTTTTTCAAGTAAAAAGCAAGGGGGGGGGAGAAAACTTTTTTTAATAGCAGTTAAATGTCACCATATTAATTCTTGCAGGGCTGAGAACACCCTGCAGGCTTAACCTTTAGGATTACTTAATTCCTGAAAGCAATAACAACCCTCTGCAATCTGCCAGATAACCAGCAGAATGAAATCCCCATTTACACATTTAGTATCGAGACGTACCGCCGAGTGCTTTGGGTTTGGTTGCAATACCACCCTGCCCCGAGCTTCTTCACCAACAAATCCAAAAAGCAAGAGAAATGATCATCACAAACCATGCCCCAAAAGAGGGCTGGGTGAAACCTGAGGTCAGTGCCAGTCATCGCTATTTAGCTGACGCAAGAATGGAGACCTCAGAGCCTAGGTCTGCACTGAATTCGTTCTGCTGCGCACTGGTCCAAGAACATCGTGGTCCAGTACTCAGCTTCCAACATACATCAGTGTCATCTTTGATCGCTCTGATCCCAGCTGATGAAGCCAAGATCCCCGCTTTACCTCGCACTGTCAGACCAATTCAACCGGACGCTTTGCCCTGTGTGTCTTGTTTGCCAACAGAATGGCTAGAAAAGCCTATGGCAAACAGCAGAAGGGATTAGCATAAATTGCTCCCCGAAGTTTGCTTCTCAACAGGTTGCAGGGAGGAAACGCGCCAGATGCTCAACTAATGCTACGTTAGATCCCATTTATACAGCCAAGCATCTGCTTTATTATCTTTTAATATTTCTTTAGGTGGAACGTACTGAAAAAGGTCATTACTAACCTAAGCATCAAATTCCTGCCATGTGTAAATCAACATAGCTTCAAAGCATCTTTCTGCTTGCACAAGTCCGTGATGGTTAACACTAATTAAACGTCTAACCCAGCAGCAGCTCATCAAGATTTGGAGAGACAGTCTCGGTCTCAGTCTCAGATGATACTTCTACTTTGTAGGATCTGGGACACAAATCTAAGACCAACCACACCATATTGTTTTGCCTCTGAGCCTCAGGGCATTCAAAACACAAGTTACTACAGACTGTGTCAAACAGGCAGCTCTGGTACATGTGAATTTTAAGCCATTCCGTTTTAAAGGCCATGGCTTTATTTTTTTTTCTGCATGTCTATGCACAGCACATGTTCATTTAAAGCAATACAAAGGAGTGTAATTCAAACCCAGCCAAAGTTACCAAGCTCCCCTCGTTCTTACCACAATGAAGATTTGCTTGCTTCTGTAACTACCAAATTTCTTTTTTATGGGAATTAGCATGGCCTAAATTTTTAAAAAGGCAACAAAAAGTGCAGGTAAAAATAGCTTGAGAGGAAATTGTTGTAGGTAACCGTTTCCCAATCTTACGTCAACACATCGCTGTAAGTTATTGTTAGTGCTGTAGCTCTACCGAAGGATAGATGTGGATGTGATAGCAGCGGAAACCACGTCAATCAAGCTTTGCAAGTAGCAAATACATTCTGCCTGTGACACATCTAGTTAAGTTAGAAGTTGAAAGTTTCACGTACAAAAATGCTGCCACCTGGACTGGTTTTTGCTGTCGTACCAGCAGAGATCAAGGAGACCGGATAAGGGAAAAGACCGTACCGGGCCCTGGGCCACAGCAGTCTTATTTGGAAGCTGAGGAAATTTGGCCTCAATGATTGGACTGCTAGATAGGTTGAAGATTAGCTGACACACCAGGCTGGGAGAGTTGTGCCAGTTTTTAAATGCATGCCTCCTGTAAATCATTCCAATCCTTTCAACGGGCTGAGAGCTAAACATCGCACAGTTAACCCTTCCCTACGCTCTCGCATTTGCATCAATCAGGACACCTAAAACCATGCTACGTTGATCCAAAACCAGCGTGCGAATCGTGCAACGCAGAAGAAAAACTAGCTCAGGTGCCAGAAAATAAACAATTACACCGGGATTCTGAAGTATTAGAGGAATCAAGCAGTCAATCCGTATTCACCCCAAAGTGTTATCAGAGCAATCCAAAACGCTTCACAGAAGCGGCATAAGAATATCCAACGAAGAGTCCGCACATGGCCTCGAAACCTAAAATTTGCAAATCGTCTTGCAACGATCTGTGCAACCCTGTTTAACGGGAAGCAGTGGGAATGCCATCATTTGAGCTGGCATCTTGGAAAAGGGTCCCTGCTTTGCTGCAGAATTAAACAGTAAAGAAGCATAGCCCAAAAGGAAGTAATTAATTAAAAAAAATCAACATGAGCTTTACGTTGGAATGATACCAATTAATAAAAAAAGATAGTTCTTCTTTTATACTAGATTTCCATCCACAGGACTCTACTGGTTTTTCCATATCCTGAATAGAATAGGAGAAAGGAAAGTGATAACTCAGAGCTATACAGAGAATATAGGGGAACAGAGAAAGCTCGTATCAGTTACTACACCCCGTTGAGGGCCATACCCTATGAACCATCTAATTAGCTATCCAGTTGGTCCAAAGGGGTCAGGAAAAGAGATTACAGACACATTTTTGCCTTTTTCCTAGTGACACTGAATTCCCCGAGGGCAGAGCAGATGAGCAGCCGCTGTTACTCCACAAGTCTAAGTCATTATAGTGCTGCCCTAGAGCGAAGGCGTGATTTATTACTATCACTGGTATAAGAGTCTAGATTTAATCCTAAACTGAAATTAAGGAGTGGTTGATCTCAGCCAGATATCAGACTGACAGTAGAACAGATATAACCTAAAATACGATGCTATTTTAGAAGGATTTTACATAGTAGCTACGCACGCAAGCTTCCTCCCCGAGCCTAAAACCTATGGAGCTGTACGCGTGCAGCAGCACGTTTACTAACGCGTCGTGCTTGCACGAGTATCTTGCTGCACAAGCAAGGATACACGTCTCCACGTGCTTTTGTAGGGGGCTAGCCCATTCATGCGCACCCAACGCACCAGCCACATATTTAAGCCGCAGACGCTAATTTCTCAAGAGTTCTGCACCCATCGGTTATTTTTAAGCCTTCCAAAAATCAATGAGCCTGCGCATCTAAAGCAACGTTCATCTGCTAGAAATAGACAGTAAATACCAAAAAAGCCTTTAGTTTTCAATCAAATCTCAAAATGAAGGGGGTAATAACTGAGGCGGTGTGGGATAATGGCTGATAATGGCTCTTAGGCGGGATATTAGAAGAGTCCTTCTTTCCATATAAACAGAGGCCAGCAATCAATCTTCCCTCATCACGAAGACACAGCAAAGAAACTCCAGTTATTCCCTTCTTTGTGCTAGCAAACCTCAACAGAAGCTGAGAAATGGTCTTCCCCACCTTCCAATGGAAGTTAAAATCTGAGCAACACTACCTCCCGTCCCCCCCAACGGCACGATGATGTTTCTCCCATCTGCGCACGCATCCTTCATACGAGTAGAGGCTGTTCCTTGTCAGGAAGAAGCCCGGAGCTCCGTGGCACGTCTGGGAGGATCAGCTTCATCCTTATTTTGTACCCGGAAGCTTTCTGAGGATGGCAGCGTGATCCAGGCCACAGACAAGAGTATCCATCACATTTGAAGCCTCTTCCTTGTGACTTTCTTATGACCTTTGCCAAATCATTGTTGTTCTTTACAGCCCTGGTCCCTCTTCTGAACTTTTCCCAACATTATCAACTCTTCACGTCTCTCTCCGGCTGGTTTCTTAGTGCTCTACGCAGCACGATGGACATCAGTCTCTGTGGGGACCCAGAGGAACAACAGAAATACAGACAGGCAGCTGATGACTGCATTGCTCCCACCAGCAGCTTATTTTTCAGTAGTTGCCACCATAAAATGGTTACTTGGTTTAAGGCACCGTAGCCCAGCTCTCACCCGAGCTGCAAGCGTGGCAAGCAACCAGCTGTGAAATGCTACGGGCCCAAGCTTCAAGGGGCGGGTTGAACTCGCAAGGAGCACTGATTTTTTTGGGAGGGTGGTTTTGTTTTTTTTTTTAAAATTCATTCTGGTAATGCAGTCAACTGACTTACTGCAGACAGACTGCAGTGTTAAGAGACCATTTGATTTTCTAATTCCAGAGCTTTTTGCAAAGGAGCTGCTTCCACAATTTTGTTGATTACTGTTATAAAATAGAAACATTTGATCTATTATAAACACTATACAGAAGACAGGTTTTTCTTTTGCACTTTTTTTTTTTTTTTTTAAGTGCTAAATGAGTGATTCAGGGACTTCTCATGAAGTGGCTGTCTGTCCCATCTTTTTGATTTATTGCTCTTATACGACAAGATTGAAATCTCTAAATGTTTTCATGACTCAAAGATTCTCATTAGGAGTTATCAACAGAAAACTTCAAAAGGTGCGTTATTTTGGTACTCCGTATTTGAAAGACGGATCAGTGTTTAGCAATGACTGTTTTTTCCAATTCTCTTTGGGGAAATGTGTTTCTTTTATCACAGACAGTGCATCTATATTCATTCATAACTTTGGAGAATCAGCATAATATTCCTTTCCCTCCATTATCTTTTCTTAATAACTTCTTTCTGCTTCATGATTTTTTTTTTCCCAGGCAGTAGTTGAATATTCTCTTTGGACAATAAGAAATATTATCCCTGAATAATGATTGCGATTTACTCACTTTGTCCCTTTATCCTTGACTCAATTATTCTTCCTCCTGGATTTTACTCCTAGTACTTTCCCTGAATGTTTGTACAGTTTTGGGGAAAAGTTTCACCGCTCCCTCATGGTTGCAGAGGCTGCTGACGGGGTGACCTCAGCTCCACATCTTTTATCAGGTTGAGCTTTCTCATGGAAATGACATAGGGTTCAATGGAAGAGTCAAACCTGGACTCAACTACTTGGATTTTGCTCTCTACCTTCCACATGACCTTGAGCAAGGTCTGCTATCCCCCCCAGTTGTTTTTATTTTTCCTGCAATTAAAAGTGGGAATACCACCGCTTGCTTTGCCTTGTAAAGCACTGTGAGCTCTACGCGTTATTTTATAGAAATAAATTCACCAGAGAGTTTCTGTTATTAACACTGTGTTTTTAGTAACTCAAGCTGTAGCGAGGGGAAAACCTGCGGGAAGTTTCAAAATTTTAAGACCAGGGAGGAACATCATCTCCGAACTCCTGTATAGCATAAGCCATCAAACTTCATGCAGTTACTCCTCTGTTGAGAGCCGTTGCAGTTACATTCCCAAGATCTAGGCTGGCACATTCCTGGGCTGGCACAGCTTCCTGAGGAAAATCTTGGACTAGGGCTTTACTATGTGGGACTGATATTTGTACACTACCTGGCGCCGAATCGTTCCAGAATAAACGTCTTTATGTGATTCTGTGATGGAAATAATAAGTATGGCAGACTGTCTACAGTACAAGTTGGCAGATGTTCTAATACAGTGATTAATAAGAAATCAGATTAGAGGTTTACATAAAAGCGAGTCTTTAACAGGTAAATTAGCAAACAGAGGAAAGAGTTTGTGCGACTCAAAAAGTTCATCACCGTGCGTTTCCCGTTAGCAGTCAGGCTGCTAATGCCCGGTTCTCGCACAACGCGGGGTTCAACCAGACTATTCCCAAGGCATTTCACTCCGGGTCTCAGCAGAGAGCTGTACCCAAGCACGCGTCTTCACCCACCTACCCGCTGTCCCCACACGTGCTATCCTCGTGCCATCTCTCGTCACTGCTGTCTCCCCCACGCAGTAACCGTCGGGAGACCGCTAAATCCCCCGAGCAGCCAACAGTGGATCAAAGGGAAGGGAAAAGGCACGACGAAAGCCAGTAACAAACACCCGCGTAGGACAGTAGCGCATTTCCTTGATACCCCTCCGAGGTTGTCCATTAGGAAAGAAAGAGAGGGCATTTAAAGTCTGCTGCCACGTCTGTCCCTTCTTTCCAAGGCTGATTTCTCAAATCGTAGCCTTCTGCCTGTGGTATCTCAGGAGACAGGCACTCAGTGGAGCCAGGCTTGACAGAAGGCGGCTCTGTACGCAAGCACAGCAAAGGCGAGGAGAAGCAGAGAGATGCCATCTAACCCATAGGGCCCATTTAGCAACGGGCTTCTGTTTCATAGCGGCATCGGCTCAAGTCTGGCAGGATCAAAGTGCTGGGTCACGTCCCTCGGGTACCAGAGAAGACAGAGCACAGACGGCTGTGACGCAGGCAGGGCAGCGTGCAAACAGGCGGCAGGCTGGGGACAAGGGTCCGCCTGCCACACCGGCCAACTCAAGCGGAAAAGGGAGGGGAGAGACCGAAGTACAGCCGCATTGCCTTCCGTCTGTCTGTCTCTGCCCAACTCTCTTCACATTTCAAGGTCAAACCCTCTGACAGCTTCTTTATATACGTGCATGAACTTATCATCAGTCTTTTTACAGCACGCAAAAGTGATTATTTCTCACCCAAGTAGGGAAAAACCCAGGTAAAAAGTGGAAGACACTGCTCCAGAAGCTCAAATATGCAATCACCAGGAGACGTACGCTCACTTTCTATTCAAGCCAGAGACTCCTAGACTGATAAGGGGTAAAGCTCACCGAGGACAGTTTGAAAATTGGATGGCAACCTCCCAGCTTTAAGCCTTGGAAATATCTCTGCAGCTTGCCTGTCATTTAACTGATCTACAAAATGGAATCAGGATCCCATTTTCAGCTGGTGCTTTGTCTAGGTTTTCTATTTAGGCTCTGAAGATCTTTCAAGAAGGAATAGACTCACCTTTCCGATGTACTGCAATGCAAATTTAAATTATCAGGTTTCAGTTGCCTGCTGCCATGAACTCGGGAGCAGCAAAGCAGCACCGTGGGAAGTGGTTAAGGGCACGGTTTGGTATGCATGAGCTGCGCATCAGGCAGCGTTATCAGCTGCAACTTTGCATCTTTTTCCAATTCCTTTCAAGTAACCCTAGCCTCCCACATCACGAATTTCTCTTGCGATTTAACCAGGTGTTTTTCACATCCTATAAAAAAAAAAAAAGTATCTGCATTTTTGAAATTACCTTTCACCCTGAAGTGACACCTTTCTGGATGGGGCAAGCAAAAGGGAAGAAATTATGTGCTCAGATACCAAAAGAAGTAGAGCTTTTTAGGGAATGAAAGACTGATCATCTGAATACACCAGCTTCAGCGTTTGGCGTAGACCCTGCCTAGAGCAAGGTGGGATGCAGACAAATTACATAACCCTCTAGTACTTTATCGGTTATAGAGAGGCAGACTATGGAAAAAATTGGAAAAAGATCTGCCAAAATAGATATATTCAGCGGGGACATGAGATGCACTTATAGGCAGCGTGGTGCTTAAGCAGCGCTGGACGAGCTCTGACTACAATGCTCATGGAAAAGGGGTTATTCGATGGTCTGCTAGTATCCCGACAAAGCCCGAGCAAACCCGGTTTGTGGCCAGCGGCCAGGTATTGACAGATAGCTGGAGGCCAGCGGCCTTCTCATCAGCAGAACGCAAACTCTGGAAGTCACACCAAGCATCCGCGCAAAGTAGACTCAAGGGGTTAATGAGGAAGTGAGATGGGAGAAGTTTCCAGGTCTGACTACGAAAAAAAGCCTTTAGAGAGAAGGTATGGGAATGTTTCCCGTCCCCCTGCTATACTGGATATGGAAACAGCAGGGGGGAAATCAGATCTGTATTGTCTAAAGAAAAAAGTATAAAAGAAATATCTAGTTTTTCCAGCATACGCTCCCTCATCTGAGACGAGATACGAGCTGAAGTGTACCCAGCCTGACTGTCCAGTGATGTCAGAGGGTGAAGTATATGAGAAAATAGCTAGTAGCCAAAACATAACAGCTCAAAAAGTAGATGTCGGAATAGCTGAAGACAAGCTGTAAAACTAAACAGAAGCAACGGCACAGAAGATCTTTAAACATCTTCCTTGGACCGAGCACAATGTAATTCCCTCAGGGGGGGAAAAAATACTTCTATTTTCACCACCGTATTCTTAAGGGCACCAGTTCTCAAAGAGAGGGTGTAATGAAAAGGATAAAAGTTTAATGCATTAAGTAAGTCAGCAAAGAACAGTCTATGGCTACTTACAATATTTATGATAAAGTCATCTGAGAAAGAATCGTTCAGAGGAGAACTGATGGGGCACTGATCACCTCTCCCTAATATAAGGGAATAAACAATAGCAGAATATTCTCATTAATCTCAGTATATTTACTGCGGTCCTTAAATTCCCAGTTTTAGCAGACTAAGGAGAATATGCTAACTAACCTAATTACTCTAATTAACTTCTGCTAATGGGCCTGATTAACCTTAAGGAAAAAGGTTAAAAATCTCTTCAAACCAAAGTACACAAGCTATTTTTTTTGCATTCTGCAGTGAGACGGCAAACGATAAGATAGTTAACTTCTAAGGTTTGGGGAAGGAGGCTATATTAAGCGAAAAGCTTGCGCGCTAAGAGTCCCTACACTCCATAAAGAGGCCAAGTGAAAAGAGCTAACATTTGTTCCTTAACGCCTTGCAGTGAAATTTAGGTGCCTGCAACAGTTGCTATCCTGAAACCGCTGTTCACGCGTGCTATTCCCAGTGGATTCTGGATTGAACAAATCAACGCAATCCCACCTCTAATTCAGACCATGCCTTCATCTGCATTAGTGCCTTTGTCCGCGTAAGCTAAGTCAACCAGACGGCTATTTCGCAAACATCGGTTGGGCAGGGGAAAGGACGAAACCCAGCAGTAGGTCAGACAAGGTGTCCACTGAGCCAAGTATCCTGTCTTTGACATACCACAAGCGGCAAGAAAGACTCCAGGAGGTTTTCTTGGTACACGACATAAATGGGTTTTCCCAAAGGAAAATAAATAGCAAAGCAAAAGTAAACGGCATGGCCCAAAAGAAGCAACCGTTCCTCCAGTCAGTAACGAAAGCTGAGCTTTGAGGAGATGCTAACGTAGGAGCCTTCACCTCTGCAAGCGGTGAAATCAATATTAAGAAAACTTCTGCGGCCATGAATATCCTTTACAGTTGTAGCACGGTTCACAGGATGAAAGAAAACAGGAAGAAATTAGAAAGATATGATTTATCTGCAGTAAGAGCAAATTGGTAGATAGGAGCTCTCAAGTAATGTGGCTCCAATACTAATGAACCCAGAACATCCGCAACCGAAGAACAAAATAAGCTCAACAAAACAAAGGTATTTTTGCCCGCCCAACTGTTAAGTACAGTTCTTGTAAAAGCCTGATTATCAGCCCAAGCCTACATATTATTGCCACTTCGATCACAAACTGAGTAGATGCTTATGAACATTTGTGTCTATCTAGGGAGCAACAGGATTGTGAGACTATTTTACTTTTAAAGCTTCTTTAGTGTTATCTCTTGCCGTTTTAATTGCACTTATTATTTATTAAAATCCCCAATTCTAAAGTCACATGATGATGTCAAAAGCACCACATTCGTAAGCCTCCCATCTCTAACGAATGAAAAGCTTAAAAATATTTCCTAAAGGGCTCCGCATTTATTTTTCATGATTTCTGGGGGACAGGGGAAAGTGAAGATGATTTATGATTTTTCAATGCTTACGTTGTCACAGCTGCTTCACTTTCCTCTGTTATTTGGTAAGAAAATAGAGCGATCCATTCTTAACGCATGACTAGAACAAGAATTTTCATGTTCTACTGTATAATACAAGGAGACAGCCTCAGAAAAGGAACCATAAAACCTCTCCCAAACATTTAAGGTGTCCCAGCCTGATTGTCGGTATTCTCTTGTTGTATAAAGGGGAAGGACCAACCGCCAGCCCCTGTAACCCAGGCACCAGGCTGCCACCACGCACAACGCTCCAGAATACCATTAAAAATGAAAAAGAAAAAAGGGACGGCGTTCCAGTTTCCTCCAGCTGAGCTCCTGGCCTCTGGTGGCAAAGCAGATCTGCTCCGGAAAAATAACCCAGCTTCTCGTGTCACTTTGGCCAATTATATTATCCCTGTATCTGCCTGTGCGACTAGCTAGCAATTGCAGCTCTCCCGCACATCCGTTCCTTACCTTCATGCTGAAAACCACGGCAAGTTTCTTTTCAGTGTAGAGCATAGCCAGTAAATTCCCCCTAAATTTTGTAGCCTGTTGGGAGTGGGGCAGATGGGAGGTTTGGTGGATGAAAAGCCCGCAAAGCTGTGACTACTATTTTCTGGCTGAGTCAGCCAGAAGCTCAGTAAAGCATAGACGCCCGCTTAGCAGGGCTTCCCGGCCATACCCTTCTTAGCCGGGCACAATGTGCTATTTGGACTGAAGTCACAACATACAGCCACAGCTACACCGTCCCTGCAACTTTTCCTTAAATCTGCTTCATTAAACCCGCTCCTTCACTTTAATACTGTTTATTCTCTCCGGCAGCAACAAAGTCAAGCCTGAGCAATGAAAAAAGGGAAAACGGCCACAAAGAGGGCAAACCTGTTGCATAGGCTAACTGTCCCTTTATAATATAAACCAAACATAGTTAAAGAACAGCCCTGGCCACGGAAGACGGCAGGCACTTTCCAGTTGCTATCGTAAGGTCAACGGGGTAGCGCCCTTAGGATTTCCTGTTGAAAAGTCTTCGCCAATGTAAAACTTAAGTAGCGATCGGAAAAGGACTTAGACACGGTCCCTGCAGAGCTGGCGTGCGGGGTTTGGGCAGGGGAGCAGCGCGAGGAACAGCCATCTCGAGTCCCATTTAACGCAGATCACACAACGCTTTCGGCCGTCCTCACGAGCGGTTATGTATCGCAGTCACAACTCCTGCTTCAGCAAAGCACTTAATCACCTATTTCTAAACCAGTGGGACTTACAGGACTCGCAAGCGAGCGATACTGTTTTGCTAAACTGGTTTGCGTTCTCAGGAACGCAAAACCCGTGGGAGAGGACTGGGGCAAATTTCAGTTCACCTTTCCTTGCAAGGCATGGGCAGCTGCTTGCGAAGTCCAATGGAGATGGAAACCCAGGCTGGTTACAGGCCAAAAAGACACTTCCAGCTATACAAGAACACTTACATCAAAAGGTACCACACAGTTCCTTTTTGAGAAGCCTCCTGTACCCTTTCCAAAAGTCTCTGATGCTTGTTGCTATTAGAAATGGGATGCCAGACTGCGGTCCATCAACGTGCAGGTCTGACTGCCATAGCAACCTGGCTGGTCCCGGCTGCAGAAATTCAGGCGCGGCGCAGATCCGGAGAAAGGCTGGAAGAACAGTTTCCAATGCAATTTCACATAGTCTGCAGTACTGGCAATCTGCACAGACATCTTTTGGATCTGTAAGCAGAGCAAATTTGATCTGGGAGTCTTGGAGAGAGCAAGGAAAATTTATGGCATTCCCCAGGCCATTTATTTTTCATAGCATCATTTTTCTGACCATAACTACGTTTTAAATGGCAACAGCAGAGAGCCAGTGAGGTTTGTAAATTAAAATGAAAAAGCCCCACGGTTTCGTTCTCCTTCACTGAATAACCATACTTAAAAGTAGAAGAACTGAGCTAGAAATCACCAGTAACAAAGAATTCTCATCACAGTTTATCTGTGGTAGCCTCCAAACAATATGCTACCATCTGTACTTTTCCGATTTCAGAAAGCAGCAATGAGTAATAACATTTGCTTGTCTGTAGGAGTTGGGAGGAGGAGGACTGAACGCTATTCCACCCCTAACTCATTGTTTTATAAAGATCAAGGAGCCTCGTTCTGCTCCTACTCGCACACCAGTATAAACTGACTCCCCGCATAAGCTCTACTGGGAATCGAGCTGCTGTGGATACACAGGAGCCGAGTGGCCGCCCCACTTGGCTCTGCTGCTCCGCAGGAGAAAGAGCCTGGTATTGGTAAGAGTCGATCTAAATTTTCACTGAGAACAGAAAGACCCTTTTCCCCTGCTCTGTGTCAGGCACTCCTGACTCAGGTCTCGTAGATCCTCTAAAACTCATTATCACGTGCGTTACAAAAAAATCCTCGTCATAGATTTGCTAGTACTGTATTTTCAAAAACCTTGACTAAAACTTGGAAGTAAAACATCTCTTGCATCTATTCCATTTCCTTCCACCAGCTACAAGGTTTCTGGCTCTTCGGTCCTCCTCTTATGCATTCAGCTAACGCCGCTTTCATTAATACCAGCTTTTTGTTCAAGAACCTTATCTTCAGCGATAACTATCTAGCCCTAGAATTCTTTCTCAATCAGCTAATAAACCATCCCTACTCCCTGTTGCCTCTCTCCTTTTGTCACTAAGCAGCATCAATTCCCACGAGAGAACCTGGAGGGGAGCCCGTGCAGAAAAGCAATAGACAAAGTTACGTAGCGACGCATCCCATTCTTTTGGGAGCACGCCGCATGCAGACTAAAGCACCTGCACGCTGTTCAAAGCTGTGCAAAAGGATCAAAAAGAAGAGCTGGAAACAGATTGCCTTTCCAACAAGCGTTCGGGTAAGACACGCGCCCCTTGCAGCAGGGAAGGACTGCTCCCACTTCACAGCTGCAGAAGAGGTTCCTTCCTATCCCTGGTAAGCTGCGAGCCGTGCCCGAATCAGCCACAGCCTCCCAGCAAGTCTGGTTGACTTTAAGTCACCTGTCTGTGGATCTTACAGGGTATTTAGGGGACACAGAAATAGCTAGCTGGGGAGGATGCAAGGAATTCACCTAAAAGTAAGAGTTACATTCACCGAGCAGAACCAGAGAGGCAGCTGCCACCTTTCCTTTGCCTTTAAGCAAGGAAGCAATCAAAGAGAGCTAACTGGACTTTAAATGGTCAGTGCTGAAATCAAACACTGCAGCTGATTTAGAAGCATGTTCACTTACCTACCTAAACCCAGAGTCATTTAACCTTCCTATATAAATCAAGAAGTTAAAGAGAAATAGGTACAGGCAAAGCAGCTACTGTAAATCAAGTGATTGAGTGAAGGAACCCAGGCGGAGCATGGAGCTCCTCAGCCACACGAAAACACCGCGTATGTACCCTCTCTCTGGAGAGTTATGATCCCAGATCGGTACGTTGAGTAATAGCTTGCGTTTATACATCGCCTTTCATTCGGTAAAAACAGAAAGTGCTTTCCTGATTATATATAGATAGAGGTCAGTCATCTCCAAATAAAACCAGCCACTGACGCAGCAAAACATGGCAGCGGCTCTCTGCAAAGCCAGCCAACAGTTTCTGAAAAAGGAAAACAAAGAATAAATTCTCTGAAAATACATCTCCTCACGTTTTGGAGATGCAGAGTAACATCAGCTTGGCAAACATTTAGCTAACACAGTATGATCGCTACTTCTAAGCGGCAGCCAAGGTAGCTCAAGGATACAGCAAAGGTCAGAGCGGAATGTGGTTTTATATCCCTCGTTCTCAAGGTACCCACTTCAGCTTCATACAGCACCAGACGGCTGCCTGAGTTTCCTGCGTCAAGAAACCAAAACCAAACCCCAAACAAAAAAGAATCTGTAGGAAAACAGGTCCATTTGATCCAAGTCACTTCAAGTGCTTTGGAACATTTCACGGTCAAACCCAGGAGCAGATCTCTCGGCTTCAGGACGTCAGCCCTGGTGTCTGGGAGGCAGGTGGAAGGCACCAGCGTTCGATCTCGAGGAACGCACCGTATTTCAAAGGTACAGAAGGGGCTAGAAGAGGCGAGACCACGTGAGATACTACTTTATCGAGCAATATAGCTCGCTTCCTTTCTGTCACTGCCACTTGTCACACTGCTATGATGCATGCTTTTCTTCCCTAAAACCAATTTCTACAGTAAAAAACCCCCGAACCTAAAGGAGTATCAAGGAAAAGAAAAAAAGTGACTGTTACAAGGTTGACTGGCTCCTGGTATGGTCTGTGGCAGGAGTCATATATTTTGCTTAATTAAGATAAGGCTGTTGCTTCTTTGCAGATTTCACTAATACAGAATTTATTGATGCAGCATTACACAGCATTTTAAAGTGATAAAATACGGCTGACGCAGAAGCCAAAGGCACCCTGAACTGAAAACCAGAGAACACACTAATAGAGACAGATCTCCATGCTTCAGCCAAGCATGAGTGCTTTCCACCGAATCCAATACCTGGTCCCGATTCAAGGAAGCAAGTACTTCAAGTACTGATTTCAGATTCATTCCTGCCCGTTTTAATTTACGCACAAGCGTTTGCACTTAGTCCGGCTGTTCAGCCAGACTCCCACGCGCCGTTCAGCACGCCACAAATTCAAGCTGGGAGCCGTACAAGCACCAAGCGGCGACGCTTCCGAAACCCGTAGCCCAAACAGCTGTTTGATGATCCAGCCCCCCTCAGTTATCGGAGATTACGCTATCTGAACACTTGATGGGTGTCCTAGCTGGGTCTTAGATCTGCACAGAAACCCAGCTACGTTCCTCGCAGTCTAATCTGCGGGGCTGCACACACAACAGCGTTTGCCTTGGGGTTCGGGTTCCTTCTGGACCTGCACCACGTTACGAGGGCAACGAGCCTTTATAACTTACGGTGGCAGCTGGTAATAGCGCTGAGATCCGAGCCTTCACGGGGCTTCAGAATTGCGCGTGGTATTAACCAGTCAGTGAAGAGGTTTTGCTCCAAAGAACTTCGAATGCAAAGCGCAGTTCCGCAAATCTTTCTCAAATTAGTGAAAAGGGCAACAGTTTTCAGGCAAAAAGAACCTGCCCAGCAAAATCATAAGTTTCCTGAGCGATGCTTAATAATGGAAACCAGTTGCCATTTCTATTACGGAAAGGCAGCGACTGCCTAGAAGGACCACCTGAACCAGAATCACCTGCATCCAGAACTCCCAAGCTTTGCAGAAGCTCACATTGGCCTTCAGATGTCGAGGCAAGTGCTTATTTCTAGATTCAGCTGCCCAGCAGCCCAGGATTGGGCAGAAGCAGACGCAAACACGCTTGTCACCAGAATTATTAAAAGGCGGCACACTTCCAAATACACTCTTCAAGGTTTGATACGTCGCACTGCACCACGCTACTGAAATCGCGTCGCTTTGCATCGCGCCCAGTTAAAACCTGACACGTTGTGATACAAGACACAGTTTAACAGAACAACACGCTAGCTCGTGTTTAATCCGGTCTCCGTTTGCTACGGATGCTGATTATCTCTGAAATTTAGGGAAACAACTGTGATAAATTACTTGACAAACAAGATTAAAATCCCTGAAGTTCATTATTGTTTCCCCTAGCTTCCAGGCATTAAAACTGCTATGTCACATTAATCGAAACTCCTTTTTATTCTCTTAGGCTTCGAATGTCAAGTATATCTTGTTCCAATTATTTTCAAATAAGAATATTATTCTATAGATGCACATCGCACAATCCCTCAAACCATTCTCAAGGGAAAGACGTTTCTTGCAAAGTCGACAAACTTTTCTGAACCCCAGTATCCGCTCTGCACGCTTACAGCAGGAGAGGCAAGCAGTAGGTCTGTGACTGTGCACAAAGAAAAGCTTAAACTAACCACAAACAGCTCCTCTCAAGTCTACAAAGGAAAAAAAAAAAGAAAATCAAGTATGTTCCCGCTGTCTAATTGTTTTAAACCGAACATTCAGAGCAATATTTTAACAGTTGCCCGATGGCTAAAGCACTGGCCCAGCGCAGGTCCCCGTTCCGATCCACGCTGTGCGCTATTGCTTCAAAATAGGTACTGGAATCAAAATGCGAAATGCAACACGGAATAAGAAGCGTCAGACTTTTTGGCCCAGTTGAGATAAATGCCCCGAGACGCCTATGCTTCCAGCAGCGCTTTATCTAAACAGCCCTCCTGTTCCTGCCAGCTGGACAGGAAAGCTTTATCAGCACAGGTTTTTCCAAATCTTCTGCCAGCAACCTCTCTCGTTTTGATCACGCCGAAAACATTGCGGAAACGCTACCGCGCGCTGTATTGCCGTCGCGTTAGCGCTGCTCTAGGTGGGAAATGGACACAAGTCACAGCAATGGGATGATGATGATGATTACAGTAACAGCTCTGAGTTATTATTCCAATTATTCACTGATTGGAAGAGCAAGACACTATTAAGAGATTTGTAGGCAAAGTGTTAATTTAAAAAAAAAAAAAAAAGAAGAGAGTAACATTATGCTGTTGACATAGGATAAAGACAAAAATAGGGCATTCATTAGCCTTGTAAATAAACTAATAGCTCAGGGAATTTGGGCAATAAGTGAGAAATCAGCTAAGGATTCAAACTCTAATAGCATTCTGAATAAATTTATAACCCTCTATACAAAAACATATATGATTTTTCATGCAAAATATATCTAACAATGAAATGGCTAAACGAAGATAAAAATACTGCTGAAGACGCCAAGTCCCAACATAACATGTGGATGTATACGTATCGGATTAAAATATACTATAGATATATACTTATAGTTAACACAGTACATGGATAGATTTTGTCAGATCCCACTGGGAGAGCCAAGTCAGAGTCCTGACCCCCAAGCTACGTAAAGACGCTGGACATGGCCAAAGAAACCAGAAACGTGTTCCCAATGCGTCCTGTTCTGAAACAAGAAGTCAGCCCAAAAAATCCACGTGCCGTTTAGACTACATGAAGATCTTTTCCGATCGGCAGGTCTCAGCAGCGGTTTTATCGCTTTAAGCAGACTTCTCTTGAAAACAGTTTTCAGAATTTTAACATTACCATACATATACCTCAATTTTAATCTTGATTTTGATCAAACCCAGAAACCCAACCAACTAAAAAGCTATTCTTTATGATTGGGTCCTCACCTGTACGTACAAATTTAAATGGAAATCAAATCAGTCATCTCTGCCAAGAGCGAACATCAGTCATTAGGAACAAAAGTTAAGAAGCATAATCAAGGTATTCTTTTTCACTTGACACTTTGGAACCAGTCTACTGCAATCTAAACAAAGGCAAATGTATCGTGTCATCAGATAGCTAATGCTGGGAGGGATGCAAGGCGTCGGATGAGATCAAGATATACTGTTACAAAGTGCAACTTATGATTAAGAACTGTCTAAAAATGCTTCCGAGTTTGAGACGCACCCGCAGCAGGCGTACGCTTTCCTCAGCTGAGCCCGTGCCCTTCCCGCGGGACGCGGGCAGGCCAAGGAGGCCAAGCGTCAGCCGTCATTGCCCGTCAGTTCTCTTCTTAAAGACGCGCCGGGGCTCAGGGCAGCCTCGCTGAGCTCATCCTTCTCACGGCTGCTGAAATAGGAGAACCGCGGCTCCTCGTGCCAGTCGGGTTGTTTTATAGCCTGCGGTCAAAGCATCTCTCTCTTAAGGACATCGCTGCGCTCTCAGGAAGCCCAAATATCTTAATCTAATTGGAATATGTTGTGTGCCCTTAATGCAGCTTTTTTTTTTTTTTTAGTATTGGAAAAAGTAAAATAGACTTTTTTTAGATTTTCTACAGGTGAGTTTTTCTTGCTCCTTTACTCTTTGTCAGCAATTCAATAATCCTTTTTATGAAGGTTTTGGCAGCATCTTGGAGCTGCTCAGAACAGCGGCGTTATGCCATGCCACAGCTTTCTCCTCCTTCTAAAAGCTTTCTGGAACCTACCTGGTATGAATTCACTACGTACCTGCAGCATACCCTTCTTTGTACCATAGCTAGCGTAACGGAGGCCTATTCTTGGTGGCTGCAATAAATGTGATTAACAGCAGCTTGGAGAAGCAGGATTTACTGAACCACCGCCATACACTGGAAACTACCCTGGAGGTCTCCCATCCAATTTCCAAACACTCCTGACCCAGCTCAGCAGCAGCAAACGATATTGCTGGAGGCCACCAGCACTCTGCTCAGACCCAGGGGAAGGTGGTGGTGCGGCCAAAATTTTCATTTTATTCAAGAGGACTAGGCTTGGCATGAATTTGAGAGCAAACAAATTTTTTAAAAAAGGAAAAAAAAAAAGGTAGAAAAGATTTATACAAATCCCAAAGACAAACATTTTCATTTTCAATAATTCAAGCTGTGTTTTTAACCTCTTTTTGGGTACCAAATTCTTGTCTGATAGCTTAACAATATCAGTCATCGTACAGAAATACATCTGAAATGTCACAGCAGGGTATAAAGCATCACAAAATGATCTCGAACGGGAGAATCCATCATACAGACATCACTCCAAATGCTTTACACATGACTTCTGTAAGTTCATATGAAGTCCAGGTTCAAAAGGGGAAGAAGGAAAAAATTGTACTGAAGCATTTGACCGGCAGCTGCAGTCTGCTTGGAAGGCTTTGGATGGCTGGCATGTTAAGCTCCAGGAAGAAAAAAATATCCCGATATTCTCCATTAGAAAAGGAGGCGATGATATTCAAGGATGGGCAACAGGGAGACACCTGCTCACGCCTCAGACCTACCTAACCTAACCTTGGTGGGTAAACTTGGGCAAGACATTTCCTCCTGCCCCACCAGACTCGTTTGCACGGCGCACATGGTCCGTCCCAGTTGGCTTTCCCACAACCGGCCGCCAGCTGCCAGGCTCCGAGGCGAGCTTTACATCCAGCAATGAAATACGTACGCGCGTACACACGGCGTCAATGCTGGCAGGTACCCTAGCAGCTCACGAGTCTCCTCGAATGAGATCTTCTCCTGGATTTACACCGGGGAACCATAAGCCTGGGCTGCCCCCTTGCCGCGGGGGGCACAGGACGGTAGCTGAGGTTAGGAGCAATCTTTCCCTGAAAGCAGCTGCCCTGCCATTAATAACGTTTCCCAACTGCACCCTTTGCAGTGCTTTACGTGCTGCTTTACGTCAGTTGGTTGGGCCCCCGAATGGGAGAGGAAAAAAGAATAGCGGGGATGATTATGTGTAATCTCGTGTCCTTCCCTCATCCCCCTTTACCCCAGGTTTTCTGAGGATTATTCTAAAGCGCAGAGTGCGTCTCTAATTACCGGATCAAAGCTGCACAACAAATGATGGAAGTGCCTACAGCATTCAAGAAAAAGAAAATAAGATCGAGTTTAAGAGGAGAGGGGGGGAAAGGAGGACGCTCCACAGGCCTACAGGTTGCTGTGCACGGTCTTGAGGGACCGTGAGGGACGTAACACAGCGCAGGCTTGTTTGCAGGTGTTACTGTCCTGGTTTGCGCGAGAATTCCCCAGGCTTCATCCACACACATTTGCAGAGGATTCTGGCTTCTCTGTAAGAATTTATTTTTACCCAGAGAATTGGGCTTGCTGCACTTCTAATGGGCTGGATCCTCGGCAGATGGAAACTGGTATTGCTCCACTGACGTCAACAGCCACAGCTTGCAAGGAATCACCGAGACAAGGGTTTATCCTGAACTAATCTCCCCCCCCTCCCCTTTCCATTTACTCACGCTGGAGAACACAGCTCATGCCCGGCACGTGCCACAAAACCTTTACTCAAGGCAACACCCATCGACCCTGCCCTTAAACAAAAAGCCTCTTGCGTACCCGAAAGAGCAAGGCGCTGCCTCCCAGGTGAGCAGCAGGGCTTTGCAAACCTGGCACGTCCTACGCTAACGTGAGACTGGAGCGGGTACCCGAGCAGATGCGTCTGCAAGGGGCTGCCCTACATCACGCAGCTGGAGAAACACCCCTGCGGCCGGCTCAGGGGCCCTATAACATATGCTCTTACATAGCATCCAGAGACATTACGACTCCAAAGCAGCGCTCAAAACACGCCGAAGATTATCAGTTAATGTAAATTTTAATGAAAATCCTTGTCGCATTACAAGTTTGTTCTCTAAGGGAAACAGTAACTTGCGAGTGCTTTTGATTTCTCTAGCTATGAACGCAATATACTCAGTGGTTATCCTTTGCAAGGTTACCCTCCCCAGAGCTATAGATTTCAGCTCTGAAGTAGCAAGCTGAGGTCTCTGCATACACACAGGTTACCTGAAGACTGAGCTTTAAGACGCCGGCAAGTATCGGGGTGCTGGGTCTGCCACTGAGTTACACCACGGGTGAAAAAACAGGGCAGTAAAAGACGACAGCACAATAGAACCAGGGTTACTGATCTCATGCTTTCTAGAATCATCTCACTCTCGGAATCGCTTTCCAATAGACTCGGAACACCGAGAACTCACAAAAAGATGTAACATGCCATCTGAATTATCTGCATTTATAGCCACCGCTGACGTTTTTGGGGCGCTGCCTACCTCACAGGTACCCCAGGCTGCTAAGATCTCTCTCAGCCCAAATCTTCAAAGCAGCCAGAACACCGGGTCAACCTACAGCTCAAGGACTGCTCCGATCTCTAATCCTAGAGGTCCCAGAGCGGGTTTCTTCAGATAAGCTACGAGCCCGCGCAGAAATACCGCCGGTGAGCTCTTCAGCTGGGCGCCGCGTGCAGGATTGCTCCTTGAAGGGATCACGGCAGGAGCCAGACCGCAGAATCACGCGTTACTTGGCGCTGATCTGTCAGAAGCCAGGGAGCACGCGACACTGGGCGATTTCAGGCTCATCGTTTCTGAGCGATTGCTGAATGATACACCAGCAACACATCTACTGGATTTCTGTGAATTGCCATAATTCTATTATGTGAATCCTTTTCTAGGTAATTAAGAATATTTAATAGCCTGGACAACTGGTGGTAACCGGCACGAACATAAATCAGCTTCATTTTGGAGCAAAAAGCCCTACCTACAAAAGCTTGCGGTATTAACAATCTGTGTTTAACTACCCTAGCGCAACTATCAAGGTGTCACTTAAAGAGCGAGTAATGGGGAGGGAAGGATTTTAAACGATTCCCAACAAGACCCTGACCCTCTTCTTCCTAGCCATTAGCAAGTTTCTGAAGGCTTCAGAGCGGTTTCATTTGTTCTCAATCACCAGGAGTTTTAACTGTGGAATTTAAATGATTCTCGCGCCCAGACAGACCTAATTTTAAGAGCCATTCAAGTGACATCCCTCTGAGCTACAGCACTTGGAGAAGACGCTCCACGAGCATCCACAGCGCTGTTTGCTCCACCGGAGCAAAGCAGACAAATACGACTTACCAGAAGTGGTACAGGATCTCGGGGACCGAGCCAAGGCGCTGCCAGCAAGGGACAGTACATTTAAAAAAAAAAAAAAAAAAAAAATTCCTGGCAAATTCGGCACCTGAGTTTGCAGCTAGAAAGCTCAGCGGAAGCAGGCTGGTTTTCAGAGAGATCGAGTCCCCTAATGACTCCACAGAAACATGAAGATCTTCAGCCCTTCTGAAAGATTCGCGAGATTGGGGTCTGTCTAGAGGAGAGATTTGAGCATTCATAGCGAGATGAAAATGCTTATAAACCAGTCACCGTCTCCTTGGCCCAAGCGTTCCCATCCAGGCCAGAATTTCATTGACAGAAACCAAGATAACGTGCCATAAAGCCTTGTGTACGCAAGCCAGTGAAAACCCTCTAATAAAAGCCAGAAAACAAAGAAAGTTTTCGGAGTCCGACGCGTGCAAAGCTCACGCTAAGCACGCGAGCTAGCTGCCTTTATCAGGTTGCAGACTCTGTTACAAACTTCTAGCAAAAAGAATAGAAAGGATCTTTAAAGTGCTGACACTGCCGTATGCAGATGTCTTCTATTTAAGAGACCTGTCTTTTTCTAAAATGTTTGATCTGAGCCATAGAAGCAAATTACTGCAGATGTTGAAGCTGTCAAAAAAACCCAAACAAAACCCAACAAACAAGCCGATAAGTAATTGCATGCATGTTCAGACGAAGCCTGAAGGCTTGTACCATCCCTGCCTCCCCGCGAGTGTTGTTCAAGATCACCATAGCCTAACAGGAATATTCCACTTCAGGAGGCTTAAACTATTGTGTAGCTGCTCTGACATCGTGGTTTCAAGCAGATGTCAGGGTAGCACACAGTCATCTTGCTCTCAACTTGGCAACTGTCGTCTTGTGCTGTGTTTTACACGGAGAACGTATTTTAAACATCCGCAATGAATACATCAAGGAAGCTCGCCGTCTCCATGGCGTCAGTCTAATTTACTCCCCAACCTTTTTCTGCTCCTGTTCCTCCCCTTAACACAAAGGAAAGCAGCGCAAGAAGGCTGGGCCTTTTAGAACTGGCCAAGGACTTTACTCCGGAATTCAGCCCTTGCTCTAAACGTGGTCCAAGTTTAGTCCAAGACTTTAAGCTGCAGGAAAAACGCCACCAGCTTCCTTGTAAATTTTACTCACTGTACGTGCTGAGGAAAAGAGGTTTATGCGAGAACTTTTCTACAAGAGGAAGTTAAAGATGTATTCATGGTCCAGATAATAGCATCACATTCTGATCTGCAGACAGTAGATAAGTTACTTTCGCCGTGACGGAGTACGAGTACAATACATACATAATTCTCCGATAAGAAGTAAATCAGCCGCTTTGAACAGAGTACAGCATGTCAGCTCCAGATGTTAAGAACGAGCATATGCAGTCAGAGTTACACGGGAGGCCAATAAATCTCTCAATGCTGATAAAGACCTGGAGGTGTTTACTAACCCAAGATGTCTGCGATACGTGCGACAGAGAGCGTGAGCGGGGAAAGGCCGGAAAAGCAGGGAAGGTAGAGGCAGCGTTGCTTTTCCTTCTGCAGATGTTTCTGTTCTGGACAGCTGCCCCTTGTAACGCCTGCACCATCGTAACACCAAGTTGCAGGCCTCCTTGGAGAATTCAAACCTGACCAATGTGTTTTCTGTATAAAAATTCAATAATAGAGCATCAAACTGTTTTGCATGAACAAAGCATCATCTTTTATAGATGCTGTGGTACTTGGCTGTGGACGTGAACTCCATATACAACAGCTCTTTCTTGCTGCAGTCTTTAATCTTATTAGACTTGACTGCAGATACTTATTTGGCCCTTGTCATTATGCGTAATATTACATATTGCTTTCTCATTAGAGAGGAAAAAGGAAGAAAAAAAAAAAAAAAAAGTCCTCTGTTCCCAAAGTAGACTGGCTGCCAAGATGTGGCATGCCTTGCAATGCCCACTTGAACGACTCGTGTATCTCTCTCCTCTGCTGGGAGACCTACTCAACATCACCCCCTTCCTCCTCTCCAAGAGACTCAGAGGTAACCACTACGAAGAAACCGTGTAGGAGATCTTCACAAAGCGCCAAAAATAAAATAAGCTCTTTTATTAAATATCAGCTGATGACCAGACCCCCACTACGTTATTTCATACGACGAGTATATTGGTTTATAAAGTGGACTCGCTTCAAGCGGGTGCATACTGGTGGTTTCAATGACCAAGACACAGAAGTTGGGATTTATAAAAAGGCAAAAGAGCTGTAAGAACCCAGCCCTACTGAAAATGCTTCATCTCTCCCTTCTGCCTTGAACTGAAAATAAGGAGAGGACTGGTAGGGACAGAACAAGACTTACTAATTGGCTAGGAGATAAATCTGTTCTTCAGGCAGAACATTGGATGCAGGTCTGCCGAGATGGACAACAATAAGATTTAGCGACTGGGAAGAAAGAGAATGTGTTTTGTCTTCATAAGGGGTCACAATGTAGACACTTACCTTTTGGGGTAAGTTTGGTTTTTTGGTCTTAATTAAACACAGCTTTCGACATGCGAACAAGAAAAGGCTCCAAGTTCCTCTGTGATTTAGCTGATCCCACGGTGAGAGCCCATTACTGTAAAGCAAACTTCTCTGCCTCGCTCCCTGTGCTGCCAGTGCCGCTGACGTAACGAAGCGATGGGAAGGAGGGAGCGTCTCCTCGCCCGAGTCCATATTGTGCCCACACGGGACCACAGCAGTAACCTACTTAGCACTTGCATTCGCTACCGTCACTGGAAACCACTGAACACAGAAACTAAAGGAATTATTAGGCAAATACCTGCTCACTAAGCTAAATGGATCATCTGTGCGACTGGTCATCAAATCCAACACTTATTTCAGGGGAAGAAGGATCGGTCCAGAGCCTCATCTATTTGCAGCTTCAATGATGACAGCTAAGCTATAGTAGCTGAAATGATGGATGTTTTACAAGACAATATTCTGGATTTTAATTTTTTGGTCATATTAATCCATATACTTGCTAATTTTCAGAATTTGGTAGATTGCAATGGATCTTCATCAGCTATATTACAAAATGCATTTAATCACATTAGCAGTGAAAAGATGTTTGCAGTGTAACACTCCCTGTGCAGTTTTCTCTCCTTATCATCATTCTCTGAGCGGTGTTTCATAGCAAGAAGATATGCAGCATAAAATCTCCCTGAATATGAAATTTTCTGAGCAATTCTGTCACAAGTCTCCCAGGACATCCTAGTCAAGGATGAACAATTCAGTAAAAGCCCTACAGAACAGGAGAGAAATTAATCATGCATTTTTAAGTGTTTTGAACCTCCTTGTAGGATTTAATGAAGAATTCTGTTGAGTTTTTAAAGGTATAGGGGAAAAAAGTCTCACCTAGTCTATAAATCAAGTTCTCGGTGTAAATTAAGTTGATTAACATGAGAGAGGATCTTGTCCTATCTAAAGGCATTTCTGAAGCAACCCTTGATTTCTTACCGGACTTTGTGATTTTTTTATTGCTTACACGATTGCATCCATTTCCGCAAAAGTCAACAGCAAAGGCGTCATAACTCTGGACCAAATAACTTGCAAATACTCGTTCAATTTTTAATGTTCCAAGAGTGGAAGTTATCCACTGGCTACTAAATAAGCTGGAAATTTTTAGCATCATTAAAAAATAAATGGTTTTCCTACATAAAGCAGTGAGTAGCTTGCTTCTGAAATCAACCCTTTCATTTTCTTTCAGTTAACAGGCAAAATCAGAAGCAGGTATCAAGTGTGTCATACCTTCCCCGGCAAGTGCAGCAGGTCCAGACTGTTAAGAACTTTATGAAGTGGCTGAGAAATAGCCTTTACCCTTAGATGAATGTGATTTGCTTTAAAATACCCTTGGCACTAGCACATGACACGTAGTAAACTACAGCAAATACCACTGCTTCAGGATATCATTTCCAATGAGTTTCAGAAAGAGTTTAGCAAAGTCACAACAGGAGCGGGCATTTACAGGGCTAACAAAACCACTCGGAATCGTTGCATATAAACCCTCCACCCCCAAACAACTTAACAAGACTTTCAGAAATCATAAAACTCCTTCTTACTTTAAGGAGCAAGCCAGCCTCTAGTTAATTGACGCCAGGAGGAAATCTTCCCTTGAGGGCACGTTATTCTACGACAGCATAACGGAGGGTATTTTCGCTGGCACTGATTGCTGTCAAAAAAGGATATTGAGCCAGTGTCTGACTCAGGGCAGCGCTACGTATATTCGGGAAAGCCGGAGAACAAAGAGCTGCTAACAACAGTACAGGTGAAAACTCTGGATGTTGAATCATTATCTTAATTTTTTTTAATCGTATGCAAAGACTATGTCAGTAGCACTTCTCATTATCCACTTCACCAGTCCAGAACTACTCGGTAATTATGCCCATCCACTCTCCTTTGACAGTGCTAACTAACAGAACAAGAGCTTCTGATAATACACAAGCTTCTTGTAAAGAATTCATGTAAGAAGGCAATAATCTAAATAGCAAAGTTGATGAGTTTGCACAGCGCCTTGCTCTAGGGAATATGCATTTTCTCTAGTATGGAGCAAATGCCTCACACTTGGGGAGCAAAAAGAGGGACTAAGATAAAACTGCTTTAAAAGCTATTAAAAGACGACTCTGACGGTCCCCACCTTTGCCAAACAAGCGAACAAGCCTGTGAACAGAACCACAGAAACGTGCCAAAATCTCCAATTTGCTTCTTGTCAGCCAGATTTTCACAAGGGTTTTTACCCATCTATAGGCAGTTATGCATTTAATGCTCATCTGCATACGTAGTTAGCAGAGCCGCGTGCGCTAACGTCGTATCAGATCGCGAAGCCAGGACAGGGCGATCCTTACCCTTGCGCGTAGTTCACGCTAATTTGCGGCTGCTCAGTCACAGGAACGGAGACGCGTAGACGAGCGCAGGGAGCTCGCAGCACTCCCAGAGCCCAGCCGCGGGAAGAGCCTTGCGCGGAGCCCCGGCGCCCTGACCTCCCCGCTCGCAACCCTCTCGGCGGGGCAGGGCACTGCCCTCGGCAACCCCGCTTTTGCCGCGGTGCTGGGCAAAGGGGTTTACGGGCGTAACTCGCCGACTGCAAACTCAACGAGACCTGGAAGGATGCTTGAATAGTACCCTGAAGTGGCTGAAAACAACAAACGTGTTCCTGTCCCCCCTAACCCAACCCACTTTTTTTTTTTTTTTTTGTGGCTCTTATCTTCCCCTTTATTCTTTAAACAACCAATAGGTCTCCAAATCACAATTACCCCCTCTGCATTAACTGCACTGATAGCTGCTAAAAATCTCATCTGCTCACCTTTCCTCCACCCGCTAATATAGAAAACATATTACAAAATGCAATTCAAAAGCCGTCAAGATAATCTTAAGAGAAAGTCTATAAAGTCTCAGACGTGGTATTCCTCACTGGCAAGAAAATGCATTTAAAATATGAAGAAGATTCTTAAGGCCTTCATTTGTTTCATCATAATCTAAGGCACTCCTTTAAGATTAGCAGAAAATCTATAGGAGCTTAAAACCATTTTCTGCTGAATTTCTAGCATATAACTTGAGTGAGTTCATTGAACTTACCAGCTCAGAGATCATGACCATAGCAGCATAACAGACAAAGTTATGGCCAGACAAACCGATGTATCAATCGGTCTCAGTCCTTGCAAGATATCTGAAGATTAAGATTCTTGGCTAGATCAAATGCACCAGATTAGCAATAATGACATATTTTAGGCTTTTTCAACCTATATTCGCAGACCAGTCTTCTCAATGCTGTAGATAAAGCTGCCTCATTAGACAGTTCTCCATACAAAGGCTTATAACATTTCAACTTTTCATCTTCCTCATACCTTTAAGCCAAAAGAAGAGGGATACCTTATTAAAAAAAAAAAAAAAAGAAAAAGGAAGTATTTCAGCTATTCATTGTGACACCTCACAGGATTTTGCACGTACGACTTACAGAGACTATAAAGAATTTTTAAGAACCAGCAGTTGGGTAAAAAGTCAGCCTCTTGAAAAGATTTTTTTATGGGCAAAATATCAAGTTCTAATTTTTATACTGAAAATGCTTCCGAAGACTTATTTCCTAATCCATCCATCCACAAAGAAATAAAAATCTATTTTACCCAGAGCACAATTTTTGGGGGTTATCTATGTTTTGTCATCATCTCTAAAAATGATACTTAGGCGTTCCAGTATTTTACCCACATCAGTTAATCCCAAAGGTCCGTCAGACCCTTCATCACGGCAAAAGACAGCGCTCGTGCCAAGCCTGTCAAGTTATTCTGCTCGGTGTCAAGGCAAATTCTTACGCTTCAAGTTGCTCGCTTCATTACACAACGGTCCTTTTTGGAGAGCAGGTGGCAAATAACACAAAGCTGACTTTTTGCTTCGTGCTCTGGGTGGCTGTCCGTCCCTGGGAAGCAGCCCCAGGGCTTCTGCCTATGAACCACCCGAAACGGCATCTCTCCCAAGACTGGGTAACGCTTAACGTGGGGAGGGAATTCCTGGTGTCCACAGGAGCAGAGGTCGCTGCACTGGGGGACAGAACGGGTGAAAGCAAAGGAAATAATTAACGTTCCCAAAAGTGCACAGCAGAATTGGTAGCAGAAATGGGGAGAGAATCAAAATCCGAGAGTAGCTCAGAGGCTGAGCACTGCTCTCGATTCAGTGCGGTCCCCTGGAGACCACCTTCCACCAGGTGAGAACATCCTTCTAATCAGCTTCCTTAATTTCAATTGTCAGTTACCTCTGGGGATGCAGACTTCGCTTAAAACTATATCCCATTGCCTTCTTGTTAGTCATCCAAGTATTTATATCCCTCTTGTACATTTTATTCCATTAGGAGAGTTATAAAGAAATAAATTAGAATCACAACACATCTACAGCTTGTTCTGAAAGAGACTGTTAGCACTTGACTCACCTACTTACATGTCAATTTAGCGCTCTTAGCTGGATTTAGATTGAGTCAAGACCGATCCGCTTAAGACAGAATCTGCATCTGCCCCCCCCAACGCTTTAAAGGATTAGGATGAGGGGGGGGGGGAAAGTCAAATATTACTACAACCTGGGAACATTCAAGAATTCAGAGCACGACAGGTTCGTTCCCCTGGCCCATTCACCAAATTTGAGTGTTGCCCAAGCACAGAATGAGTTTTTAGTGCTGCACGTCTCAGTTGCTGGTACACTCTTCTGAACATGGAACCTTGCCCCAGCCTCTTTAGGAAAGGGGAGGCTCAAAGGCATTCCCTTGAATTTCCTGCTCCTTGAACCTGCTCCACCGAAACACAAGTTTCTCACAAAACGACGAACGCTTTTATCGTTCCAGGCTGTTATTTTCAAAACCATCTTTCTAAACACAAACTGTCCAAGGTTTTCAATCAAATAGCAGCCAAGGAATAAGAGGTACGCGTCATCTTTTCACTTGCTGTCCCGGCACGACAGCACAGCAGTCACCACCAGGTATTACTTAGGACTTCCAGGATAGAACAGCAGCAGGAATTTGTAAGGAGCAACTGAAAAGCATGTGAAGTGGCACTTAGTACTACTCTCAAGTTCCTCCTCTCCACGCTTTCCTTTCTTTAGCTCCTTAGGATCTCTTAACACCAGCCACCATCGCCATTTTTGCACGTTGTCTTGCACGCGTGTGAACTCTTTGGGGCAGAGAAGTCTCTTATTTGCAGAAGTCTCTTATTTGCGTTGTGCTTATATCTAGCACAACGACTGCCCAGCCACTAACGGGATTACTGCATTACTCCTAAGAGCGGTGATTTTAGATACACTTCTTTTGATGCCAGTGGGACCACTAGTATAAATACAGACTTTGTATTTTATCCACGTTACCAAGCAGTAATATCAGCTTCTCTAACTTATGGATGTCTGAGGTTCAGATATGCCTAAGGAAGTAGGGGCAACATCTTCAAAAGCAGCCAATAATTATGTATATATGTGTATGTAACACATATAGGTATATGTTCTTTTTTTAAAATAAAGTGCCCCAAGACACAAACCATAAGAGACTTTTTCATGCATATCCAACAATTTCTCAACCCAGGCTCTCGCTCTAAAGCTGATGCACAGTCAGTTTTGAAAGTTGGTCTAGACATTTAATTATCTGACAAAAAAAGCCCAAGCAAATCCAATTCCACCTATTTGCTACAAACCCGAATTTCTCTCCCGATATCATTACCTGCAACCACTCTCCCACAAATTACAGAAATAGAAGAATATCTCTAGAGCATCTCTGATCTTTTCCCTGTCCATTCTAACCAGGCCTCTTAAAGCACGCAGGAGCTGACATTCAGCTAACTCGGGTGACGTTTAGTGCCTCAAAACCATCCTTGGCTGCTCTCAGGATGACAGTAACACCGCGCAAAGCGTGCCGAACGCCTTTTGTCACAGACTGCTTTGCTTTCTTAGGAGTATTCTCTCTAAAATGAGAGTTTTTACTAACAAAGCAGAACCTTAAATATTAAATCTCATAGCGAAGCAGGCAGAAGAAACACGCGTGCAGCTACAAGCCATCACCGCAAGCTCAAGAGATAGCGTCTCTTCTAAGGAGAAAAGCCTGCTGCCCCATCTTCTTGGAATGCATCAGCTCCGTAATGAGGTGTTTTAAGAGCTGTGTCTGTCACATTTCGCTCATTTCCACAGACATAAGAAGTCACATTTATAAGTCATTAAGCTGAAATAAAATCTTTGCTGGGCTTAATTAATTTAAATATTCATGGCAACAGGATAGCAGGGGAAAGTGTTGTTCTTAATCAAAGCAGACATTGCTGTTCTATAATGCAAATTGCTATTTCTTATGTGGACAATGTACCTACAGTAAAAGGGAGCAGAACATTAATGATAAGCATATAGAAAATGCAGCTAAAAAGGATGCACATTGTCCTTTACCTCTCGAACAGAAGGGGGAATTCACCGATCCAAACATATGCTTAATAATAATGTCATCCCTAATACAGTAGTTACTTCCAGGGTAATTTATCACAATTTACTCAAGCTGAATGCAACACCTACCCCCTCCCCCTCCTTAAAAAAAAAAGCCTGCTTTCTAAAGGTAGTTATTCATTTATCTCTCAAGGCTCCAGTACTTTCACAGCTCCCTAGTTGTTCTCCTTCAGTGTAGAGCCCTGGTTCTAATCTACAAAGCCATTAGCAAGCCCAGCTCCTCATGCATCGCATCAGACCGCTGCGCTGCAAGCTTCAGCCCAGACCTGCTGCCCCCACGCCATGACCGAGCTTATTCCCAATCCTCTGCAACGCCAGGTCCTTCTGGGACTCCGTCCACAAGCAAGTTACCTGCTTAATTACCCAACGCCTTTTCCTACGGCAGCGTGCAGACCTCGGCCGACCCCTCAGTGTCCACGCAGATTAATTCTGAACGTTGCACCGAAAAGGAGCGGAGCTCAAGGGCAGGCTGAGCATCGTCCAGCCTCCGTCCTTCCTACCTTAACGCGGCACCTCCATTACGTCACGCCAGCGCATTTAGAACCAGGGCGGGTCTCTAAATCACAGCTGTGACCCCGCACCCCCGCTTAGCTCCTCCACGGAGCGGCTAACACCGTCGGGACGGGTTTCCGACTTCGCAGGCCCTCCGAGCTGCAGGTCCGAGAGGGACGTTCAAGTTTAAGTAAGTTTAATAAGGAAGCCTTTCCCTGCCTGGGAGCTCCTCCAGCAAACCCACCACGCATCTACAGAGACGTGCTCTCTCCTTACAATGCCACAGTGGACATAATTTTCTTCTGAAGATATGGCAGAAGCCGTAGCAATTGCTCCTCTTTACACACATCTTCGTAGTAAGGGCACATGCCTAAGAGGTGGGAGAGCAAAGCTCCTCTTCCTTGTCTGCCAGAGGGAAATCCATAAAACTAAGCTCCTCTGGATGGAAGCACTCCCCTTCTATGGCTGATCTGTGCTGTTTAGCAGAAAAAAAATTATACAAGACTTGTTGGGCTGAAAAGTGACACAGCAGATTGCTATGATATGCGGAAAAACTACTTTAAAAAAAAAAAAGTAGGAAGAAAACACAGTTTCCAATCTTTGTCTGTTAATAGCAGCTTTGGTTTCATTATCTGCTATCCCCGTGTTCGGCTTTGGATGCAATTAACACCATAGAAATAAAATACTTGAGGGAAGTAGCAATATGTTTACTGGTAATGAAATGTTTATAGATCAATTTGGTACACTAGTAAAGAGTGAATGAATTTACTTCAGGATGAGAGAAAACAAAGTGTAGATAAGTGCTGAAAATCACTTTGATTCCAGACATTCACAAAATGTTGTTATTATTATTCCCCCCAGAAAAGATAATATTGACTGTTGAGCATCATTCCAACAATGATAACAATGTGTTTTCCTGATAGAATACAACGACCCATTTAGTAGTCGTCTGTACAGAAAACAGCACTGACCGAAATAAAACTCCAAATTTAAAATCTCCTTCGACAAATAGCCAGAAGAGACAACCTTGAGGTGACCTCCTCTCTCCTCTACGGTTGTTCTCTCTCCAGGACGCTGGTCTGCCATTGCGCTCAAAGGACCAGGTGCCGCGGCCGTTGCTTGACACGTGACAAATCATTTGGGCTGTCGCTACTTCGTTTTCCACTTTTAATACGGGCAAAATACTGTTTGCATATTTACGACAAAAAGAAAAAATTAAATTAAGTTCCTAGGGGCAGGAGCAGATTTAGACAGTGCCTAGAATAACAAAAGCCTCAGCTGGGATGAAAGGGAAAACAGCTATTTCCACTGTACCCCACATTTAAAAGAAGTTTTCAGCTCATGTAGCTTAATGCACACCACAGAGGGGAAAAAGTTCTCGGAGAATTTTGCTGCTTTTAACAAAGATTAAATGCTAGATATTCTTCTGGGTTCAGCCGCTATTAGGAACAGCACCGTATCACAGTCCTACAAATGAGTGACAAAGGTTCAGGTGGAATCAGCGGGATTCCCGCACTACTATTTTCACAGTGGCTGGCTGGCAAAAGAAGAAACAGGTCTTTCTCTAATGCGATGGAAAATAAGTGTTTCATGCAAATCACCAGGACAGACTCCAGCAGTTTTTTTTATTTTCTAGATGATTCATAGCCTCCTCCTTTCTGCGCTCTCCCCCCTTCACCCCGGCTGTTCTCAGCACCGCTCAGACCCAGCTTGTAATAAAGGTGCCGAAGAGCTGTAGCTCAGAGAAGCATCAGACACAGAGAAAAACAGGGCAAGGAAAGAAAGGAAGAAAAAGGAGAGACAGCTTGAAATGCAGGAGAGCTGGAGAAGCTTCCTTCATCTCGACAGAACAAAGGGCGATGGATAATAAGCACCAGAGCCTGAAGAGACCTCGGCACTGCAGGCGGTCCCAGGTATTCCTGGAAATCGTCTGGACTGCACCAGCCCAACAGCTTTTGCGGAGAGCTTGAAGGCAGGCTCCAGAAATACATTTATCACACGTTACTTCTGTCGGCCCGGTGAGGTGGCAGGTTAACCCAAAGAAACTTTTTCATCCATCACGTCTAATCCAAATCAGTGGTTCTCAGCCATTTTTGACCCTGGATTCTGCTACAGCTGGTAAATGCCGAAGGCTTCACCAAGGCTCCCTGCACCTCACCCCTCCACTTCGAAACAGGGAAAGACAAAGCCGTAACAACCCCCTGCCATCTCTGTGTGACCTGCAAGACACAAAATCCCCTTGTTAAAATCTGCTCCTGCACCTGCAGAGTCATTTGGGTTTAGTTTCCATTGCAAGTGACAACAGGGTCAGGTCTCAGAAAAGAACATAACTCACCCCAATTTTGGTCACAAAGCGTGTTCACTAACAAAATCGCATTTGAAAACAGATTCCTGACCAACCACCACAGACAGACGCTGACCGTCACAGCCAGCAGCACCTCTTGAAGAGCCAAATAAATCTAATCTGGCTGCAGCCATTCTGCTTTTTTCCCCCTGAAGCATAATGAAGTTGAAAAGTCAAGATTCAAACTAACCAGCGACACTTCAGCGAAAGAGCCAACTCCCCCAAGAATCCTGACAAGCAACAAATGAACGCTGTATAAAATATGCAAGGAAAGACTCATCCTTGCCTAAGGAATGGAAAAGTTGCTGAATCCCAGCCCACACACCGAAAAGAAGGCTTGTTTTGAAAGAGAACCAGTACTTTCACTGTAAGTAACATGGATCCAGACTCCGTACAGGTTAATGCTCAACATACCAAAATGCGACACCAACCAGAAATAGTCCATTAATTAAGGGTTCACCTAAAGGTTCATTTAACTTTCCAGTTTCAGGTGAACTTTTCAGAAGATCCCAGAAACAGAAGACTTCAGGGGCCTCCGTGCTTGAGCACCTCATCTGAAATGCTTTAATTATACTCTAGTTTTCCAAAAATACTCTATTCCCGCCCTCAAAACAGGTATCCTTTTTAAGGGGTTGTAAGCTGAGCTTACCAAAAAGCCTACTGTAAACGAATACATCGGACTTCCTCTGTACCGCAAGCTGAATCACACGGTAGCGTTTCAGCTCCTGACCGATTTTAAGCTGGGGAATAAGCTATCAAAACATTTCAGGTAATAATTCATGAAATGTTCCTCTATGCACAACCTTTTGTTATTTTTAAGAATATTTGATCCTAAACAATTGAGAAATGGGGTTTTTTTTTAGTCCAGAAAGAATTATAAAGTAACCACATAACGCAAGTGAGAGCATTCAGCCATTCCTCTATCAAATTTATACCAGCCTGGAACACAACATTGTATAAAACTTCAGTATCACATCGACTTTCACTGATTGAGAATAAACGACAGTCCTACAGAACTTGTTCCACGGATTAGAACGAAAACCTTATTTTGCCACTGTCAATTTTCTATTTTCAATTTATTTTCGATTTGTTCAATTGCCTTCAGGGTAACAAGTTTGGTCTTATGAAGAGCAGTGTACCTCTCAAAGAATTTCTCAGCCCATTTATTTCATTACTCAATTGATTTGACCTTTACTGGGTCACCTGCCACTTGAAGTCATCTTCAGGGAATCTAGTCAGTCACCACACCAAAGAAAAGTTCTTAAACCCGGTTTCAACACAATCCCCTACCTCACACAAGTGCTAAGCATCTTCACGTCCCAATCATTACAGAAGAACTTGGATGTACCCAACAGCTTCAAAACCACCCAGCTTAGGTCACGTTGTAAATTCCAGATCCATCTGCAAAATGCACTAGTAAAGCCATTAGAGGGAAAAATGCAACACAGAAATAGCCATGAGACACATGCTCAGAAAAAACACTGCTCAAAATTTCAACAAAGTCTAAAATTTTTGGTTTACTACACGTAGAGTTTCTTCCATCAACACATCAGAAGAGACTTCTGACTCTCATGCACAAAAGGTTTCCATTACGTATCAGTGGAATTTCAAAGAGGTACAAGTTGCATCAATTTGATATAAATCAAACTTTTCCCCCCTTCCTTTATATTTTGTGTTTCCAGCCTGATGCTATTGAACTGAGAGGGGAACAGATGCAAAACGCGCTTTGACTTGAAGGCCCCTCCGTGGCAACCGAAATTTGTGTCAACTTTTGCAACGGTAGGAATGCAGAGGTGTGCATGTGGGCAGGGGAGGAAAAAAAACGGTACGTGTATTGGGGGGGGGCTTTTTTTCTTTTTAAAATCATTACTGGTTAGGAATGCCTATCTACTGAAATGCTAGACCTGGGATCACAGTCCTGTTTGCAGTCTCTTCAGCAGCAGGACTCTTCACATCTCAAAAGCAGGTCAGCAAACAACTGTCCACGATCAATGCTACGAGTCACTCCCTGAAGCAGGAGGCAGGTGATTGCTTTTAAAAGCATGTACTGCATCCTCCTGAAACGCCTACACTGGAAAAAACCATCCATCTCCCCTGTTCCTTGCCACTGCCAGCAGAAATATCTGTCCAGCAGACCCACTACATGCCAGATTACATGCTAACCCCTTCATGAGTGTTCCCACCTTTCCGTAATAAACTCATTTAGCTTCCACAACATCCCCTGCATTGTTGCGAGAAGTATTCCCAGACACCAGCTCCAGCTTAGCGAGGTTCATCTACTCACTCTGTCTACAGCTAATGAGAAAAAAAAGATCCTTTCAAGAATGATACGGCCATTCCCAGAGACACCCAGTTATTCCCATTGCTGTCAAATAGCACAGTCAGTGCAAACCTGTACTGAGCGTCAAGCTCATCCCAAGCCTTCTGTTCCACTGTTGTTTTTTTTTAAAAAAAAACAAACAAAAAAACAAAAAAAAACCAAAAAAAAAAACCCCAACCAACCAAACCCCTCCAAAACCCAACAAACCCATAATGCTGTGGAAGTCCACCCAGTTACCATTAGACAAAGGCCAAGCTGACAACCCCAAAAGCATCTTACCTATTTGTGCACTTTCCATACTGTGAAATTTTTGACGGGTCAATCCCAAACTTCCACATAACTTAAATGTGAAATTTTGAATTGAGATGAACAAAATGGCTCGCTTCCATCATAAAAGAACTAAAATTAGCTTGTTTTGAACAGATTGCTGTGCTGAACTAGGAAACAGAATGCTCAGAAGGATGTTCAAACCTCACAAGCTGGTTCTGTCCCATGCAATAAATGTTTCATCCACCCGACTCAGTTGAGCCTATTGGCAGGGATCTGCTTCCCATCAGACTCCACCTGTTGAAAAATTCACTTGTTCCTCAAACGGTAATTCCTACATTTAGACAGAATTGCTTGTTCAACTACGACAACGAATAATTACTTACAAGTTTCAGAAATAGAAGCAAGTCGACCACATCTCAGGTAGAAGAGCGTGGAGTTGCTCTACTGACATCGGTAAAGCTACAACATATTTATACCAGCCAAGGATATGACTTCTTCATGAGGACCATAAAACATAAAAAGAAATTCCCAACTAATTCCTCCTTCCATCACCCCAGCTCACAAAAGACTAGAAAATCATCTCTTATATCTCTGACATCTTGCCGTTGGAGCTTTACCTAAGCTGCGGAGCCTCACCACACCACAGATGATGTCATCTGAAGGTACAAATGTAATATAGAACTAATGGGTTAACACGTGAAGAGCACTTGAGCTCCAAGAAGGAACAATCTCTATCAGAATATGTTTGATAGAATATTTTTGCTCTAGAAAAATGTCATTTCATGAAATTGTTTCGGGAAACCTGTCAATTCTGGTAAAATCTTGGTAGAAACAGTTGCCCTTTTCAGAAAACGCGAAAATGCTGTATTTAACTAACTTTCCTTTCATTTTTAAGATCGCAAAATTGTCAAAATGATAATGAAGCATTTTTATACATTTCTCTACTTCGGGTTCTTTAACTTGAAGCAGCGCCTTCCCCAGCCGCAAAGCCCTCAGGCTGCCTCCAGCAGTCAATGGATTTCAGCAGCAGAAAATTTAGGGGGAAAAAACCGCCAACGATAGCAAGGCTGCCATAAAACACAGAAACTCGCAAGTGTTGAAATCTTTTGTTATGTCCTTGCGTAACATCGATATAGCAGGGACCGGAGTATACGGAGACAAAGATTAGGAGGATGACAACACTAACAACACTTTCTTAGTTACATGTGATATTTTGGGGATTGCTCAGACTAGGGAAAGCAGTATCACATCAGTGGCTAAGATAAGACTCGGTCCCATCCTCCGTAGTGCTGAGAAGCTTCCCTGGGAGGTGAGGGTACTCTGCAATTCACAGTTTTTTCCATTTTCATTGTTTACAAGTCAACTAAAAAGCTGCGTGGGGATGCAGTAATGAAGAGAGGGATGCGGTAATGAAAAGCAAAAGGGTGCCAAGAGGAGCCCATCCTGTACGACCCGGTATAACCGCAGTTTTGCTGATGATTTCAATAGCAGCAAGCAACCTAAAAAATGGGAATTCATTTCCAGGGCAACATTAGGAGGAGGTGAAACATAAAAGTGAGTGATGGGTTAATGAAAATAAATGGTCTGAAATAACAGTCGTTCAGTAAAGCAGGTATTTATCGTGTTATCCAAGTTTGCTACATGAGAGTTATTAAGTTAAATCTGTTCTCATAGAAGCTGAATAAATGGAGACAATTCTGATGATCCCAATGCTTTAATTGCCCTGTTCAGAGTATATTAGGGACAGAAAGAACAAGAAATTGTCACAATGAAATACCTTCATTTTTAATGTAAACCTTTTGCAGAAAAGTCGCTTTAAAACAGGAGTATCACTTCCATTTCTAATTAGGATGTATTAAAGTTATTATGAAAGGAACCAATTCATACTTCCAGAACCTACTTGTCAGCTTCAGAGACTATTCAATCGCACGGGCAATGAGGGGAGCACAGAAGAACAATACCACCAGGAAAATCTACAAAACAAAATTTTGCTGTTTGCTCCTTATCTTCCAAGGACATGGATTCTCCGTTATCATCAATATCGTTAAGTATAAAAATAAGTAAGTTTGTTCAGCAGCAGTGAAAAGCTGATGGCTGTATGAGGGAACAACGCCAGGAACTTTGGATCCTGAGAGAACAGTCTTGCGACTCTCACAAGAATAAATAAATCAA